>NC_143575.1:68427592-68766066 GCF_048544385.1 Mastigoproctus giganteus
GATAAACTGGCCAATATGGTTATCATTCCAGATGTGGCTAGGTATTAATACTTGAGCAATAGTAAAGTTGTGAGAGTTGTGTTGTCACAGTCCAAGCTCTATTGGGCATTTAGTACCACGTAGATTTAGGCTGCATTTCTTTATCATTGTAAATGTTTACATCCCACTAAGACTTTTTTTTTTTTTTTTTTTTTTTTTGGCATAAATCAAGGGTTAGCAACCTGCGGCTCTTTGAACATGTAACTGTGGCTCTAACTTTTAGCCCACATGAAGCACAATTTGAAATGGAGTTAGAGGACTTAAAAATCAAGAACATGTGGAGTGCAAGACTAAAATGCCTTAAAACTGAAATTGAGGATTTAAAGGCAAAAGGCTGCTCTCTAAAAATGAACAATATTAAAATTTGAAACTATATTAAATTCTCGAACATGAACTATATTAAAAATAAATCAAGAAACTGCTTGAACAATGTATCGCTCAGCATGTTTAAAGATGAAAATTACAGCATACTCGCCTGATGTTGAGAAACTAGCTCAAGGAGTTCAGCAACAAAAGTCACATTAATTGGTACATAATTGGATGTTTGTTACGTTTTTTCAGTATTAATAAATAATATTTGAAAATATATTTATAATATATATATATATATATATATATATATATAGTATTAGTATTAGTAACGGCCACATGGTGCAAGAAAGCCTATGGCTTATGCTGCACCAGCCAAAAAAAAAAAAAAAAAAATCCGAACAAAACAATGATAAAAACAAAAAATAAACAAATAAATAAAATAAATAACTAAATAATAATAATTAAAAAAAATAATAAAATAAAATAAAATATAAATAAAAAGGAAATTAAACCTATCATCCTATGCGCTTCCCTTACCCGAAAGTACTATCCAGATGACCTTTGAATTTCCCCAAACTGTCGGCCTCTACCACCCACTAAGGCAACTTATTCCAGTAATTTATAACTCGCTGGCTAAAATATACACAAAATATGTAATATATATTTTTTTTTTAATAAAACACCTTCCCACTCTATTCAATTTCTTAACCCCCCTTCCCCAAGCCGGGGTGCGGCTCTTCGAATTCTCTTTTTTTTTTCTTTTTTTTTTTTTTTAATTAGAAAAAAAATGGCTCTTCACTTAAAAAAGGTTTCCGACCCCTGGCATAAATTAACGTACAGATTACCAAAATTATTTGTGGTGACTTCATTCATAAATACCTATTAAATCTAATTAATGGCAAATTCTCTGGTTTTAATCCAAGCCAAATTGTTATACAGGAAAAAAAAAAGCTCAGTGCCACAGAATTGTCTGGTCATCTTGTTTTAAATGTTGGTTTGAATTACCATAGGCTTTCATAAGCATTGTAAGGATCACAGTAAATGTTATGCCAATTTTAACATAAAACTTCATGTTCATTCACTGCTCGAGCCATCTTCAGAGTAACCATTTCACCAAAGTATGATGACAACATGCACTGAATATGTTCAATTAACTAATTTCATATATGCTGAACAAAAGCAGATACCAGACAGGCAATACACAAATCTGTATGTCTGTGCCACTAACTGCATGTGCAACATGCATGTAGTGGCATGTTGCTAACATATGCTTACAACTATTAGCAATGTGACTCAGACACACTTCACAGTGCTAACAGTTGTTTACAACTGTTAGCATTAGAGGCATATGATAGAAGAAAGCAAGTTTATACAGCATCAGCCAAAAAAAAAAAAACATTCCTATATCACCCATCCAGTCACTCCAAATGTTTGTCTAGTTTAGACTTAAATGCATTTAAGCTATCAACTTCCACAACAACAGATGGAAGTCTGTTCCAGTAATCAACTACCCACTGGCTAAAGGCAACTTTCCGAATATTTATTCTACAACTGTTTCCTCAATTTGCTAACAGTGCCCCTCAGGATCTTAATCTGAGCAAGTGGAAGTATCCTGTCAGCACTGAGCCTGCTCAAACCATTCAAGGCCTTATACACCTCAATCAGATCACCTCACAGGTGCCTAGTCTCCAGATGCTGCAACCTGCAGAACTTAAGCCTTTCTTCGTAAATGCAACCCTTTGTTCCTCTCACCAATCTTGTTGCCCTTCTCTGTACTTGTTCTAGCAACTTGTCATCCTTCCTAAAATGAGACCTCCAGACCTGTACATAGTGCTCAAGGTGTGGCCTGACCATTGGTTTATACAAAGGGATAATCACCTCCTTGTCTCAGCTAGAAAAATTCCTATATCACTGACAAAACTCCATGACCTACTCTGGCAGTCCGTCTGCACTGTTCAGAGAACTTCATGTCTGGCTGCACAATTACCCCAGGTCTTTTTCATTCTTCACTTCCCTGAGTGT
Organism: Mastigoproctus giganteus; assembly: GCF_048544385.1. Lineage (NCBI taxonomy): Eukaryota > Metazoa > Arthropoda > Arachnida > Uropygi > Thelyphonidae > Mastigoproctus > Mastigoproctus giganteus. The sequence goes on from NC_143575.1 coordinate 68,429,966, forward strand.
ACCACACAGTTGATACATTTCTGTTGGGTTACTGCTACCCATATGCAGTACTTTGCATTTGTCAATGTTAAACTTCAGTTGCCACTTCTCAGCCCATCTGCCTAACTTTTCTAGATCCTGTTGCTGTAGCATACTGTCTTTAGTGTCATTAACAACACTGCCAACCTTTGTATCATCTGCAAACTGGGACATTAATGTGTATTTATCAATATCATTAATAAATACACAAAACAACAATGGGACCAGCACAGAACACTTGGGGGACTACACTAATAACATTAGTCCATGTAGAGCAGTGTTCATTTATTACCACTCTCTGCCATCTCCCACTCAACCATCCCTTTATCCATTGCAGCAACTTGCCCTTAATGCCTTACTGATCCAATTTGTACAGCAGTCGTCTATGTGGAACAGTATCAAAAGCTTTCCTGAAATCTGAGTATATGATATCAAAATCATTTTTTGCATTCAGTTCCTTTGTGACCACATTGTAGTATCCAATCAAATTGGTCAGACAAGACTTCCCCTTAACAAACCCATGTGTGTCTGAACTATTACTGCAGTCTTCTCTAGGTAATCCTGTATCACCTCTTTAACCAGTGACTCCATTATTTTCCCCAGAACAGAAGTTAAACTAACAGATCTATAACTATTTGTGTCACCCTTTGGATCCCCTTTGTGAATTGGGGATATATTTGCATATCTCTAGTCCATGGGGAGCTCCGCTGAATCTAAAGATGTTCTCATAATTATAGCACTGTCAAGTAAGATTAAATGGTCTGTATATTTCTGACACCATGTATATCCTGTTGTAGAATAGGTGCACTGCAATACATGATCCCCTTTTTGTTGTGGCATCGTAATATGATGAATTCTACCTGGGGTAGCTTGCACTTTGTTTTGTTTCAGAAAACAACAGCACGGAATTTGGAAACAGCAAAAAGTGAATTGCGCAGTTTGTTATGTGAAGAGTAGAAATTAACAAAATGTTTTAGCTTGGGCTTTGGTTCTCTGGAAAGTCTTTGTGTAGGAAGCAGTTTCAGAGGTTCCAAAAACTGTTTCATGCAGTGCATTTGTATGTACATCCCTGTCAACTTTTAAAACTCTAAATTTTTAAAATTTAGATTTTTAAAAGTTGACAGGGATTTTTTCTCAATAAATTTTGATGACAGTTAGGCGCAATAAAGTAAGGAAAAAACAAGTACTGTAATTAATTCAATTCAAGTTTTAAATAAATATTTATTGCAATAATAAATATTCTGAAAAAAATCATTAAAAATATAGTTATTCTAAAATCAAAAAAATACATATTGTTACTGCAAAGTTTAGTTATGTTTAAGCATCCACACTACTTGTCCGAATAAAGTGAGCTCTTAAGAAACAAAGTAATAGTATCATCAAGCAATAGTATGATCGTTTAAAATGGATCTAATTTTGGTACATATTTGATTAGCAGCAGAAAACATCCTTTCAGATTCTATTCTGGTACTAATGTACTAAGATAATTATAGACGATCTCAGTCCATATTTTCTAGGCTTTGAACTTTTTTTTAGCAAAAATAATTAAAAGTATTTCATTAATTACTGACTCAAGTTCATCTTTTAAAATCTCATTGGAGTTGGGCAATTTCTTATTTTGGAAAGAATTTGCAGAACACTGATGTTCTGTTCCATGTTGGTCTTCCACAGTTGAATTATGTTCTTCATTTTCCAAAGGAGAAAGACGTTTTATTCAGCGAAGTATAAATTTCACTATAGTATCTTTACTGAGTTTGGGAGAGAGCAAAGAGTGAGGATAAGGAATAAAGAGAGTAAAGAGTGCAGTTAATGAATTTTTCACATATATAAATGCAAAGAAGAGAAGGACAAATCAGATTGGACACATATGTAATTGCATGGGATAGTATTAGATACCCCAACTGATGTTGCAGATGAAATCGGCAGTTACTTTGCATTGATATTTATAGAAGAAAAACCCTTCATGTCAATGAGAAATTATGGGAGTGAAGTTGAAAAAAATGTAATTAATGATGTTGAAATTTCATATATTGATTTAATGAGAAAACCTTCGCACCCACGGGCGAGTAAGGTTCCTGTGGTTGATGGCATGTACCCGATAATCTTAAAGGAGGTGGCAACTGAGTGCATTGAACCAATAAGGCTAGTTATGAGAGCATCACAGGACTCTGGAGAGAGATTCCATTGGATTGGTGTAAATTGGAACATAAAGGCAATTCTAGGAGTGTAACGGGAAATTACCGACTGGCCAGTCTAACTTCAGTAGTAGGGAAAATCACAGGGGCAATGATCAAGGGTGCAATTCAGGATCATTTAGATGGAAATGGAATTCTGTAGGATACACAGCATGGTTTTGTAAGGGGAAAATGTTTAACAAATCTGGTTAGCCATTTTGACAGGTCACTCATTAGCTGGATTTAGAGAATAATTTTGACATTGTTTATTTAGATATCAGCAAAGCATTTGACTCAGTTCCACATGAGCAGTTACTTTATAAGTTTGAGCAGGCTGGAATCATAGGGAAAATCCTTAGATGGATAGCAGGTTTGGCTTGAGGGCGCCAGGGAGGGAGTTCTAATAAATGATTATTCCTCAGATTGCAGTAATGTAAGAAGCGGGTTCCCCCCAAGGATCAGTATTGGGACCACTGTTGTTTTTGATTATCTTAAATGACATCTATGAAGGGATATAGGGTGTGATGTCTAAACTTGAAGATGATGTAAATATCAGTAGAGTAGTTAATGATCGCCGCCAAGCAGAGCTTCTTCAGAGTGACCTAGACAGACTTCCAGGATGGTCAGAAAAGTCAGCTATATGCTTTAATTTAGCAAAATGCAATCTTACACCTGGGGAAACAGCAACCCCAAAATAACTTATACACTTGGAGTTGAACTAAAGTCAGTAGTGGAGGAACAGGACTTGGGAGTTACAATACGGTCAGACATGATGTCCGAGAATTGTGGACAGGTTGCAATGTTGCATGGTGTACTATTGATGATTTATCGAACATTTGCTAGTAGAGATAAGGACGTCATAGCCACATAAATGCGATTTTATAAATTATAAACTATTTTTTTTATATTAGTACCGAAAAACCGGTATTTTTATATCAATACCGGTATTTGAATACTGGTAAAAAATTAACGGGATCTCGGTATTCTAAGCCCTAGTCAGGGCTCTAAATAATGCAGTTCTGGGACTGTCTGAATGGCATACCCAAACTCTTCCAGATTAATGGAACTAATTAATGCATGTCAAGTACTGCAATAAGTAAATTATGTATGTTTCCACAAAGTGTGCGATAAACTAATTTAAGGTTCTTTGTTTTTTTTGTTTTTTTTTTTTTTAATTATTTTTGTTCTGACATTTATGGAGTTTTTTTTACCTGAAATCCAGTGACCCCAGGATCTGGCTGATTTTTAAGCAATAAATCTAACAAAGCATGAATTGTCAACATCCAAGCACTGATAAATAGAAACGTATCAGTAGCTTACTTTTTCCCAATTTCTCAACATGATTTACTTATGTTTATTAACTATATTATTTTATTCTTTATTATTCTTATAACCTCTTGAGTGGAAAGAAAAATTTAGAAATAAATTCAGGTGCAGTCAAATTACTTTTTTTTTTTTTTTTTTTTTTTTTATGTAAACCCCAAACACGAGAGGTATTGGAACCTATAGTACTTAGTACCATGCTGGAGTTGGAGTTTGAGATGAAAGGAGATATTTGTTGACATTAGATTTGAACTTCTGTAGACTATAATTGTCAGGAAATACGCACGAAGGAAGGTTGTTCCAGAAAATGGCAGTTGAGTGAATAAACGAGGAAGATGAAAAGTTGGTTCTGTGAGTTTGAAGTTGGACAGTAAATGGATGTTGGCTGGTGGCAGCACATGTTCGGATTGTTTTGAAAGAGAGAGAGAGAGTGAGCGGGAATTATAGAAGCCAATTCAGAAGAACAGCATCCATGGAAGTATCGGTAGAAATGGCATGCAGCAGAAACAGTACATCTATGGGACAGAGAATGGATAGACTCTGTTAGAGATGAGTCATTAATTAACCTAACTACACTCTTCTGAATGGAATCAAGAAGCCTGAGAGAGGTTTTGGGGGCACCACCCCAAATGTGGGAACAATATTCCATGGTAGGGCTGATTTGCAATCTATATAGAGTGAACAGCTATTTGGAAGAAAAGTAACACCAAGAGTGAAAGAGAAAACCAAGTTTTTTAGATGCAGAGGAAGCAATATTTCTAATGTGCTTGTGCCAAGAGAGATTAGAAGTCAGGGTAATCCCCAAAAGAGATATATCATTTTGCCTAGAAATCGGAGTGTCACCAAAGATAAGCATAGGAGCAGAAGAATCCTTTTTGCAAGATATAAGACAAGCCTCAGTTTTAGAAGGATTGAAATCAACTAAGTTGTCTTGCCCCACAGGAGAATTACCTGAAGATCGGCATTTAAGGAATTGGGAGCAGATTTTCGAGAAGTTGAAGCTGATTGAGCATGGCAAGGTTTCTCAAAATGGAAAGTGGAATGCAATGTGCTATCATCGGCAAAACTATGGATAGGATTTCCAGTCAATAAAAGAAGGTCATTAATATCCAAGAGGAAAAGAGTGAGTGAAAGAACTGAACCTTGGGGTACACCGGCATTAGTGGAGAAGTTAGAAGACAGAGTCATCTACCATCACCCTCAGTGAGCGATCAGAAAGAAAACTGGATAACAAATTACAAAAAACTGTTGACAAACCATAAGATAGAAGGTTGTTTAGAAGACCTTTATGCCAAACACGATCGAAAGCCTTTGAGATGTCAAGAGCAACTACTTGTGTTTCACCGAACCTTTCCACTGAATTGTCAATAAATGGATAACATAAGCCAGAATATCACCAGTGGATCGACACTGGCGGAATCCATACTGGCGATCGTTGATCAGATGGAAGGTTTCTAGGTAGTTTAAGAGTTGGCGGTTAATTGATTTGTCCATTACTTTAGAAAGAGTAGAAGTAATTGCAATGGGATGATAATTGGATGAGAGGGATTTGTCACCCTTTTTTAGGAACTGGCTGGATATGACCAAATTTCCAAGCAGAATGAAAAACACCTTTGGAATAAGAAAGTGAAAAAAGCGGCAAAGAATAGGAGTAAGTTCAGGAGCACAGGTTTTGAGAACATTTGGAGAAATACCATCGGGACCTGCAGCTTTCTTAGCATCAAGATTCGTAAAAATCCTTCTGACATCCTTTTGACAGAAGACCACAGGGGGCATTGAATGGAGCGTGTTGGGAATGGTGGGAGGTGTTTTACCAAGATCATTAATACATGAGCTGGAAGAAAAATGGGATGCTAGCAGGTCAGCTTTATCATTGGCTGAAGTGACAACAGAACCATCTGGTTTGGACAGAGGTGGGAGCAGAGACGGGCAAAAGTTGCGGCCAATAGCTTTGGCAAGAGACCAGAATGCTCGGCTACCATTGGGGCAAGAAGCAAGTTTTCTACTCTTAGCCTGTTCAAACTCCAGTTTGGACTGATTAATAACTGCTTTACAATTGTTGCGAGCTTTGGTGTAGGCAGAAAATGAAACTGAAGAATTAGAAACAAGCCAATTACGATATGCAACATTCTTCTCTTGATGAACAGCCTTAGCACATTTATTGGAAAAGCAAGGTTTATATAAAGGACGAGATCTTAAAGTGGAGTGTAGGATAAAGGATTCCATTCCTGCAAGAATAATTTAACTGACACAATCTGAGCAAACGTTGACATCAGAAGTTTTGAAACAGTAATCCGACCAAGGAAAAGAAGAAAATAAAGCTCGCAGGTCACCCATTTTGCATTCTTGTAATGCCAAACAACACGAGGTTGGGAATAGCCATGAGATAAAGGCTCCATTGGAGAAGAGACAATCACCGAGTTGAGATCTGAGGTACCTAAAGGACCTCTCACTTCGACCGTGTACTTAGAAGGGTTGTTTGTGAGAAACAGATCAAGCGTGTTGGCTGTATGGTTAGGATTGTCTGGTATTCTTGAAGGTAAATGAACAATCTATGCAAGGTCATTAGTAATTGCTAAAACCTCAGCATCTCGACCATGTGAACATTAAAATCACCAAGGAAAATTACCTCACTGTTATGAAAGTTAGACTGGAGAAAGTCAAGTTGCAAAGAGAGGAAGTCAAAGAGCTCCAAGTGATTAGTGGAGTTGAGAGAACGGTAGAGACAACATATGAATTTGACACAATAAGGTAGAGAGATTTTAAGCTAGAGAACATCGAAGAGAGGAGATTCCAAATTACCAATATCGAAACGGACATGTGCACAAGTACCACCTTTGAGGCGAAAGGAATCATACAGCGAATAATTTGGGCAACTAAGATGAGCAGTAGTTGAATCAACTGTTAACTGAGATTCTGTCAGAAAAAGTACATGGGGTTTGGCAGACTGCAAGTGGAAATGGACATCATTGAGATTAGAATTGAGACCACGTATATTTATGAAATGAATGAGTAAGTGTTTGGGAGGTTTAGATCTTTTTGCAGATAAGCTTACTCTATTAATTTGACAGCTATTACATACTAAAGCTATTACCTACAAATTTATTCAGCAATGCTCCATTTAAAAAAATAACAAAACCAAGAATTAAAAATAAACAGAATCCTAAGTACCTCATGGGATATTTTTAACAATGGTCCAGGGAGATCTGCATACATGAATAAAAATAAAAGTAGTTTAGATTTTATTTTCTTTTTATTAGAGCAGGGTACTGTTTCAATGCAGGAATGGAAGTAGTTTCAGAAAACAATGCATCTCTACATTTTTTTTTCGGTGATAAACATCTTTTTTAAAGTTTTCCCATCATAAATAAAATCTTTTTTATATTTTTCTTTCATAAACATAATGTCTGTTTTTTTTCTGTCATTAAACATAATGCAGTACTACTTTATTTTCTCAAACTACTTCAATTGCAGCACTGAAATAGCATCCTACCTCATTACTAGACTGCTGCATTAGGCAGCAGTTTAGTAATGAGGTGGAAGTTTAGCAGTTTAGACTGATTAATATAGACCACTAATATAGGTTTTTTAATACATGTAACAGACATTATCCTACCCATTAGAAGTTTCTCATCCAAGGAAACACATTGCTTAGCTGCACATTTAGACTCAGTACATTTATTCATCATTATATGAAGTTGCTAATTTAGGCCACTTGTTGTCTGAGGCACGATCCAAACAGGTCTGAAGGTGGTCACAAACTTATTGGGTGAGTCACAAAACTGTGATGACGACATGCATTGAATATTAGCATTAGCATTAGTAGAGGCATTTGATGCAAGAAAGCAAGCTTATGCAGCATCAGCCAAAAAAAAAAAAAAAAAACCCACTTCCACTTCACCCCTCTGTTCGTTCAAAATACCTGTCCAGCTGAGCCTTAAACTTATTTAGGCTATCAACCTCCACTACAAGGGATGGAAGTCTGTTCCACCAACCAACCACCCCGCTGGCTAAAGGCAAATTTCCGCACGTCTATCCTACATCTGTCTTTCCTCAATTTGAATTTATGCCCTCTCAGGTGATTTTTCTGAGCTAGAGGAAGAATCCCATCAGCATTGAGCATGCTCAAACCATTCAAGGCTTTATACACCTCTATCAGATCACCTCGCTGGTGCCTAGTCTCCAGACACTGTAATTTGCAAAACTTAAGCCTTTCTTCGTAAGAGCACCCCTATGTTCCATTCACTAATCTTGTTGCCCTTCTCTGTACTCGTTCCAGCAGCTCTACATCCTTCTTGAAATGAGGCCTCCAGACCTGTATACAGTACTCTAGGTGTGGCCTGACCATTGCCTTATACAAGGGAATAATCACTTCCTTATCCCTGCTGGAAAAATTCCTGTATATCATTGACAATACTCCATGAGCTACTCTTGCAGCCCGTCTGCACTGCTCAGAGAACTTCATATCTGCCTGCACAACCACCCCCAAGTCCCTTTCATTCTCTACCACTGTCAGTGTAGTACCACAGAGTTGATACGTTGCTCTGGGGTTGCTGTTTCCCATGTGTAGTACTTTACATTTGTCAATGTTAAACTTCATTTGCCACCTCTCAGCCCATCTGCTCAACCTTTCCAGATCCTGTTGCAGTAGCATAGTGTCAGTAGTGTCCTTGACAACCCTGCCAACCTTTGTATCGTCTGCAAACTTGGAAATTAAGCTTAATATACCATCATCAATATCATTTATAAATACAGAAAACAATAATGGACCCAACACTGAGCCCTGAGGGACTCCAATAATAACATTAGTCCACGATGAGCAGTGTCCATTGATTACCACTCTCTGTCTTCTCCCCCTCAACCACCCCTTTATCCATAGCAGCAATTTGTCTCCAATGTCACACTGCTCCAATTTGTGTAGCAGTCTTCCATGTGCAACAGTATCAAAAGCCTTTCTAAGATCCAAGTATATAATATCAAAGCTATTCCCTGCATTCAGTTCTTTTGTGACTGCATCATAGTATCCAATCAAATTGGTCAGGCAAGACTTCCCCTTAACAAAACCATGCTGTGTCCGAGCTATAACTGAAGTCCTGTCTAAATGATCCTGCAGTGCTTCTTTAACCAGTGCCTCCATTAATTTTCCTGGAACAGAAGTTAAGCTCACAGGTCTATAATTACTTGTGTCAGCCTTTGATCCTCCTTTGTGAATTGGGGTCACATTTGCACATTTCCAGTCTATGGGTACCTCCCCTGAGTCCAAGGAAGCTCTCATAATTATGGCTAAGGGTTTGCTTACTTCCTTTGCTGCCTCCTTTAATATAACTGGATAGATCCCATCCACCCCGGGTGCCTTTCTTGTGTTTATCTTCAACAACCTCTCCTCCACCTTACTCTCAGTTATTTCAAGATTCTGTAGCTTACTGCTAGAGTTGAATACACCTCTGGCATTCCCCTTGCTGAATAACTCCTCATGTGTGAATGTCGATGCAAAATATTCATTTAGTTTGTTAGCTACCTGAGCAGGATCATCAACAATTGACCCATCAATATCAAGTGGACCAATCTGATTCATCCCCTTCCTTCTAGAGTTTACATAAGTAAAGAACTCTTTGCTGTTTTTCTTTGCATCCCTTGCCAAGGATTTCTCGTAATCTGCCTTCGCCTGCCTAACCTCCTTTGTAACTTGGTTGCATATCAACTTGTATCTATCATAGGCTTCTGTGTCATGTGTTAATTTGTAAGTATCCCATGCATTTTTCTTCTCGGCCATATGCCTCATTAGTTCATCTGACATCCATTTTGGCCTAAACCTTGAACAATATTTCTTAGTTGGTATGTAAAGCCTAGTAGCTTCCAAGATAAGTTCTTTGAATGCTTCCCATTTTGAATTTGCTGTTGGTAACATCATCAGTTGGTCCCACTGTATAGAATTTAAATACTGTCTCAGTCCATCGTAGTAGCCTTTACGGAAGCAATAACCCTTCCCTTTACCCCTAATGGTAGTTACCTCTTTGAGTAAATCCCACTTCAGCACACTGTGATCACTGCCACCTAGTGGTTCATTTATCTGCAGATTCTTAATGCATGAAGAATCACTGCTGATAATCAAATCAAGAGTATTACTCCCTCTAGTTGCCTCCCGAACATGCTGATGTAGAAAACAATCATCCAATAAATCCACAAAAGCCTTGCTAGTGTGTCAGTGACCAGCCCACAAATTCCAGTCAATATCTGGGAAATTAAAATCCCCCATTATAAGACTCTGATTTACTGGCCCACTCTATTTCCCTGTACAGTTTCTTATTATACTCATCAGAGTCATTAGGCCTATAGCACACTCCTACTCTCAATTTTGATCTCCCAATGCTTATGTCACACCAAACTAACTCAACACTGCACTGTCCAGCGATGTCGACTGGCTTCACTTCCTTGGTTTTTTATTGTGTTTCTTAACTAATAGCATAACCCCTCCCCCCTTCCTATCCAGTCTATCCTTTCTGTAGACGTTGTACTCCCCAAATTCCAGTTCTGCATCCCTTATATCTGTGTGACACCACGTCTCTGATATCTCAACAATATCTGCCTTTGATGTTTTGAGCAATACCTCAAATTCATCAAATTTATTTACTAAACTCCTAGCATTGGTGTACACGCAAGTATACCTGCACCTGTTTCTATTGTTAGCTACCCTAACACAACCCATGTGTTTACTTGTACCGCAATGGTTCCCAGCAGTCTCTGAAATATCATGCATCTTGTTTTTCAGGCTTCTGCTCATTCTAATAGAAGCAGTGCAAGAATCTCTTTCACCTCTGCCAGTGGCTACTGTCAATCTATTGGTCTTTGTCTCCCCCCAAGCTAGCAGTTTTCCGACCCACCTAACACTGCCTCGATAGCATCAGCAAATATTCTTGCACCCTTTCTATTTAAGTGTATCCCATCCCTGTAGAAGCAATCTCTCCTGTTAACAAGTACAGTCCAGGCTGAAAAAAATTCTACCCCTTGAGCCTTGCACAATCTTTCCAGGGCCGAATTGATCGACAAGGCTCTCATTATATACTCCCTCCTATCGTGTCTGGGCAGAATTGCAGACACTTTCAAATTCAACCCGACATCGAAATATATTCAACTAACTAATGTCATGTGTTTTGAACAAAAGCAGATACCAGACATGCAGTACACAAATCTGCATGTTCCATTGTTTACCACTGTTAGCACTGTGAAGTATGATTAAATGGTCTGCATAAATGGTATCCCATTTTTAATAGAATAACATTATTCAATTAAAAATGATAAGTTACTTTTAGTTGACTCATAGATAAACAGTCATTTCTAAAGAGCATAAATCCAGGATCTTTCACTGTTGGCACATGTGTCCTTAGACAGCCATAACAGAAAACCATAACATAGTGTTGCCTTATGTTCTCAACTATCTCTCCCCCCCACTACACAAACCCAACCTGAGGAATAACCATTTATCACAACTCTCAGACTCCTACCCTGAAGCCACTTTGCTATTCATTTAAGGATTTTCCCTGTGATTCCAACCTGTTCCAGCTTATAAAGTAGCCATTCATCTGGGAATAAGTCAAATGCTTTGCTGAAATCTAAATAAACAATGTCAAAATTACTCGTTAAATCAAGCTCACTAGTGACCCAGTGAAAATAGCTAATGAGATTTGTTAAACATGATTTAACATGATTTGTTAAAAAAATAAAGAAGCTGCGTATCTTTCAGAATTCCATTTCTATCTAAATGCTTCTGAATTCCACCCTTGATCATTCCCTCCACGTTTTTCCCTACTACTGACTGATGTTAGACTGACTGGTTACTAATTTCCCACTACACTCTTGAAACTGCCCTTATGTATTGGAATACATTGGCACTTTTCCAATGAGCTTACGGTGCTACATGGCATAGAAGCCATGTAGCACCGTAAGCTGTTATAATTTCCTTTCCTGAAATTATAACCCATTTTTTTGCCTTTAATTACTGCTACCTCTCTTTTCATTATCCATCATAGAACTCCATGATCACTTCCTTCTACACATTCCTGTACTGTCAAGCCCTATTATGTCATCTGATTCACGAGTGATGATCAGATCTAGAATATTCTTTTCCCTAGTACTTTCCCTGACATGTTGATACAAATAACAATCATCTAGTTGATTACAGAACAGTTTAGGGCTAAAGCCTCAGGTTACATAAGGACGTTAACTGACGTACAATTTAGTGCAACTACATTTCTGTACGTAGCCAACCACTTAAGTAGTTATAAATTGGCATCATTGAGTATATCTCATATTGTGAATACCTTCACAATGAGTTGCCATGATATTGCACTACCTTGAATAAATAATGCTTCAACCAGAGGAGAAGACTATTGTTACTTAATCTCAGCAGATACCATCACCCATACGGCACCATTTCGGAGCTTACTGGCTCCTCATCAGTGGGTGGGCAGATATCCTGGTGTTGCAATGATGACAGCCCAGTTGTGAAATATAACTCCAAAATATGAGAGATGCCTGATGGTGTGGAGTTATTTAGATTACAGAATAGTTTAGGGCTAAAACCTCAGGTTACGTAGGGAGTTAACATCCATACTGATACCGTCACCCATAAACAGTGCCGTATGAGTGATGGTATCTGCTGAGAATAAGTAACAAGTCTTCTTCTATGGTGAAGCGTTACTTATTCAAGGTAGTGCAATATCATGGCAACTCACTGTGAAGGTATTTACAATATGAGATATACTTAATGATGCCAATTTATAACTACTTAGTAGTTGGCTACATACAGAAATGATGCATTTGTACTAACTTGTATATCAATTAACTCCCTACGTAACCTGAGGATTTAGCCCTAAACTATTCTGTAATCTAAATTACTCCACACCATCAGGCATCTCTCATATTGTGGAGTTATACTTTGCAACTGTCTATCATCATTGCAACACCAGGGTACCTGCTCACCCACTGATGAGAAGCCAATAAGCTCTGAAACGGTGCTGTATGGGTGATGGTATCCGCTGAGAAAAAGTAACAATAGTCTTTTCTTATGGTGAAGCATTACTTATTCGAGGTAGTGCAATATCGTGGCAACTCATTGTGAAGGCATTCACAATGAGATATACTTAATGATGCCAATTTATAACTACTTAAATAGTTGGCTATGTACAGAAATGATGCAATTGCATTAACTTGTACGTCATCTAGTTAATTTAAAAGTTTTGTCTCCCCCATGTCTAGTTAATTTAAAAGTTTTGTCCCCCCCCATGTCGAGTTTCCTACCCATTTGCCCCAATCAATTAGAGGCAAATTAAAATCACCCATAATAAGACAGTCATGCTTACCTGCCCATTCCATTTGAATGTAGAGGCTCTCATCGTAATCTTCACAATCACCAAGCCTGTAGATTACTCCCACAATCGTTATGCCTTTGCTTCCAACTATCTCGCACCATACAGTTTCTACACTAGCATATGAAATGTCTGAATCCAGGAAAGCTTTCATCACCCTCAGGCTACTTTTGATAAGAAGCATGACCCCATCACCTCTTCTATCTGCCCCATCCTTCCTAAATACATTGTACATACCATACTGAAACTCGTTATCCCCTATCTCTGGGTGGCACCACATTTCTGTAAACCCTGTTATGTTAGCGTTACTTATCCTAACCAGCAATTTGAATTCACTCATTTTACTGACAACACTTCTGATATTACTAAGAAAGTAATGTCAGTTATGGGAGATCCACTAAAAACTGGGCTAGAATGGAAGCAAAATAAATAAATCTGCAGCCACTGCAGGATGGAGACCTCCTCAATAAGACATGTTGTGAGAAAGGGACCATAATCTGCCATGCTGGTCTAGTGTGGGTTGGTAGATCAACCGTATTTAGCAGTCAGGGGCTGATTGGTTGGTTGTATTGGTGTTTATTGGCACACTGACAATGGAGATCATAGTGCACACAGCAGTCATGGGCTTGAATCCCCCATATACTCAAAAAAGAGTATGTGCTATTGCACTTCCACTCCTAACCACTCAGTTACAGAGTGCACATGCGCGCACACACACATGAATAAAGTGGCCAATGCGAACAAACACAAACTACTTGGTAGTTAATACTGTGGTATGTCTGTTAATGTGAAAATAAGAATAATCCCTACAGGGGTTGAGACTGATCTCAACACAGGAAATAGAAAACATTAATAATTAACTAAATTTTATGTATTAAACAAATTTTGATTAGGTATTAGACATAATTAAGAACAATGCTTCTACTAGCAATTGTAGTTAAATTGCATTTAACATCCCAGACAGCATGCAATATGGAGAGTCTTAGTTTAGAACACTACTCAATAATACAGTTTAGGTTTGAAGTATTCAGCCAGGAATTTATAAACGGTTCACAGCATTCAATTCAACAGATCAACAGTTTAATCCAAATTGGGATTAAACAACTTTAAGACAAGTGATATGAGTGGTGATTAGGAAACCAGGGGTTGAGATTCCATTAGAAAAATAAGTAGAGCTTTCTAAGGATTTCAAAATAACCTCAATGAGGCTGAAACACCTTTTTTTTCTTGAAATGAAAAAAAAAAAAAAAAAAAGCCATCTAAAAACAGGAAATTTTGAGAGCCCATCCTCCCAGCAGGGGAGCTTATTTTATTAGTTTGACTATTCCTGATTCATTAAAGTAAAAATTGTGAGGATGGAGAAGGCATTAAGCATCATTGATGAAATTGTTAACAAAGAAGAAGAAATAAATCGGAGTTAACTCAACTCCTTGATAAAGCATGGTCTCAGCAGCATTCCCACATGACTATTAAATATGCTCATCAGTCACAGCTAGCAGAAGCAGCTAGATGATGTACTAGTTGAAGCTCCTAACGTGTCAGCAACAAGTTTGGTCTAACATAACTAGCAGTAAGTCTAGTGCAAATTAAAAATTGCATATTTTAAATGTAATTAACTTTGGGATTAAACATTGCACAACAAAAATAAATTGGAGAAGACTAATATATCTCAACCCTTGGTTTCCTAATGGTTTCCTTGGTTTAAACTAGTGGAAGTGCTGTGGCTCAGGAGAGAACTGGGGGGGGGGGGGGGGGGGCAGTTGTCCTCTGAATCACAGGCTATTGAAAGGCACTACTTGTTTGATGTTTGTGGAACAATCAGGAATGGGACATATTGCCAAGGGGAATGTCTTCGTGTGTGCGTGATGTAAGGAGTGCAAGGAAATCAAGCGCCAACTCGGCATTGTTATCGGCTTATTGAGAGCTTAAACGTCAGGGTGGATGCCCTCAAAGGATTTAAATTGAGGGGCCCAATCAAGCTCTCAGCTGCCCTGCCAGAGCTTGCACTTGAACATCACGCAACACAGCGACAACTGCCAAGGCAGAATGCGCTGGTCCAAAAGGAACTAGTTGTTGTAGGTGCCTCTATTGTCAGGGAAACAGGGAACATATTGTGCAAAAAGGATAGATGGAACAGGAACAGGGTATGTCTGCCAGGGGAAAAGGTTGATGACGTTGTAGGGCAGATATCATCCTTTAATGGCACAAAGGGTGATATTGTTTTACACATTGGCACCAATGATATTAAGAGTAGGAGACCGGCAGAATTACTTAACAAGTACAAGAAAATGCTGAAAAAAAGCTGTGAGTTAGGGTTGAACTTGAAAGTGTCTGTAATTCTGCCCAGACACGATAGGAGGGAGTATATGATGAGCTCCTTGTCGATCAATTCGGCCCTGGAGAGATTGTGCAAGGCTCAAGGGGTAGAATTTTTCTCAGCCTGGTCTGTACTTGTTAACAGGAGAGACTGCTTCTACAGGGATGGGATACACTAAAATAGAAAGGGTGCAAGAATATTTGCTGATGCTATCGAGGCAGTGTTAGGCGAGTCGGAAAACTGCTAGCTTGGGAGATACAAGGACTAATAGATTAACAGTAGCCACTGGCAGAGATGAAAGTGATTCTTGCACTGCTTCTATTGGAATGAGCAGCAGCCTGGAAAGAAAACAATGGGAACTTACAGGACTGCTGGGAGTTGTTGTTGTTGGGTTTAACGACACATAGGCTGCTAGGGCCATATTGTGTCTTTCTAATGGTGAATATGAAATATTAGCTTAATTATGATAACTATATTTTATGATATATTCCTATACGATTTAGGAAAGTAAATAGTTCTTTTTCATTGGAAGTCAGTGGAACAAGTAAATACATGGGCTGTGTTAGGGTAACTAAGAGAAGTACCAGATGCATGTATACTTGCATGTACACCAATGCTAGGAGTATAGTTAATAAACTCTATGAGCTTGAAGTTCTAGTCAAGGCATCAAAGGCAGATATTGTTAGGATATCAAAGACATGGTGTCACACAGACATAAGCAGTGCAGAACTGGAATTTGGGAAGTACAATGTGTACAGAAAGGATAGACAGGACAGTAAGGGAGGAGGGGTTATGCTGTTAGTTAAGAAACACAAAATATAAGGAAGTGCATCCAACTGACATTGGTGGACAATGCAATGTTGAGTCTGTTGGTGTGACATAAACACTGGGAAAGGAAAAATGAGAGTAGGTGTGTGTTATAGGCCTAATGAATCTAAGGAGTATAATGAGCAATTGTGCAGAGAAATAGAGTGGACCAGTAAATTAGAGTGTCTTATAATGGGGGATTTTAATTTCGTGGATATTGACTGGAATTTGCGGGTTGGTCACTCACACACTAGCAAGGCTTTTGTGGGTTTATTGGATGATTGTTTTCTACAGCAGCATGTTCGGGAGGTAACTAGAGAGAGTAATACTTTTGATCTGATTATCAGTAATAATTCTTCATGCATCAAGAATCTGCAGATAAAGGAACCACTAGGTGGCAGTGATCACAGTGTGCTGAAGTCGGATTTACTCAAAGAGGTAACTACCATCAAGGGTAAAGGTAAGGGTTTTTGCTTTCCTAAAGGTGACTATGGTGGTCTGAGACAGTATTTAAATTCTATACGGTGGAACCAACTCATTACCAACAGCAAATTCAAAATGGGTAGCATTCGAAGAATTAATCTTGGAAGCTACTAGGCTTTTCATATAAACAAAGAAATATTGTTCAAGATTTAGGCCTAAATGGATGTCAGACGAACTAATTAGACATGTGACAGAGAAGAAAAATGCATGGGATATTTATAAATTTACATGTGACACAGAAACCTATGATAGATATAAGTTGGTCTGTAACCAAGTTACAAAGGAGGTTAGGCAGGCAAAGGCAGATTACGAGAAATCTTTGGCAAAGGATGCAAAGAAAAACAGCAAAGAGTTCTTCACTTACGTAAACTCTAGAAGGAAATGGATGGATCAGATTGGACTGCTTCACATAGATGGGTTGACTATTGATGATCATGCTCAGGTAGCTGATAAACTGAATGAGTATTTTGCGTCAACATTCACACATGAGGAGTTATTCAGGGAGGAGAATTCCAGAGATGTATTCAACTCTGGCAGTAGCCTAGATAACCTTGTAATAACTGAGAGTAAAGTGGAGGAGAAATTGTTGAAGATAAACACAAGAAAGGCACCTGGGGTGGATGGAATCTATCCAGTTTTATTAAAAGAGGTGGCAAAGGAAGTAAGCAAACCCTTAGCCATAATTATGAGAGCTTCCCTGGACTCAGGGGGAGGTACCCATGGACTGGAGATGTGCAAATGTGACCCCAATCCACAAAGGAGGATCAAAGGTAGACATAGGTAATTACAGACCTGTTAGTTTAACTTCTGTTCCAGGAAAATTAATGAAGGCACTGGTTAAAGAAGCATTGCAGGATCATCTAGACAGGACTTCAGTTATAGCTCGGTCACAGCATGGGTTTGTTAAGGGGAAGTCTTGTCTGACTAATTTGATTGGATACTATGATGTAGTCACAAAGGAACTGGAAGCAAAGAATAACTTTGATATCACATATTTGGATCTTAGAAAAACCTTTAATACTATTGCACATGGAAGACTGCTGCACAAATTGGAGCAGTGTGGCATTGGAGGCAAATTGCTCCAATGGATAAAGGGATGGTTGAGTGGGAGAAGACAGCAAGTAGTAATCAGCAGACACTGCTCTTCGTGGACTAATGTTATTAGTGGAGTCCCTCAGGGTTCAGTGCTGGGTCCATTGTTGTTTTCTGTATTTATAAATGATACTGATGATGGTATATCAGGCTTAATGTCCAAGTTTGCAGACGATACGAAGGTTGGCAGGGTTGTTAATGACACTAATGACAGTACACTGCTGCAACAGGATCTAGAAAAGTTGAGCATATGGCTGAGAGGTGGCAAATGAAGTTTAACATTGACAAATGTAAAGTACTACATGGGAAGCAGTAATCCCAGAGTAACGTATCAACTCTGTGGTACTACACTGACAGTGGTAGAGAATGAAAAGGACCTGGAGGTAATTGTGCAGGCAGATATGAAGTTTTCTGAGCAGTGCAGACGGGCAGCAAGAGTAGCTCATGGTGTATTGTCAATGATATATAGGAATTTTTCTAGCAGAGATAAGGAGGTGATTATCCTCTTGTATAAGGCAATGATCACACTACATCTTGAGTACTGTATACAGGTCTGGAGGCCTCATTTTAAGAAGGATGTAGAGCTGTTGGAATGAGTACGGAGAAGGGCAACAAGATTAGTGAATGGAACAAAGGGTTGCTCTTACGAAGAAAGGCTTAAGTTTTGCAAATTACAGTGTCTGGAGACTAGGCACCAGCAAGGTGATCTGATTGAGGTGTATAAAGCCTTGAATGGTTTGAGCATGCTCAATGCTGATGGGATTCTTCCTCTTGCTCAGAATAATTGCCTGAGAGGGCATAAATTCAAATTGAGGAATGATGGTTGTAGGATAGATGTGCGGAAGTTTGCCTTTAGACAGCAGGTGGTTGATTGCTGAAACAAACTTCCATCTGTCGTTGTAGAAGTTGATAGCTTAAATAGATTCAAGGCAGAACTTGACAAACATTTGGAGTCGAGTGGATGGGTGAAATAAGGGTGTCTTTTTTTTTTTTTTTTTGGCTGATGCTATATAAGCTTGCTTTCTTGCATCATGTGCCTTTGCTAATGCTTTCTGTCGTTCTATAAATTCCTAATTTTTTCTTTCAATTGGAAATTCTTGATCAAAGCACAAAACATAATTCACTAAAATATTAAAATTCACACTTACCTGCTGCTGAAGTACAGGAATTGGAGAAAATACCAATAATTGCCGAAATAACATTTTCTTTTTTTCACTTAAATGTACTGCCATCAATACAGCAATTTGATATCCCCGTTTTGAGCAGAACTGACGAAGTGATAATTCGAAATCAGGTCTCTTGAAAATAGCCTAATGAAGAGAAAATAAGTACATTTGTTTCTGAACTACAGAAAATTTTCTATTTTATACATGCCTGTGTTTTACAGGGAATTATAATTAAACTGCTTCATTATGGAAGCTCTGGTTCAAAATAATTAATTACATGCAACTGAAATGTGGAATGGAAAATATACAGACCACACAGAAGTGAAAGACCCAAAAAGTGTTAAAAAGATGAAACTGCAAGCAGTAATATGCTGTGTTTCAGTCACTGTGCCTATGCACAACAGACATCAGTGGTCATAAAGACAGGTGACTGCAGAGCTGGCACAGAAAGTCAAATATTGGTGATGCTTACTGCTAGAAATACAGGTCACAGGTAATGCAGTGGATAGTGCTGCTGCTCTCAGTGTGTATGTGTGGATAAAAAAAGGAGTGGGCTTGAAAAAAACCCCATAGAAGAAAAAACCTCTGGGTTTTCTTTAACCTAGCAGTGGTTGTGCCCCAAAAAGTTACAATGGGGGGAGTTGAGTGGTACCTGACAGGTGCCCAATTTTGTTTATTATTTATGGGGAAAGTTTTTAATTTTTTGGAATTCTGCTTGCAGCATACTAATATTTCATCTTTTCTTTATAAACTTCAGTACTTATTTTATGCAAAAACATTTTAATTAATTATGCTATATATTTTATTTGTTATTTTAAAAAAAAACAAAAAATATATTATTGGGGAAAAAATTAAAAGTCATTCATAAAACATAAGCATGAAACTAATGGCCTCTTCCATTTTTAAGTTGAGAAGAGCATTATGGGCGTGAAATTTTAAAATTATATCTGTGTATATAGTGGATTCCGGTTATTTGGGCCACCAGTTAATCGGGGCAGCCGTTTATTTGGGACAAATCTTAAAAAACAGAACCCAATCGAGAAAATAGCCAGGGTTTACTTCGCTTAATTGGCACAAAATGCCGTTTAATCAGGGCAGGAGACCGTAGCACTGGAGATTACCCTACGATTGTCTCCGACTGTACCACGTAGTTCGGTCGGATTTCTGGAGGTCACAACCATAAAACAATTAGCAGTCACCTGTTTATTGGGCTTTTCTGTTACGGCAATCTATCATAAACGGATAGTAAACTCAATCTTATTGAATTTGCGATAATACTGACAGCTGGAATTCTGTGGGTTATTATGGTAAAATGTGTTTACAGTTCCATGGAATCTTCTCTTCATTCTTATTTTTAAAGCTTTAACTCGTTACTCCATTCTCACTTGCGCATATTGTGTTACATGCAATTTGTGTGTGCCGTGTTTTTTGTTATTGATTGCTTATCTTTTTACTGTTTTAAATTTTGACCCCCACCCACAAATAACAGTATAATTTGGGATCACTCTTTCCCAATGCAAAACCTTGTGAAAAACCAAGTGGAAAGTGGCAGCTAAGTGTTAATGCATTTTGTTGCATTAACACTAATGCAACGAAATGCATGTTGAGAAGTGGAATCGATTTAATATATGGATTCCACTTGAAAGTGAAATCCATATATTAAACCCATTAAAAAATTTCGGCCTATTTTATTATAAATTAGAATCCACAAAGAATGTTAGCAAATTCGGGGGGAAAAATCATCCAGATTAGTTTTCTATTAATAACGAAATCATGATAAGTGATATTAATTAGTGAATCTTTTAATCAGTACTGTTTTGCTGCGATTTGGTATTAAAAAAAAATAAAGGGCTAGAAAAAAAAGAAAAGTGTCATGGCACTTTTGTCATGCACAGTTACTGGAGTGTAAAGATGTTATAAAATTATGCACAAAGGTGTTTAATGTGTGAAATGTATCCAAAGAAGAATGATACTGATTTAACTTATCAATGGTGTTAGTTTTGTTATAAAAGGTATATATTTATTAGAGTATGTCACCATTGCAATGCTTATAGATACAACAGAAGGAAACAAATATTTTTCTATCAAATTATGTTTATGTGATGCATTTTTCATTATATACAAAGAGAATATTTACACTTATTTTAATCATTAATATGTCTAGTAATAATGGTTAGAGTATATCTACTTTACATCTATAAATGGCATTTCATTAAAAAAAAAAAAATCCTGTTTATACGCTGGCGCGAGAACTAGGTCGAGCAGTTTACAATTAATTATATTGACAATGAACGAAATCATTAACCGTATTTAACATTGACAATAAACTATTTTATTATAATCATTTGCTGATTTATATTTGATCCACGTCATTTATATAAATGATTGTCCCAATGAAGCAGCGATCAACTCGATTGCTCCAGGGACCCCAGACGTCCCGAATGTCACTACTTGTATTGAATGTAGCAAAGCCCGATGAATTTTTTTGGCTGCTTGTTATACCCACCGCTTCTATTTCACAAAAATAGTAGGCAGCTACTAACATTGTTGTTCTACCTATGCATAAAAAAAAAAAAAAAAAAAAAAAGTACCGTAAAATCGGCCCAGGAAAGAAAAAAAAATTATATATACACTGGTGTTCAAAGAAAGTGCATCACCCCTTAAAATTGTAATTGTTGTCCGAATAACGTAAGTATATGGCAATATTTCTTACAGATTGCATCAGATAAGATTGACACGTATAGGTGATGACGTAATATTGCATCAGCTGTTACTTTCAGCTATATAAGCACAAACAAGGAATGACTGCACCTCTGAAAGAGTTGCAGTCATTCCTTGTTTGTGTCAGAATGGCGAGTTACGTGCAGTTGACGCCACGAAGGAAGAGTGCTATTGTTGCTTTACATGAGAAAGGATGTTCTTCCCTTCATATTGCTTATAGAGTGTCTTGTAATCAGTCGATAGTGAGTAGATTTCTTTCCAAACTCAAGAATACTGGTTCTGCTGATAGGAAAAAAGGAACCGGATGCAAACGAGTCTCTACGCCAAAACAGGACCGCGTTTTGAAGCGTTTATGTCTTAAAAACCATAAAGCTTCTTCGTCTGAGCTGAAAAGAGAATGGGAAAAACATACAGGAGTGGTAGCAAGTGCAGTAACAGTCAGAAGACGCCTCTTCAAAAATGGAAGCCCTCCTCACACGAAAAATGAAAGAAGTCCGATTAATTTGGTGTAAGGAGCATGTCAAATTGATCCCCAAGCAGTGGAAGTCATTATTTTCTCGAATGAGAAGAAATTCAACCTGCATGGCTCTGATGGGAGACAAACGATTCGCCGTAGATGTGGTGAGTAATACATACTATCCAGACTGTATGGTGTCTACAGTGAAATTGCCTACCAGCCAAATGATATGTGGGTGCATTTCGTATCGCGGAGTAGGTCACGTGCAGTTTATAAAAGTTTCCGTAAATGTCAATGGATACCTGGCTATATCAGTGAACAGAAATGTCAACTAGTTTAGTTAGTATGTACATATTACAGTACATATTAATTATTCCGATTATCACATATATTCTTCCGAATTTCACATATCATTTAATTTTTTAATTGGTAAGGTAATAAAGGGTAAATTTGTGCTTAATATATCTTTGCTTTTATAGACTGTGGACAATATTCCTCGTATTTTCGCTAATTAGAATCACTGTTTAATAGAATTAAAATTCAATTCACAAACGTGATCACGATGACCGGCGCTTACTATACATTGTATAGTGAACAGTACTTTACTATGGTGAGATGGTCAGTTCGTTGTAACATGATTTGATTGTAGAGTGAACTAATTATAAAGGGGGGATTACATTGTATTTTTTAACTATTTACATGAAACTTCGGATAATTGGGGCAGCCGCTTAATCGGGCCAAAATGCACTAGTCCCAATGTGTCCCAAATAACCGGAATCAACTGTATATATTTCTGAGCATATATTACTTATGTAAGCAGAAATCTGAAGCCAATTTTAATAATTCTACTAAAAACGAAAAAACAAAAGGGTTAAATCATGAAACAAACATAATCCTAACAACTGCTTCCATTAATTGGCACAGATAATAAAAGTTAATGGTGCAAAATTTCAAAATTATTCAATCACCCTTTTTTGCAGCTTAGAATTTTGTTTAGTACAGGTAGTTCTCGATTTCGCGAGTTAATTTGTTCCTAGCGCATGCTCGTAAAGCGAAAACTCATAAAACGGGAATTTATTTCCCATAGATATAAGGTTAAAAATAGAGGTTACATTCTCAACAATGAAATTAGTTAGCTAATTAGTTTATGTTTAAACAATGATTGATTTATTGAAAGAAATGAAAACGTAGCCTGTAAAATCAAGCAAATTATAATAATATAGAAATTATTTACGATTTACAAATGTTAAAGAACGTTTATTCTTCATCATCATTGACTATATGAACACTCGTTGATCACTCATTATTGGGTGGGCACTCGCTGGTTTGTTGCACAAGGAGTCGTCTTCTTCAGAAATATTTCAAGAGGTGCTTGTTTCCAAGATAATCTTCTCTCTTATTTATAAATTGCACGATTGCATGCATAAGCATTTTTTTAACGGCATGCACAAATTGCAACTAACACTAACACGATTTGCGTGGAGTAACAAGTTTACGAAGCTTAAAAAAAAAAAAAAGGAATGAAGAGAAGATTCTGAAAATTTATTTATGTTTTTTATATGATCAAAGATTTCAGAAAAGGGGAAACACATTTCACCATAATAACTCAAAAACCTACACAATTCCAGCTATCAGTATTTTCACAAATGCAATAACATAGAGTTTACTACTCGTTTATAATTGCTGGTACTAACAGAAAAGCCGAATAAACTGAAAAGTGCAAATTGTTTTTGTTTTATGGTCGTGACCTCCAGAAATGTGCTTTAGAAAAATATTACAAAGGCGTTTAAAATTGATTCTTATAATGGAACATATGATAATGATGAAAGTGCATTTTAATGATTTGAATTGGTAATTTACAAACCAAGCTCATGACCTTTAAGGTCATATAAAAGGTCATGACGAGTGTGACCTTAAAGTCACACTCGTCACCTTAAAAATTACATTTTAGAGAGTTAAATAGCTTAGTCATACAATGAAAATTTCAAGCTTAAAAATTACATTTTAGAGAGTTAAATAGCTTAGTCATACAATGAAAATTTCAACGTGCAAGATCTTGAAATGAATTACCAAAAAACACAATATGTTATTGGGTTCAACATTACGATATTTTAACGATACTGGTGTAAAGCAGGGTACACTGTATTGTATAGCTATATTGTATATTTTTTTGAGTAAATCAAAAGAATTCTGCTACTCTAGATCTCATGGTCTTGATCTTTTTTGGTTAGTTGAGAAAATGGGCTCAATTACTCACCAACCTGGCACAAATTTGTGATAATTCAACATGCCTAGAAAATTCCTGATTTTTTTTTTTTTTTTTTTATTTTCATTGCTTGGAGATTTGGCATTAAGGTATTCTTCTCTGTCTAGAATCCAAGACATTCTTCTCTATCTAGAATCCCTTTAAGCAGTCTCTTATGCTCTTCTTGATGCACTTCTTGTTCATGTACTTCCACATGATCAAGAAGAGCATAAAAGATTGCTTTTCAAGAAAGTAGTGATGTATCAACATGATCATTTATTTGGTGCACTGCTATACATATCAAGTTCATTCAAGATGATTTTCATCCGGGCTTGGAAGATTTGTTGTTGTTGTTATTCGGTTTAATGACACACAAGGGCTACTAAGGCCAAATTACGTCTGTTTATCGTTAATTCACAAGAAGCATATCCTTAGAGAGGTTAAATTATATGCTTCTGTACAAGCCAATATGTTTTAGATACAATAAAAGTTCAATATTTGCTTCATTTCCTAAGAAATGAGATAAATCAGCTGATATTTTCAACGTGGAGAGTGACTGAAAAGTGTTTGATGGATGGTTGAATGTGAGGCACAATCAACCAGAAAATGAAGGACTGTAAGTTGCTTGTTGTTTGTTTGTTATTTGGTTTTTAAGAGCATTAGCAACTAAGGCCATATTGCTCCCGGGATATGCGGTGGTCATTCCGACCTTTCCACATCCTCTGTATTTGGTGGTGATGGGCTTGAACCCCGGTCTAATCAAGAAGCGTGTGCTACGCACTGTTGCTCCTGCCCACCTGACTACAGAGGTGCCCTGTAAGTTGCATCTGACAGGATGAGCATGTGGTGGGTTTTCTCCCAATAATAGATGAGTATGATGAGTGTGTCCAATTCTGAGTCTTGTCAGTACCACTTCCTCTCATTTGTTTCGTTGGAAGCCAGAGAGCCACAGCTTTGGATCTTCTTTTATCTGGTAAAGTTTATTGTTGGTGTCACTTTTCCAGATCTGTGACCATTTATCGTAGCACATTTGGGTATAATAGACTTATAGTCAGAGTAAGGAACCTAAGGATGTTCTGAGAGAGCAGATTCAGGATGTTTAGCAACAAAGTCAGCACTTACATTTCCCAGAATTCCAGAATAGCCAAGGATCCAGCAAAAACTGATTGACTAATTGGACATACTGCAAGAGAATAGCTGGAAATGAATCTGTTTTAATGTAGGATGAGAAGAGGAGAAATTCTTCCAAATGGCAGAGACAGCACTCAGGGAGTCTGTGTAAATTACGGCAGATGAGATGGAAAGCTCAATAATCTTACTAAGCACTAACGTAATGGGATATAATTTCAGCTGTGAAGATGTTGCAAGCTAGTGGTAGTGTGGCTGAAATCGTACATAAAGGAAAAGCTGCCGCAGCACCTACCATACAGTCAATTTTGAAACCATCTGTATAAATTTTACAGGCACGGCTGTTCATAGTAGCATGAGCTGAATGTAACTGTCTGATACTGCACGGAGGTATAATATTTTTACCCCACTGGAGGAAGTGTATATCTTGAGATATTTCTTCCACCTTGGACATTTATCCAAGGTGAAACATGTGCAGTGTTGTGTCTTGAAAAATTTCATTTAATTTGACATTCCAACTGTGAACGAGCTCTTTGATCCTGAGCGAGGTAGATCTATTTTCATTTGGCTTGCTCTCATATAAGACATCCCACTAAGTATTATAAAGATACTCCCAACTTGGGTGTGATGGTAGACTCTGGATCTTAGCAGAATAGGGAAGCAGTAGTGTTTTCTCCGCAGGTGTAATGGGGGGATCATGCACTTCAATATAAAAGACTTTGGATCGGTGAAGTCCTGGAAGCTCCTGGCACAGTTCTCAGAGCACTGTGATGGAATCGCATTTAGCCGTTTTAAAGTAGTGTTCCAGGCAGAGCCATACACCGGACATAATCTAATAATCTAGCTGTGAATGGATTAAATTTCTATAAAGATGCAGTAAAGTACATTGATCAGCTTCCCATGACATTGACGAGACCGATCAAAGTATATTCAAATGTTTTATACAAGAAGTTCTCAAATAAGTGATGTGAGCTTGGAAATTTAGTTTGATGTCTAATATTAGTCCAAGAAATTTAACAGTATTAACACACAGGATTGGAGTATGGTTTATTTGTAGTTCAGGTTCAGGATAGAGAGCTCGCTTCTCGCAAAAGTGAGTGACAGTGTATTTCTTTTCTGATAGTCTGCAACCATTCCACTGAGTCCAGGATTCTATTTTGGTTATGGCAAGTTGGAGCTGCCATTCGATGGTTGTTGTTGTTCTTTGGGTTTTTAGGAGCATTAGCAACTAAGGCCATATTGCTCCAAGAATATGCGGTGGTCATTCCCTGACCTTTCCACATCCTTCGTATTTGGTGGTGACGGGCTCGAACCTCGGTCTAATCAAGAAGCATGTGGTAAGCACTGCTGCTCCTTCCCACCTGGATATGGAGGCACCAAATTCGATGGTATTGATACTTCAAGATTGACATGAAATAGTAAGATCATCTGCATACATATAAGTTTGAACAGTTTTTTGGATATCTCGTGTCGTGCTGCTAACTCGGATTGAAAACAGTGTTGGATTAAGTATTGATCACTGCGAGACTCCCTATTCCTGAATGTGAGATGTAGAGAGTAAGTTTTTATATCGGACCTGAAAATAATGCAATTGTAGGAAATTTTGAATTATTTCCGGCAAATGGCCCCGAAGACGGTAAAGTTCCCTAATAATACCATGACGCCATGTGCCTTTTCAAGTCTAAATTGACCATGGCTAGATGTTGTTTCATGACAAAGGCATTGCACATATGAGATTCGGCTTTGATAAGCATGTCAAGCATTGATCTATTCTTCCGAAAGTCATACCGTTGTTCTGCTAGGAGATTCTCTAACTCCAGGATGTAAGTGAGTCTGGTATGAACCATCCTTTCGAAAATTTTTCCGATGCAGCTCGTAAGAGATATTGGCCTGTAATTTTCAACACGGGAAGGATCTTTTCCTGGTTTTGGCAAGGTGATAATGAACGAATGGTACCAGGAAGAAGGAATGGCATTTTCACAGAAGATCTGATTATAAAAAAGTAATAGGGATCCCAAGTCTTTTTCAAGTAAATGTAGCATAACATAATGAACACCATCTGGACCTGCTGCACTATTGGAAGATCTGTTTAATGATTCTTGAAGTTCTATTAATGTAAAGGGTTGGTTGTACGGGAATGAGTGGTACGAGAAGAAGTTGATTTTATACCATTCTGCATTTGTTTGATGTTCTGGAAGGTGGACGCATAGGAGGCAGAAGCAAAGATTTTAGCAAATGATTCTGCTAGTGCATTGGAAACTTCTTCAGCTGTAGATAGGTCTTTCCCTTTCCAATGAAGTAATGGAGAGGGCAGTCAAATGAATTTTCCATTTAGCACCTGTATTCTTTTCCAGATGACCAGTGTATCCATGTCTTTGGTGATGGTTGAGGCAAAAGCAATCCATGAATCCCGTTTCGCTTTCGGCCTAAACTTGTCTAGCTTTTGCTTTGAGTCTTTTATAAGCAACTGGGTTACTAGTGGTGGGATACTTGTGGAAATTATTCCAAGCACAGTTTTTTCCGTTTGGCAATTAAACAATCTTCATTCCACCAGTGATTTTTGTGTTTGCGATATGGCGTGGATTTTGGAATGGAAGCATTAGCTGCAGTCGGAATCTGATTGGTTATATAAGTATTTACTTCATCAATATGTTGTCTTTGAACATAAAATCTGTCTAAGAGTATTTGGGCAGAATAGCCACCCCAGTTTGCTTTTTAAAACTGCCAATTGGATTGTTGAACAGGATCTGGAGTTACCCCTCTTTGTAGTGAGCAAATAATTGGAAAGTGATCACTGTTAAAGGGATCGGTTAATACCGACCATGTCATGATTGGAAAGATGGATGGTGAACAAATTGACAAGTCTATTGCAGAAGCAGATCCTGTTGGCAGGTGGATGTATGCAGGAGATCCAGAATTTAATGAATTAAGATCATTATTGTTCATGAATTCCTCCATCAATTTGCCTCTTCTATCCATTTTAGCAGACCGCCAACAATGGATGGTGTCCATTAAAGTCACCAAAGAGACAAATTGGAGTTGCGTTATGAAATCAGGTTGTCAAGTTCTGAATGCAGAAATGGTAGAGATGGTGAAATATAGATGGAATCAATGGTAACTGCAATACCAACTACAATACGAGCTGCCACAAATGAACTCCTGTCTTGTCTGTGTATCAATTTGAGAATTTTGGTGAAACTTGGGTGACAAGGATGTTTCCAATAGACATACACCTATGGGACTAAATTGTGCTAGTAAATCTCTTAAGTCATCAGAATGACTGCTTAGGCCTCTGCAGTTCCACTGTATAATGTTATGCATTTAGATTTAGCTGAGGGTGATTCATTTGACTGTTTTTTGTGTGTGGGACATTTTTTCCAGTCTATTTTTGGGAATGTGGGGCATCCGATATCCATGGTGTCATCTGCATGGAGTTCTAGAATGGGCTCCTCCTCATTATCTAGAAGCACATCTACATCCATACTGTTGATGGGAGACTCCATTTTTTAGAGCCTGAGTCAGATTTTCCTCAATGAGGCTGAGAATATTGATTGGAGTATTTGTGGCTTCACTAGTTTTTTTTGGAGGATAATATTTTTTAAAGATTGAAAGGGTAAATTTAACCAAATTCGCTAGAGAGATGTTTAGCATTAGCATTAGTAGAGGCATTTGATGCAAGAAAGCAAGCTTATGCAGCATCAGCCAAAAAAAAAAAAAAAAAAAACCACTTCCACTTCACCCCTCTGTTCGTTCGAAATACCTGTCCAGCTGAGCCTTAAACTTATTTAGGTTATCAACTTCCACGACAAGGGATGGAAGTCTGTTCCACCAACCAGCCACCAGCTGGATAAAGGCAAATTTCCACACGTCTATCCTGCATCTGTCTTTCCTCAATTTGAATTTATGCCCTCTCAGGTGATTATTCTGAGCGAGAGGAAGAATCCCATCAGCATTGAGCATGCTCAAACCATTCAAAGCTTTATACACCTCTATCAGATCACCTCGCTGGTGCCTAGTCTCCAGACACTGTAATTTGCAAAACTTAAGCCTTTCTTCGTAAGAGCACCCCTTTGTTCCATTCACTAATCTTGTTGCCCTTCTCTGTACTCGTTCCAGCAGCTCTACACCCTTCTTGAAATGAGGCCTCCAGACCTGTATACAGTACTCTAGGTGTGGCCTGACCATTGCCTTATACAAGGGAATAATCACCTCCTTATCCCTGCTAGAAAAATTCCTATATATCATTGACAATACACCATGAGCTATTATTGCAGCCCGTCTGCACTGCTCAGAGAACTTCATATCTGCCTGCACAACCACCCCCAAGTCCCTTTCATTCTCTACCACTGTCAGTGTAGTACCACAGAGTTGATACGTTGCTCTGGGGTTGCTGTTTCCCATGTGTAGTACTTTACATTTGTCAATGTTAAACTTCATTTGCCACCTCTCAGCCCATCTGCTCAACCTTTCCAGATCCTGTTGCAGCAGCATAGTGTCAGTAGTGTCCTTGACAACCCTGCCTACCTTTGTATCATCTGCAAACTTCGACATTAAGCTTGATATACCATCATCAATATCATTTATAAATACAGAAAACAATAATGGACCTAACACTGAGCCCTGAGGGACTCCACTAATAACATTAGTCCACGACGAGCAGTGTCCATTGATTACCACTCTGTCTTCTCCCCCTCAGCCACCCCTTTATCCACAGCAGCAATTTGCCTCCAATGTCACACTGCTCCAATTTGTGTAGCAGTCTTCCATGTGCAACAGTATCAAAAGCCTTTCTAAGATCCAAGTATATAATATCAAAGTTATTCCCTGCATCCAGTTCCTTTGTGACTGCATCATAGTATCCAATCAAATTGGTCAGGCAAGACTTCCCCTTAACAAAACCATGCTGTGTCCGAGCTATAACTGAAGTCTTGTCTAAATGATCCTGCAGTGCTTCTTTAACTAGTGCCACCATTAATTTTCCTGGAACAGAAGTTAAACTCACAGGTCTATAATTACTTGTGTCAGCCTTTGATCCTCCTTTGTGAATTGGGGTCACATTTGCACATCTCCAGTCTGTGGGTACCTCCCCTGAGTCCAAGGAAGCTCTCATAATTATGGCTAAGGGTTTGCTTACTTCCTCTGCTGCCTCCTTTAATATAACTAGATAGATCCCATCCACCCCAGGTGCCTTTCTTGTGTTTACCTTCAACAATTTCTCCTCCACTTTACTCTCAGTTATTACAAGATTCTCTAGCTTACTGCTAGAGTTGAATACACCTCTGGCATTCCCCTCGCTAAATAACTCCTCATGTGTGAATGTTGATGCAAAATATTCATTTAGTTAGTTAGCTACCTGAGCAGGATCATCAACAGTTGACCCATCGATATCAAGTGGACCAATCTGATTCATCCCTTCCTTCTAGAGTTTACATAAGTAAAGAACTCTTTGCTGTTTTTCTTTGCATCCACTGCCAAAGATTTCTCGTAATCTGCCTTCGCCTGCCTAACCTCCTTTGTAACTTGGTTACAGATCAACTTGTATCTAACATAGGCTTCTGTGTCATGTGTTAATTTGTATGTATCCCATGCATGTTTCTTCTCTGTCATATGCCTCATTAGTTCATCTGACATCGATTTAGGCCTAAACTTTGAACAATATTTCTTAGTTGGTATGTAAAGCCTAGTAGCTTCCAAGATAAGTTCTTTGAATGCTTCCCATTTTGCATTTGCTGTTGGTAACATCATCAGTTGGTCCCACTGTATAGAATTTAAATACTGTCTCAGTCCATCGTAGTCGCCTTTACGAAAGCAATAACCTTTCCCTTTACCCCTAATGGTAGTTACCTCTTTGAGTAAATCCCACTTCAGCACACTGAGTGATCACTGCCACCTAGTGGTTCATTTATCTGCAGATTCTTAATGCATGAAGAATCACTGCTGATAATCAAATCAAGAGTATTACTCCCTCTAGTTGCCTCCCGAACATGCTGATGTAGAAAACAATCATCCAATAAATCCACAAAAGCCTTGCTAGTGTGTGAGTGATCAGCCCCCAAATTCCAGTCAATATCTGAGAAATTAAAATCCCCCAATTATAAGACTCCCTTGATTTACTGGCCCACTATTTCCCTGTACAGTTTCTTATTATACTCATCAGAGTCATTAGGCCTATAGCACACTCCTACTCTCAATTTTTATCTCCCAATGCTTATGTCACACCAAACTGACTCGACACTGCACTGTCCAGCGATGTCCACTGGCTTCACTTCCTTGGATTTTATGTATTTCTTAACTAATAGCATAACCCCTCCTCCCTTCCTATCCAGTCCATCCTTTCTGTAGACGTTGTACTCCCCAAATTCCAGTTCTGCATTCCTTATATCTGTGTGACACCACATCTCTGATATCCCAACAATATCTGCCTTTGATGTTTTGAGCAATACCTCAAATTCATCAAATTTATTTACTGAACTCCTAGCATTGGTGTACACGTAAGTATACATGCACTTATTTCTATTCTTAGCTACCCTAACACAACCCACATGTTTACTTGTACCGCAATGACTCCCAGCAGTCTCTGAAATATCCTGCATCTTGTTTTTCAGGCTTCTGCTCATTCCAATAGAAGCAGTGCAAGAATCTCTTTCACCTCTCCCAGTGGCTACTGTTAATCTATTCGTCTTTGTCTCCCCCCAAGCTAGCAATTTTCCGACCCACTTAACACTGCCTCGATAGCTTCAGCAAATATTCTTGCACCCTTTCTATTTAAGTGTATCCCATCCCTGTAGAAGTAATCTCTCCTGTTAACAAGTACAGTCCAGGCTGAAAAAAATTCTACCCCTTGAGCCTTGCACAATCTTTCCAGGGCCGAATTGATCGACAAGGCTCTCATCACATACTCCCTCCTATCGTGTCTGGGTAGAATTGCAGACACTTTCAAATTCAACCCTATTTCACAGCTTTTTTTCAACAGTGACCTGTACTTGTTAAGCAATTCTGCCGGTGTCCTACTCTTGATATCATTAGTGCCAACGTGTACAACTATATCACCTTTTGTGCCCTTAAAAGATATCTGATCTACAACGTCATCAACCTTTGCCCCTGGCAGACATACCCTGGTCCTGTTCCACCTATCCTCTGTTAGGCGGAACTGATACATCTGTTTGAGCTGCAGTAGAAACAGTTTCGAGTGCGAGCTGCATAAGAACAATTACTAGGCATGCTCAGCATAACCTGTCTACATGCCTCAGGAAGCGTCACTTTATTTTCTATTTTATGTATTCTTTCCTGTTATCCAGAGCTCACAAGTTTTGGGAAAGGCTGGATAGCTTCCTTTGCAGGTTGGACAAACAGGGATTCTGATTGAGCAATTCGCTTGAGTGTGATCTTTAGAGCCACAGATGGGACATATGGCTTCACCTCTACATGCCTACTCCAAATGATCATATTTCTGACATTTAAAGTAGCGAACGGGTTTCGGAATAAGGTCGAATTCAACAGTTTAGATAGCCGGCTTTAATTGAAGATGGTAAATCTAGAATGCTGAATGTCAGTATAATGGATCTAGTTGGATTGAGATTTCCATCTTTTTTCGTCATAATTCTTTTCACATCTAATACTTTTTGATTGCTGAGTTCCTGCAGTAGTTCTTCTCCGGTCACTGTAATTAGGTCCCACCGCTGATGACATGTTTTGATGAATTTAAGGTTTTGTGGGAAGTAATTGTTACTGCCAACCGAGCAAATGTTTGGTCTTTAACAGCCACTCAGAGTGTTTTGTAGTCGCTGTTTCAATCTTCTGATTGCAGTCTTTTCACCATTTTTGGTGATGGAGCAATAGACTCTAGATGTTTTTGAATTAAGAAAGGTGATAACTTGCAGACAGATTGGGTGGATAGCGAATGTATGACCAAGAAATTTGGTATATCTTCATGACAATGCACTTCCCTTCGAAACCTTTTTGGTTGGTTAGAGTCATGGTCTATGTCAGAATGTTCTGATCTTGAGCCCAAAGGCTCTAAAGATGGATGAGAGCTTGTATCCATGTTGGCTCCTTTAGCCCTGGGGAGTTTATATTTACCACCCAGGTTACCGGCCCCCGCCACGGGGAGGCAAGAGCAGTGCCGTTTGGTGGCCAAGCGTAAAGGTTAGCACAGTTAGCAAGAGCATTAAATTAAAGAAAAAGGTACTTTCCTTCTTCTAGGCTCACTTCTTAGCGCTTTTAAGAAAGTAGATCTACTTAACAGAAAGGTTGATTGATTAAGTAAGAGAGAAAACAATGAAAAGCTCAGTTGCAGTAGAGAAAAACAGTTCTTTAAACTCACAAGAATCCCTTGGCCATGGAAATGCTTGGCACCAGAGGCCTTAGAAGCATTGTGCAGAATTCTTAGCATCTAGTGTTTAACTGCAGAGCTGATCATTTGTCCATATTGTAAATAATGCCAACTACTCTCAGTCTCGGTCTTGTCTAAACTGATAGTAACCAGAATTAAGGTTGAATTTGGAAAATTCCTTTGCACCTTGTACACGGATGGATGATCACTTAATTTGGCAAGGAACTGGCCCTTACTCATCTCTCTATCGCAAACTGTTACATTCATTAGAAGTGAAATTACCACAGAGTTAATGTTCAACAACAACACAATTTTAAGCTCTTGTCTACCAATGGCATCTGTGCACCTTTGACAAGTAAAGCTTCAAAGTCCATTTCCTTACTTTTTAAAATTAATGTTGCTAAAAATAAACAAGGGTATTAGGTGGAGTAAGTGCACCTGAATTAAAGAGAAAAGATAAACCACAGGAATGTACGGAGCAAGGTCCTTCTGGTTGCAAAGAGGAAATGGGAGGAATAAATAGCCAGGTACATTTTCACCTGTATTAATTTACTTTCACATTGGGTACCTTCAGCTATTATCTATTACACTTTTCAAAAAATGGGACTTTGTTGTAAGATCCACAACAGGTGTTAAGGCAAGGCACTTCTGAGGCATAGTCCTCAGCGGTTTTTGATGCTACTGCCTAAATCAGGGGTGGGCAACCTCCGGCCCATGAATGTGGGTAATCTGGCCCGTGGTAGTTTTCAAAATATATATATTAAAAACAGTTGTCATTTGTTATAAATCTTTTTCAATTAGATGGAATTCCTGACATAAATTTTGACAATCCTCTGTGCATTGCTATTACAAATATCGATCCAGATATCAATTCACTGATAAAAATAAACAGTATCAAATCTTTCATTAAATATTTTTAAAATAATTTTTATATTTATGCAATTTGTTACTATAATTGTATTTTTGTGATTTTATCATGAATTTGTATTTTGTTTTTCTTATTAATAAAAATAATTATATGTACATGTATATATAAAAATTACAATAAATAACATAAAGATGCTTATGAAAATTTTTTCATTATACATCATTTTAATAATTCTAAAAATCATGGAAGACTAAAAAAAAAAAAAAAAATTGCCTCGTGTGTACCTCACAGACATATTATTTGGCCTGCCAATTATAAAGGTTGCCCACCCCTGGCCTAAACCATGACTGCTCCATGTTTTTGGTAACAAAATGGCAGTCCCTGGAATAATGCCCCACTCAATTACATGAGAAACAAGTAACAGGTTTTCTTTATTGAAGTAACGCTTCAGTGAGTATTACTACATGTATGGGACAATTAACTTTAATTAACAATTAATTAATGTGACAATTTAAATGTAATGTACATTTGTATCTAATTTTCCTCTAAGACATGAAATTTTATGTATATATATATATATATATATATATATATATATATATATATATATATTTTTTTTTTTTTTTTTTTTTTGTTTGCTTCCCCTTCATGCCAAGTTTGTTAAACCTACAAATGAAGAGGGGAGTGTTTTCAATATACTGTTCCAACAGTTAAATTCCACGCAAGGATTTAACACACCCCCAAATCAGAGAGCTGCTGCAAGATGATAAGTTCACACTCATGCATCAAAAAGAAGTAGAAGTTTGATTGGCATTCAAGGTGTTACAAACAACTTTAAGCATTTGTAAATTAAAGGACAAGAAGATTATCGGCATACTAGTTTCGAAATATTAGGCTGCAAATGAGTGGAAAGGTTCATTTTCTGCTGTTACCTCAAATGAAGGGTGTATCAGAATTATCATTCAAAAGTCTTTCAATAATGACAACATTCAGGCAATATCATTTCCTAAATCACTTTATAAATCACTTCCTAATTCATTTCACAAATATATTTGGTCTCAATTCTAAACTCAATGATGTCCATTTCCACTTGCAGTCTGTCAAACCCCATGTACTTTTTCTGACAGAATCTCAGTTATCGGTTGATTCAACTACTGCTCATCTTAGATGCCCAAATTATTCGCTGTATGATTCCTTTCGCCTCAAAGGTGGCACTTATGCATATGTCCATTCTGATATTCCCTGTCAGAGACTTGGCAATTTGGAATCTCCTCTCTTTGATCTTCTATGGCTTAAAATCTCTCTACCTCATTCCTCATTGTGTCAAATTCATCTGCTGTCTCTACCATTCTCCCAACTCCACTAATCACTTGGAGCTCTTTGACTTCCTCTCTTTGCAACTTGACTTTCTCCAGTCCAACTTTCCTAACAGTGAGGTAATTTTCCTTGATGATTTTAATGTACACAACTCCAGCTGGCTTCAGTTTTATAGTAACACCGACCCAGTTGATCGAGATGCTGAGGCTTTTGCAATTACTAATGACCTTGCACAGACCTACAAGAATACCAGTTCATTTACCTACAAGAATACCGGACAATCCTAATCATACAGCCAACACGCTTGATCTTTTTCTCCCAAATAACCCTTCTAAGTACACGGTCGAAGTGAGAGGTCCTTTAGGCACTTCAGATCACAACTTGGTAATTGTCTCTTCTCCAATGGAGCCTTTATCTCATGGCTATTCACAACCTCGTGTTGTTTGGCATTACAAGAATGCAAAATGGGATGACCTGCAAGATTTCTTTTCTTTGTTTCCTTGGTTGGATTACTGTTTCAAAACTTCTGATGTCAACGTTTGCTCAGATCGTGTCAGTTAAATTATTCTTGCAGGAATGGAATCCTTTATCCTACACTCCACTTTAAGATCTCGTCCTTTATATAAACCTTGCTTTTCCAATAAATGTGCTAAGGCTGTTCATCAAGAGAAGAATGTTGCATATCGTAATTGGCTTGTTTCTAATTCTTCAGTTTCATTTTCTGCCTACACCAAAGCTCGCAACAATTGTAAAGCAGTTATTAATCAGTCCAAACTGGAGTTTGAACAGGCTAAGAGTAGAAAACTTGCTTCTTGCCCCAATGGTAGCCGAGCATTCTGGTCTCTTGCCAAAGCTATTGGCCGCAACTTTTGCCCATCTCTGCTCCCACCTCTGTCCAAACCAGATGGTTCTGTTGTCACTTCAGCCAATGATAAAGCTGACCTGCTAGCATCCCATTTTTCTTCCAGCTCATGTATTAATGATCTTGGTAAAACACCTCCCACCATTCCCAACACGCTCCATTCAATGCCTCCTGTGGTCTTCCGTCAAAAGGATTTTGACGAATCTTGATGCTAAGAAAGCTCCAGGTCCTGATGGTATTTCTCCAAATGTTCTCAAAACCTGTGCTCCTGAACTTACTCCTATTCTTTGCCGCCTTTTTTCACTTTCTTATTCCAAAGGTGTTTTTCCTTCTGCTTGGAAATTTGCTCATATCCAACCAGTTCCTAAAAAGGGTGACAAATCCCTCCCATCCAATTATCGTCCCATTGCAATTACTTCTACTCTTTCTAAAGTAATGGAGAAATCAATTAACCACCAACTCTTAAACTACCTAGAAACCTTCCATCTGATCAACGATCGCCAGTATGGATTCCGCCAGTGTCGATCCACTGGTGATATTCTGGCTTATGTTATCCATTTATTGACAATTCAGTGGAAAGGTTCGGTGAAACACAAGTAGTTGCTCTTGACATCTCAAAGGCTTTCGATCGTGTTTGGCATAAAGGTCTTCTAAACAACCTTCTATCTTATGGTTTGTCAACTGTTTTTAGTAATTGGTTATCCAGTTTTCTCTCTGATCGCTCACTGAGAGTGATGGTAGATGGCTCTCTGTCTTCTAACCTCTCCACTAATGCCGGTGTCCTCCAAGGTTGGGTTCTTTCCCCCACTCTTTTCCTCTTGTATATTAATGATCTTCTTCCATTGATTGGAAATCCTATCCATAGTTTTGCTGATGATAGCACATTGCATTCCACTTTCTATTTTGAGAACCTTGCCCTGTTCAATCAGCTTCAACTTCTCGAAAATCTGCTACCAATTCCTTACATGCCGATCTTCAGGTAATTCTCCAGTGGGGCAAAGAAAACTCAGTTGATTTCAACCCTTCTAAAACTTTGTCTTATATCTCGCAAAA
This sequence comes from Mastigoproctus giganteus, assembly GCF_048544385.1. NCBI lineage: Eukaryota > Metazoa > Arthropoda > Arachnida > Uropygi > Thelyphonidae > Mastigoproctus > Mastigoproctus giganteus. Next base: position 68,467,694 of record NC_143575.1, read on the forward strand.
AGGATTCTTCTGTTCCTATGCTTATCTTTAGTGACACTCTGATTTCTAGGCAAAATGATATATCTCTTTTGGGGATTACCCTGACTTCTAAACTCTCTCTTGGCAAAAGCATATTACAAATATTGCTTCCTCTGCATCTAAAAAAACTTGGTTTTCTCTTTCGCTCTCGGCATTACTTTTCTTCCAAAGAGCTGCTCACTCTATACAACATTAGGAGAGACAAAAGTAAGTGTTTAAACAAGATAAGTGAGAGGGTGACCTCGATGCATTTGTCATTAGTGATTAGTGTGGTATCGACGAAAGCAAAACAGATTTCTGACATTTACAGGCAAAGACAAATGAGTAAGTTCGATAGACTTGAGGAACAAGCCATGACCAGGGGTAATAGTGATAATAATACTAATAGCAACTTTATCGTTAATATAAGTAGTAAGCAATTGACTGAAGATCAGATAGAAGTCTTAAATTTAGGACCTAAGTTTGCTATGGTTCCGCCCAAAGTACCCGTAGCAGAAATAGCTATGGGCGTTGAGAGAGCGGTAAGTACGTTACCTGTGTGCATGGCCAACGAAATTCGTGTAAAGACAGCAGCTATTCTAAGTCAAGCTAAGAAAGCTCCCCCCAATCTTAATACAAAGCAAAGACTAGCACTTAAGAGTCTCAAGCAAGAAGACAGTGTTGTGGTCCTACCAGCTGATAAAGGTAGAGTAACGGTGGTTTTGGATAAGGAGGCATACGTAAATAAAGCATTAGACTTGTTGAATGATGAAACAACCTATAAGATCATTCATAGAAATCCATTGTTGAACCTAGAACGTCAAGTTAATAGAATGGTGCAGAACTGGATGAAGTCTAACAAGATTTCCAAGGAGTGGTATTGGTCGTTACATGCAACAGGAAGCCAGATACCGAGATTTTACGGCTTACCAAAAGTACACAAAGTGGGCGTACCACTCAGACCTATAGTTTCGTTTATAGGTAGCCCCACGTATGTGCTATCTGGTTTCCTGGCCAAACTACTGTCACCATTAGTAGGGCTTTCTGAGTATAGTATCAGAGACAGCAAGGAGTTTGTGCAATTTATAAGAGGACAATGCATAGTAGAAAATGAAATTATGATATCCTTCGACGTGACATCTCTGTTTACACGCATTCCAATTGACCATGGGGTACGTTGTGCGTACATGGCCTTACAGAGAGACACCACCTTGAATAGTAGGACACAATTAAGCCTAGAGGATATATGTAAGGGAATAGAGTTATGTCTTTCAAGCACCACTATGGTGTTCTGCAACACCATGTACAAACAGGTTAACGGTGCAGCCATGGGCTCCCCCATCAGTGCGATCATAGCTAATTTAGCTATGGAGGGGCTCGAGGCAAGGTTATTCAATGATATGGTTCTCCCTATGCGTCCTTGGAAAAGATACCTTTTCAATTATTCGGAAGGGGAGTGAAGATGAGACATTGAATTTTCTTAACAGCTTCTCCCCGTTCATACAATTCGCCTGTGAGGTAGAAGAAGGAGGGGTTTTGCCGTTCCTGGATGTGTTGATCTGTAGAGAAGGCCAGTGTTTGAAAACAAAAGTGTTTAGAAAACCTATGTGCAAAGGCCAATACTAACATTACAACTCAGCTCAGGTCAACCATCACAGGAACAGTGTGATAAGAGCACTAGTAGATAGGGAAAAATCGCATTGTAGTAACTCAGAGGGCAGAAAAATAGAGTATAAGCGTGTTACGGTGGATCTTTTGAAGTGTGGGTACCCCCAGAGGCTCATAGAGAAATACATTAGTGGAGGGCAGAGCAGATGTGAGTCTTTCACACCGATAGCCACCGCATACGTTCCCTACTATCCGGGTTTAACCGAGCATATAGCTCGTATACTAAGGAATTACCAGACACGCTGTGTACAGCTCCCAGGTCAGAAGCTGCACACAGTCGTGTCACAGGTGAAAGACCACATCTCACACGAAAATATAAGTGGGGTCATATATAGCATCAAGTGCCCGGATTGTGGGGAGTGTTATGTGGGGGAAACAAAACGACGCCTCAAAGACCGTCTGGGGGAGCACACAAACGCGATAAGAAATTCGGATTATGGTAAATCCGCCGTAGCTGAACATTTTTGGGAGAAGCAACATCATATCTCCCCAGACGAAGCAGTCATCACTGATCGGGCGCATAGATTTTGGGACCGCAAGTGGCTCGAGAGCCTACAAATTAGTTCTATTGGGAACAATATAAATAGAGACAGGGGTACACGCATTCATCCCCTCTTTGAGGCGGTAATCCTTGGAGGGGATGAACGTTTTCGCCTGAAACGCTCCCGAGCCGCTTCCGGTTCCAACATGTACAGGAACAGTACACGTTTACGTGAGATGCACCGTGAACCTGGTGGTATTTAATGAGGCACCGCAGTATAGAAGTACACTGTTGAGGAAGAAGGCAGAAGCCTTTGAAAGCTTCAGTTATTTTAGCACTTTTAATCTAGTATACAGGCATACCTCGGTTAACGTTACCTCTGATAACGAAGCTTCGATATAACGAAGTCCGCAATTTCAAGCCACATTTAACATAAAAAAAAATATTTCAGTTTAATCACCTGAAATCTAAACAAACTGACGAAATTACGGAAACCTTTTGGGCTTCTCGTGGTTGGTTCGAGAAATTTAAAAAACGGGCCAGGGTTCATAGTGTAAAATTAACAGGAGAAGCCGCAAATAAGTTTTCAGAAAAACTAAAGGAAATAATTGAACGTGAAAATTTTCCACCAAATTTGGTGTTCAGTGTTGACGAAAGCGGTTTGTTCTGGAAACGGCTACCAACAAAAAGTTTCATTTCTATTGAAGAAAAACCAGCTGCTGGGTTCAAAGCAGCTAAAGACCGTTTAATGTTACTCTTTCGATCAAATGCCTCTGGCGATTATAAATTAAAATTGTTATTAGTTTACCATTCAGAAAATCCGAGGGCATTAAAAGGTAACATAAAAATGAATTTATCTGTAATATGGAAAGCAAATAGAAAAGCATGGGTTACCAAGGAGTTATTTACTGATTGGTTTGTTAACCACTTTTGTCCTGAAGTAAAACGGTATTGTCAAAAAAACAACTTTGAAGAAAAAGCTCTTTTGTTGTTAGACAATGCTCCGGGACATCTTACTGATCTTAACACGTTGGACACGTGCATTCCTGTCAAAGTTGTGTTTCTTCCAGCAAACACAACTTCCTTGATTCAACCATTGGATCAGGAAGTAATAACATCATTTAAAGCTTATTATCTGCGTCGAACATTAAGCAATTTAACTGAACTAGAGGATAAAGAGGAAATGACAGTTAAAACTTTTTGGAAAAACTACACCATTAAAAAGGCAATTGAAAACATTGATAGTTCTTGGAAAGAAGTCACTAAGAAATGCTTAAATGGAGTTTGGCGCAAAATATGGCCAGAAGTTGTACTAGAAGAAGAAAATAGCATCCAAGAAATTAGAAATTAAGTTATCCAGATGGCTCAATCAATAGGTTTCGAAAATGTCGATGAAGAGGATGTTAGAAATTTATTGAATGCAGAAGATGATGGTTTTTCAGTGGAAGATTTAGAAAACCTTGTTAGCAACGAAGACAAAGATAATGAAGACGAAGTTAAAGAAGTTCCTGCCGAAAAAGTGTTAACAAACAAAGATTTAAAAAGCTGCTTAAATGACATTGAAAACGTTTAAATTTTTTTTGTGAAAATGATCCTGATTTAGGAAGAAGTTTTATTGTTAAGCGATCAGTGTTAAATGCAATAACTCCGTATAGGCAATTGTTAAATGAAAGAGAAAAAAAAGCATAAGCAATCAACTTTAGACTCATATTTTAAAATGTGATTTCACTTTGTATGTAAGTTGAATGTTTATTTAATAAAACTTTTCTTTGTTCGAAAAAAAAGCTTTTCATTTTCTTTAGGTAGGAACGTATCCCTATTCTGGCCATAGTATTTTTACCACTGAAAACGAAGTTTCGCTTAACGAAGTAATTTCGTGGAACGCATCCTATTCGTTATTCGAGGTATGCCTGTATTTTATTGCATTTTAATTCAGTATTTTATTATCATTTTATTTGTACATTCACTGTAAATTACATTTGTTTTATTCTATCCTAATTCAGTATTTTATTATCAGTAACATTTTGTATAATCTTATTTTGTTGATCTACTGTAAATTTATTGTAAATTTAAACAAACTTTTTAAGATTTTGGTTTTCATTTTTACTTCAATGGTTGGTGAGAAACACTAAAAATTATAGTACTCTGTACAAATCGCAAATCCGCCCTGCCATGGAATATTGTTTCCACATCTGGGGTGGTGCCTCAGGCTTCTTGATTCCATTCAGAAGAGGGCAGTTAGGTTAATTATTGATTCATCTCTAACAGTCTCTCCACTCGCTGTCTCGGAGACGTACTGTTTCTGCTGCATGCCTCTTCTACAGATACTTCCATGGGCACTGTTCTTCTGAATTGGCTTCTATAATTCCTGCTCTCTCTTTCAAAACAGTCCGAACACGTGCCACCACCAGCCAACATCCATTTACTGTCCAACTTCAAACCCACAGAACCAACTTTTCATCTTCCTCGTTTATTCATTCAACTGTCGTTTTCTGGAACAACCTTCCGTCATACGTATTTCCTGAAAATTACAGTCTACAGAAGTTCAAGTCGAATGTCAACAAATATCTTCTTTCATCTTCTCAACCTCCAACCCAAGCACGGTACTAAGTACTATAGGTAGGGGCTCACATCTGGTGAGTATGGGCTTGGCACACCCAGGGTCCTGAGATGGATATCATCATTCTTCTCTTTCTTGGTAATTTCCTTTTACTTCTCTCTCTCTCTCTCTCTCTCTCTCTCTCTCTCTCTCTGGGTCACAGCATAAATAAATTTTTTTTTTGGCTTGTGCAGTATAAGCCTCAGGCTTCCTTGCACCTTATGGCTAATAATAATAATAATAATAATAATAATAATACCTCTCGTGTTTGGGAATAATAAAAAAAAAAAATCATCTAACAGAGATATTTTCAGTTTTTCTGATAGTCACAAACACTCAATGTGGGCACCGTTAGTCTAGTGCAAAATATCCAAACAATGTGTGTCTAGGTAGATGTTAGAGTTCACTGTTGATTCGACAAAGAAAAGAGTCCAATCACATGATCTTGAAACAAGCCACACCACACATTAACTTTGGGGCTGTCTCTAATGTGCTCTATCATGATGTGTGGGTTTTCTAATCTCCAGATTCGTACATTTTGTTTGTTAACTGTCCCTGAAACGTGGCTTCATCTGTGAACATGATTTTTTTCAGAAATTCATTATCCCTGTCAAACTATCAAGCAGGTGATTGCAAATTCTTACGGACCACCCCATCGTGTTGCATAATCGCTTGCAGCAGTTTCAATTTATAAGGGTGTAGCTTCAAACATTTTTGTAAGACCTGATGCATGATTGAATGAGGCAACTGGAACTGACGAATTGCACCTCGTGTCAACTTGTGTGGACTGCAAAGAAAGGCCTCTCGTATGTGCTCGACATTTTCAACAGACGAACGAGGCCACCCTGCACCTTTCTTGTGCTCAACACTTCCTGTATCTTTAAACTTTTTGAACCAAACACATATCAATGGTCTTGATGGTGGCATTCAGTTATAATGTCTTCTAAAATTTCATTGGACCTGCGTGTCAGATCTCATTTCGATAAACCATTCCAGCACTGTGCTTTCTCCTGCTGATTCATGGTGACTGACTGATTTGAGCTAATCGGCTGTTTCCTTGTGCTCCGTGCGACACAACATGTGCTTCCATCCACTGCCATCCACTGAATACCAGTGAATGGAAGCACATGTGCTTCCATCACTGGTATTCCATAAAGAAAGCCAACATGAGAACGAAGAGAAACGTCAGATAACTTACGCGGAAAATGAGTTTCCCGACACCGGACTCTAGCGCTGCTCGCTCAGTAAACAGACTGTAGGTGTTATCAGTCTGGAGCCGAAATCGAGAAGGATATATTGATTGACAGGTTGGCGTGACAAACAATGAAATGATTGGTGGTGGGTGCGACAAACAAGCTACTGTGTAGTCATTGGTTGGCATTATAATGTGTATTTATGAGTAAAGAATGGTGCAGAATAGTTTTGCAGTAAACAGGTAATAGTAGCAATGAATCTTTTAAAGATGGAAGAAAAATAAAACGTCAGTTGATTTTTTTGATGAAAACTAAATTAATAAAAGTTTCAGTTTGTTCATTTTTATGTTCTTCATTATATTTTTTTCTCATTATTAAAAGCAGATTTTTGGAGTTCATGAGTGTTTTTACTATATTGTTGATTTAGGTTTTGTTTACGAAAAAAGGAAAAGGTTTCTTTATTTTTCGTTATATTTCATAACCTAACCTTAAACGTTAGGTTAGGAAATAATAGGAAAAGAAAGAAAGATTCTTTATTTATATATATATATATATGTCCAAATTATATAAGTTAACGCAATGCAAGTACCTCATCATTTGAAAATTGATGTAACCATTCTCCAACCGTACCTCCAGCATACATGAAAAAATATGCAAAGTTACATAAAAATATATCAAATATTAGATAAATAACAAAATAAGCCCAACATGGGAACCCATTTTGTAGGAGACTTTGTCGAGGGCTAAACTCCTACAAAATAAAAACCCAAGTTAGACTGAGCCATCGGTTTCTGTTATCATCTGCCTGTATACCAATTCCAATATCCATAATAATGGATAATACAATTAATTTAGCATTAGGTTATAGTAAATACTATAAATCAGTATAAATCTGGCCGTCCAAAATGTGGGTTATGTCTAATCATAATTTGTACGAATACAGACTGGATGATATTTAGCCCGACCGATCGCTACAAAATTATAAGCACAACTGAGAAATATTAATAATTGTTGAACAATATGCAAAAAATATTTGTAGAAATAAGCTAATAAAGCTAACTAAAGGCGAACGGAAGTCAGAGTAGTTAAAGCAACAGTATCTCACTCCCCCTCGAATTACTCTAATAGTTCGTGAGATATGAAAAATTAAGGCAAGAGGATAGATAAAAGTAAAACAGAAAAGGAAAAGCATTTTATCAATATTACATCGGATTTAACCGGGAGTGTAAAATCCCAACCCTAATAGTAGGGATCCTGGTTAATAGTAAGAGCTGGTAAAAATATATAAAAAGCATGCCAAAAGCAACAGAAAAAGGAAAAGAGGAAACAGAATGGCTAGTTCCTAAGATAATTTACTATAATTTACTATAAAACCAAAGATCAAACATTATATAGTGGCAAACATTATGTGAGGTTTAAAACAAAGGAAAGAAAGCCATTAAACAACAATGGCGGGAATACCTTATATTCATTACCGTAGCCCAGGGTGGGAAAAAACTAAACGCCAGCAGCAAACGCACAGGACGTTTATAACTGCCGTGTATTCTACGCCACCTAAGATATGTCCAATAATAGCCAAGTATAAGATTAACAATAGTATGAAAGCGCCCTCTATCGTAAAGAAAACAAAACCAATATTTCTCAGATGTCGAAGAGAAATCTTAGTAAAAATGAATTAATTCCTACTGTAGAAACACATATAGGTACCACTTTTCTAAGGCGTAAGCTATATATAGCGTGTTTATACAGCAGTACCTAGTATGTACATGTTTATACAAAGGCTAATTAGTAAATAACTCGCTCCAAAGATCCTGATGAATACAACAGATAATAATTGTTTTAAAAAACAGAGAAATTATACCAGAGAATTTATACCAGATGATAATTCTTTTAAACAGAGAATATTTCAATATATATTATTATGCCTGATAACTTCCGTAGTATCCAATTGGTTTATATCTTCGTGGTATTGATTTAGTGCTATAGACAAAGCAGTACTCATATGTTTCATAATGAAATTTTGTGGGAAACCGTTATCTAATAAATTATGTTTAAGATCCATCAGTGCATCTATAACATCACTTTTATTATTACAGATGTATAATCTTCTGATAACTTGCGTCACTATTATATTTTTAAGGATACGTATAGAAATATTAGTACCCCAACTGGTTAGGTTTATAGTTTTGAAATTAAATTCTTTGCGTTTGTCGAAAATCTTGGTAGTTAGGTTGTTATTCTTATTATGAATGTCTATATCTAGATATGTAGCTTTACCCGAGTCACTCTTGTTAGTGACTTCTAGCACCAATTCCTGCGGGTAGTGTTTAACTGCTTCAGTATGAAAGTCATTATAGTTGAATACAATTAAGTCATCTATATATCTGAACATATTGATATCTTTAGTCAAGTTATTTTCAAAATGGTGTAGATATAGATTAGCCATAAGACATGAGCTACTTGCCCCCATAGCTATGCCAGTATGCTGTACGAAAATATTGCTACCATTATAAATGTAGCTGTTGGAAATACATAGGTTAAGTAGGTTATCCCAGTAATTACGTTGGCAGGGTAAAAAGTCGCTATATTCTGTGAAATAATTATTTAAAACCAATTTTAAACTATCATGCGGGATGCTAGTGAATAAGTTTTTGAAATCATATGTATTTATGTGTTTGATATTATGCTTATTATTCTTTATAAAGGTTAAAATGGGTCTATTATTATTAATAATCCTAGTGAAATTTATGTTATTGAAGATAATCTTAAGCAGATCAACTAGCTTACCATGCGGGACTTTTGAGTAGCTATTTCTACATGAAGTTATAAATCTGAAACTGGTAGGTGATTTATGAAATTTAGGTATCCCATACAAAAAAGGAAAGTTAGTGTTGCAGTTCTTAAGTTTTAACTTTTTTTGCATCGCTAGTAGCTTTTTGGTGATAGTACCAAGGTTACTGTTTGATCTAGCGTATGTAGTGCTGCTATGCAGCTCATTGTATAATAGTGAGGCATAGAATTGTTTACAGATAAAACTATAATTATTAGCGGCCTTGTCTATGGTAAATATAGTAAATAATTTACAAGATATATTTATCTTGTTTATGATAAATATATCTTGTAAATCCTTTAATTGTCTTTTGATTAATTGCATGTTATATCTTTTGCTATCTCTATTGGTAAGTTGCTTACTATGTAAAAGCTTCTTACTTAAATGTTGCTTAAGTTCACTGATAGTAAGTACCAGCCAATTATAGGTCTCTAGTGGTAAATTATACTTATATGCAAGTTTAAGGCAAAATTGCATAAGGTCGGAGTGTAATTGTTTGTTAATATATTTAGCAATAGGACTAGTGTTCGGTCTGTATTTAAAACCATGGGAAAGTACTGTTCTCAGATAATGTTGCTGAATTTAATATTAATATATATGTTTTCAATAACCTGTTTATTACCTAGCCGATATTTAAAGATATCCTTGAGTAAGTGGTCTAGATGCTGGTTACGGTGCACTTATGTCAAGTTAATTTTTTCTAAGGCTTTAAGCTTGCTATGCTTTAGTCCAAATGTTATATCATGTATGCGTTTTATATTTATATTAGGTTCGTCCCATGTATTCAGTACTTCAGCAAATCTGCCCAAAATATGCTTAGTACGTATTGGATTGCTTTGGAGCGAGTTATTTACTAATTAGCCTTTGTATAAACAGGTACATACTGCTGTATAAACATGCTATATATAGCTTACGCCTTAGAAAAGTGGTACCTATATGTGTTTCTACAGTAGGAATTAATTCATTTTTACTAAGATTTCTCTTCGACATCTGAGAAATATTGGTTTTGTTTTCTTTACGATAGAGGGCGCTTTCATACTATTGTTAATCTTATACTTGGCTATTATTGGACATATCTTAGGTGGCGTAGAATACGCGGCAGTTATAAACGTCCTGTGCGTTTGCTGCTGGCGTTTAGTTTTTTCCCGCCCTGGGCTACGGTAATGAATATAAGGTATTCCCGCCATTGTTGTTTAATGGCTTTCTTTCCTTTGTTTTAAACCTCACATAATGTTTGCCACTATATGTTTGATCTTTGGTTTTATAGTAAATTATCTTAGGAACTAGCCATTCCGTTTCCTCTTTTCCTTTTTCTGTTGCTTTTGGCATGCTTTTTATATATTTTTACCAGCTCTTACTATTAACCAGGATCCCTACTATTAGGGTCGGGATTTTACACTCCCGGTTAAATCCGATGTAATATTGATAAAATGCTTTTCCTTTTCTGTTTTACTTTTATCTATCCTCTTGCCTTAATTTTTCATATCTCACGAACTATTAGAGTAATTCGAGGGGGAGTGAGATACTATTGCTTTAACTACTCTGACTTCCGTTCGCCTTTAGTTAGCTTTATTAGCTTATTTCTACAAATATTTTTTGCATATTGTTCAACAAAATTTTTCTACATATTTTTCAACAATTATTAATATTTCTCAGTTGTGCTTATAATTTTGTAGCGATCGGTCGGGCTAAATATCATCCAGTCTGTATTCGTACAAATTATGATTAGACATAACCCACATTTTGGACGGCCAGATTTATACTGATTTATAGTATTTACTATAACCTAATGCTAAATTAATTGTATTATCCATTATTATGGATATTGGAATTGGTATACAGGCAGATGATAACAGAAACCGATGGCTCAGTCTAACTTGGGTTTTTATTTTGTAGGAGTTTAGCCCTCGACAAAGTCTCCTACAAAATGGGTTCCCATGTTGGGCTTATTTTGTTATTTATCTAATATTTGATATATTTTTATGTAACTTTGCATATTTTTTCATGTATGCTGGAGGTACGGTTGGAGAATGGTTACATCAATTTTCAAATGATGAGGTACTTGCATTACGTTAACTTATATAATTTGGACATACCTAATGTCCGATGTAATGTTCTATCGTTTGATGGCATTAATCGGTTAGTTCTATATGTAACTTTTTATTTTTATTTTTATATAATAGTAACACTTAATATATTTATATCTTACATTTTAACACTAGTATATTTGGATTATATATATATATATATATATATATATATATCTGATAATTAAAATAAATATGATATTTAAAATAAAAACATCAGCCAGTAGTACGGCAATAATACAGAGCGAAACGAAACGCAAAATAATATAAAATAAACAAACAGGGAAGGGAAAGTAGAGATAATAGGACCAAAAGGTAGTCGATAATCCCCTGTATAATTTAGTCAATTAAGTCATTAAACCCAATTAATAAAAAATGATGTAAATTTAAAATAATGCCAATTATAAATAATTTTAAATTTACATCATTTTTTATTAATTGGGTTTAATGACTTAATTGACTAAATTATACAGGGGATTATCGACTACCTTTTGGTCCTATTATCTCTACTTTCCCTTCCCTGTTTGTTTATTTTATATTATTTTGCGTTTCGTTTCGCTCTGTATTATTGCCGTACTACTGGCTGATGTTTTTATTTTAAATATCATATTTATTTTAATTATCAGATATAATTAGGCATCATGTGGAGGATGTGCATTTGCTGCCTCTAATGATAGCTACATAGCCATATTTATTTATTTTTATTACTTTTGCCTAACTTTTACCTCACATAATATATATATATATATATATAGTGAATAGCTATTGACATTATGGTACATGTGTATCTGCACGAGTGTCTTTAAAAATAAAAGTACAGTAATAAAAAATTAATATTTTGTTAATAAACGATTTATGCTCTAGTCCACCCATGATTCTAAAGAGAAAAAAGGTTAGGTTACCCCTTCCACTTACTTTGGGAGGGGGGTTCAAGCTCCCATGGGATTCAAGTGGAGGCAACCTGACCTTTTTTCACCATTATGTAAATGCATTCATTAGGACAAGTTACAGGCGCCTCCGTAGCCAGGTGGGAAGGAGCAGCAGAGCGTAGCACACACTTCTTGATTAAACCGGGGTTCGAGCTGGTCACCTCCAAATACGAAGATGCGGAAAGGTCATGGGATTACCACCGCATATCCCCGGAGCAATATGGCCTTAGTTGCTAATGCTCCTAAAAACTAAATAACAAACAAACAAACAGGACAAGTTACCATTAGTGCTGAGTGCTAATAAACCGATGTTATCATGCGTTGTCTTTGCGCACCAATCAGTATATCATTTGCCACGCCTACTTGTCAATCAATATATCGTTCTCGACTTTCCTCCAGACTATAACACCTACCGTCTGTTTACCGAGTGAGCAGCGCTAGAGTGCCGTATCGGGAAGCTAATTTTCCGCATAAGTTATCCAACGTTTCTCGTCGTTCTCGTGTTGGCTTTCTTTTTCTTCGCAGTTTTTCCACAAGATGAAACCTTCAATGTTGTTCTATGACTCCCAAATAAAATTTTATTTACGATAAAATTTGTAAAGATAATTCTCATACACCCTGTATGTTCCACAGAACCTTGGATGAAGGTGAAAGGTTTCACCAAGTGCTGGAAATAATTGTTGGCATTCACTCATGTCAACTGGATGGACTTCCTTAGATTTTATGTTTTTTATTAATTCACAGCATAATCTCTTCTCCCTTTCAATCCTGTCTATCCTTTCTGTACACATTGTACTCCTCAAATTCCAATTCTGCTCTGCCTATTTCCCAAGCTAGCAGTTTTCTGACCCACCTATTACTATGGAAAGAGAAGCAGTACCAATGTGTGATCAAACAATATATATAAATCCTAGTGAGGTTTTTTTTTTTTTTTTATGAGAACCCCAAACACGAAAGGCATCAAAACCTATAGTACTCAGTACCGTGCACGGGTTGAAGGAGAAGTATGGGGAGGGGGGGGAATGCCGGAAACTTTGCTCTAGAGACTAAACATGGGTTTCACCACTTCAAGCCTCCAATAAGCAAAGTGGTGGTATTTCACCGGTTGATGAAAGTCATCTACCACCTGGTGAATTCCTTTCTGGATCCCTTTGTACTACTTGTTAGCCAAGGAGAGCTGTAAAATACAACTGGGAATATACAAAAGTAGGAAAAGTTAATTATTTTAGAAGATACTGAATAGATTACATTACAATTGCTCAGAGCTGGACAGGACAGTAGCCAACAAACAATTGCTAATCTCTCTCGAAACTCTGTCACAATCAAGAGGTGCAAGTTGATAGGACATATCAAGAGCTACTTTTCTTTCTCTGACAAACAGAAATCTTAATGTCACTGCAGCTGCCATTAGTGAGTGTTTGTAGAAGTATTCAGGGACTGATTTGCATGTTGTGTGGGCTAAAAATATTGGAATAAGTCACAGAGAAAAACCTTTCTCCCTTTGCTTGAAATAATCTAACTACAGCCTCAACTGAAACTGAACCCAGATCACTCCAAATGAGTGGTAGGCTGCAAAGCATCATACCGACTAAGCTGCAACAAAGGACATTTCATTTTATTTGGGGGAACCAGTAACCTAGATGTCCCCTAGGCTCTCGCCCATATGAGTCTAATTCTCATCTGTATGTAACAACCAGAACATCTAGTTGGTTATTAAATTCAGAATATAGACGCTACTCAGGTCACCCAAACAGAACAAAACAAATAAAGTGATTCATTCAGTTTCAACTATTTAGCCTGGTAGTGAGGAGAGGCCATCAACACCCTCACCACAAGGAGGTAGGTCTCTAATATCTAAACTCTTAACAAAATTAAGAACATAACACAAGAAGTTCACTCAACTAGACGAGCTAACATAATAAAACAACATAACAATTCTTACTTCAGCACCATTTGGTGCCATCTCATGAGATGGCATCTACTTAAGATACTCATAATTCACAGTCACATGTAAGCTTGCAGTAAGAACCATCACCTACAACTGACTACATAATCACTTACAGAACAGCAACAAGGCAAACATCCTACTAGGAGCTTGCACAAGCAGGAAAACCTCCCAACTTTCAACATGATAAGAGCTAAACTGCATCACCATAGAAACAATGCACCCCACCACCAATATGAGCGACACAGACAGACAGTCTGGTCTATAGAGTTATACAGATTGAGCATGCCAACTGCTAACTCCATAACCCTCCACCACACAAGCACACTGGATTCCTCAACCATAGCCAGTCCTCCATTTCACTGAATCAAATGCTCTGTTATATTCTGGATAGTTTTATCCATGGCAGTGTAGCCAGTGGGGACCTTCCTTCTCCAGCAATTCACATACCTAGGTGGATCTTCTAATTTAAGGCACATCCTAATTGCATGTTCATACCCTCCAAAATGGATGCAGAAAACATCGCCCCTGCAGGGTCTGGCCACGTGACCAAAATCCATACATCTCTAACACTGAATGGGTGCCAGAAGGTCCCTAACCTTGTGCAATGTCCAATCAATGTAGCCTTGCACACAATTTGTCAGTATCCTCCTTATTGTACCAGTCACCTGGATCGCAAAGTTGAAGGTCAGTCTATCATGCACCTTATTCTTACTGCAAGTATTGCAACTATCTAATATTTTTAGATTATTTATTTTTCCTAGCCATTAAAGCATAGCTTAACAGGAAGCATATCAGAAAACTTAACAGAACAATTAAATAGAATTATATTAATCACATTTAAATGTTGAATTTTATGTCAACCTTTGTAATATCTTTTTCAACTAATTTGAAATTATCCATTTACTGTTTTTCTTTGTAAGCGCCTAAACAGCTATTTCCCATTAAATCTTCTTAATTGGTACAAAAGCAATGAAGTGTTTTATTATTAGTAGTGGCACACAATGCAAGAAAGCTTATAAAGCATCAATCCAAAAAAAAAAAAAACACCCACATCACCAGTCCATCTCCTCCAATAATTTGTCTAGTTTTTCCTTGAATTTATTCAAACTGCTCACTTCCCCAACAACAGATGGAAGTTTGTTCCAACAATCAACCACCCACTGGCTGAAGGCAAACCTCCACACATCTATCCTGCAACCATCCTTCTCCAATTTGAATTTACCACACGAGTGTAGTCTGAGCACTGTAGTTTTTGTTACAATGAAATGCCTGATCTTCGAAGGACGCAGACAACTTAAAGTCTGAAGGAAATCAGTGGTAGTAACAGTATTATATATAATTTAAGAAAATCAAAAATACTTACTTCTAGTAAGAGAGGAACAGAAGGAACTGCTATGCTCACTGCATTATTAGATATTACTTTTAAATCTTTCAGCAGAATTTCTTCTACAGTAAGACCTGTAAGTAATTCATGAGTGAATACACCTTCCAATAAGGGAAGATGATTAAAATGAATATAAAAAAAAAAACAACAAAGCAGAGTTAAAAAATTAAAATTTCAGAAAAGCTTAGAAATAATTTCTAAAGATTTAAATTAAAGTTATTCTTTAATTGTATAGTAGTGAATTTTCACATATTTATATTTGTACAATATAAAGCCTAGCTAGAGGGTTCCAATGTTTTATAAGTTAAAACAGGAGCTAACAGTTATTTGCTTTTGTCCCCTTCAAAATAGTTCCCTAGGGCAATTCTACATGAAGTCATTCCTTTGTTCCATAACTGGAAGCATTTGTGGAACTCATTTACTGATTTTGGTGGCCTCATCGTATGCTGATTTCCTCCAAAGACTCAAAATGTACCCCTTTCAGCTTAGTTCTGATATTTGAGTATAGAAACAAGACAGAGTCAAATCACAAAAATATAGAACTGAATGATCAGTTTTTTCCAGCTCAATTTGACTCACTCATAAGGTAGTGAGAATCTGTACACTATCATGATGTTATCTTTTCTGATGTTATGTTAAAATTACTGATTAGCAGTTTGAACAAATTCTAAATGTACTAATATCTTAGCATAACCAAAGAAAATGGTCTAGAATTTTGATTTGCTCATCCTTGCTTGTGTGTGTGTGTGTGTGTGTGTGTGTGTGTGTGTGTGTGTGTGTGTGTGTGTGTGTGTGTGTGTGTGTGTGTGTGTGTGCCATGGTGAACTGTCTTCCACTGTTTGCACTGCCTTTTTGTCGAGAGCATACTAATTATACAGTAAGCCCTTGTTATAATGCGGTTCGATTTATGCTGATCCGCTATAATGTTGTTCTTATATTATAACCCATATCTCACTATAGTGCTGTCGACTTCACTATACCACTCTTTTACCAACATACAGATTGAATTTTTGGCATGTTTAATGAAAACGTTTCATCTGATGTAGTCGATAGTGTGAGAATGAATAGCAAAACAGCATTAAAAGGTTTCCCAAACTTGAGAAATTTTTTCGTGCTAATTTAATTGCAGTGCAATGACTTGTTACATAGTTCCAAGATCAACTGAAAAAATTATCAAGTTAAGGAATATGCAGTATTGCTTGTAATATCTGCATTATATGCATTTATCCAAAGTCTAGTCATAACTCAGTACAGTGTTAGACATGGTCCATAATAGACAGTTACTCGAACATTGTATCATAAGTTTAGTTGCAAGGCAGTTACATTTTTGAAGAGTTAATAATGGTGAATAAGAATGAAAATGCAACATCAGGACATGATACGAAGACAGTAAAGGTAAGAAAAAGATTTAGTTTTAAAATTAAATTATACGTTTTGAAGCCAATCGATTCCGGTCAACAAGAAGTGGATGTATGCAATAATTTAGGACTGGCAGGTTCAACTGAAAGAACAATTATAAAAAATAAAGAATTTTAGCATTGGAAAAGACAGTTGTTCCACTACAGGCAAATAAATTGACTAAGAATAGGTTGGCTATTATGATTGAAATGGAGAGATTTCTAAATAACTTTACTGAAGATAATATCCAACCCAGAATTCTGTTAAGTTAAATTATTATTAAAGAAAAAGTGATTAGCTAACATGAAGATCTGAAGGAAGCTCATCACAAAAAAAAAAGTGCAACCATTTAACGCTAGTAAGGGCTGGTTCGATAGATTTAAAAATCGCTATAACCTACACAGCATAGCAATCCAGGGAGAACCCGCAAGTGCAAATCAAGAAGGAGCAGAAACTTTCAAAAAAGAACTTGTTAAAATTATTGAAGAGGGGTGTTATACTGCTCAACAAGTTTTAACATAGATGAAACAGGACTTTTTTGGAAACAAATGCCTAAAAGAAGTTTCATATAGAAAAAAGAAAAAAAAACATGCCAGGCTTCAAAGCAGCGAAGGATCGGTTGACTTTGCCGGTTGGTAAAGCTGTGGGGGATTACTAAATCAAATCTACCTGCAATTTGGAAGGCTAATATAAAAGCTTGGGTAACAAGGCCTCTTTTTGTTGATCAGTACTCTGAATTCTTCTGTCCTGCAGTGGAAAGATATTGTGCAAAAAATAACCTTGATTACAAAGCAATTCTGATCATGGACAACACGCCAGGACATCCAAGCAAAGAAAGCTTAAAAGAAGAACAATCATATAAAATTTTTTACATACTTCCAAACACTATATCTCTGATCCAACCAATGAACCAAGGTGTTATTTGCCACAATTAAAGCTTACAACATAAGGAACACCTTTTCCCAAGCTATTAAAAGGAGTTGTAGAAATCCTACAACATTAAAATTGCCATCTACAACGTTTCAAGTGCCTGGGATGAAGTGACTCAGAAAACCATGAATGGAATGTGGAGGGAAGTTTGGATGTATTGCATAAAGGATTCCCAAGAATTCTGTTGATTTGGTTGAGAATGTTAAAGTGCAAATTGTTAAGCTCTGAAAAGAAGCAGAATTGGACGAAATTGACAATGACAACATAAAAGAGATGATTGACAATGACAGGGATGGCCTCTCTAAATGACAAAAGAACAAGTGTGCAATTAAGGAAGAAGATGAACAAGATCCTATAGAGGAAGAACTGATAAAGTCACTGACTGCAAAAGGACTTAATGAAACTTTCCTTTCTGGATGTTCTAGTGTGATGCATGGGCCCACATTTGAGAACTTCAGTCTATCATAAGCCAATGTGTACTGGCCAATTCACCAACTACATTTTTTTTTTTTTAGGAGTATTAGCAACTAAAGCCATATTGCTCTGGGAATATGCAGTGGTCATTCCCTGACCTTTCCGCATCCTCCGTATTTGGTGGTCATGGGCTCAAACTCCCGCCTAATCAAGAAGCTTGTGCTATACTGCTCCTGCCCACCTGGCTATGGAGGCGCCTGAAAAAAATGTGTGATTATTTCCAGGAGAACGACCTTGACATGGAATGAAGTTCCAAGGTAATAAGAAATTTAAAGAAAGAAATGAATCCCTACATATTTTGTAAAACGAGAACAGGGATAAAGTACAACACATTTTTCAGTCCAAATTTCAGATTAATAAATTCATGATTTTAAATGGCATTTTAAGTTTAATTTTGATAAGTAATGTATTATTTACCACATAATTATATACGTATGCAATACTGAATATTCTATATGTACAAATTTTCGAATATTAAATATTTTAACCGATATTTATGCATCTTTTCACTACCATTTATTATTAATTAGGAAATATCCTACGGCATATACTGCAACTCACAAATACATGTTACCTTACGGGAATGTAGTACTCGCTTAGAGCTGATTCAGTTAGCGCTCTGTTTTTCTGGAACCTCCGTAGCCGAGTGGGCAGGAGCGGGAGTGCAGTAGCACACGCTCTTTGAGTAGACCGGGGTTCAAGCCCCTGACTGCTGAATACGGTTGATCTGCCAACCCGCACTGGACCAGCATGGCAGATTATGGTCCATTTCCCTCAACATGAATTGTTGAGGAGGCTTCCATCCTGCAGTGGGTTGATAATGGCTACACTTTACTTTTTTTTTACTTACTTTTCTGGAACAAATTATCAGCGTTAAGCAGGGTCACTTATATTATAAAAGTATAGTATTAACCTTAAGCAATAAATTTTTGAGGACCAAATGGAAAGTTATGATTCACAGTACACAGATGTCAACTTTTGAATTTCAAAACTTTCTGGAGAGCAAGTAACTGTAAGCACGAAGAAGGCTGAAGATTTTTTTGGCCAAAACAGGCAAAACAAACAGCAGGAAAATAAGGTTTTCAGAAAAGGACTTTTTTCAAAAGTCCACATCACACTAGAAATTAAAATTTTTTACCAAAATGGGTTTTAAAAACAAACTTATTTCCGATGCAGACTTTGCCCTCTTCAGATATGTGGAGTCGCAGTTTTGTTTATAACAAGGGACCCATTCTATCGACTAGTCTGTAAAGAACATATCCAGAACTTCAGACAGATAGATTAGTTTTTCTGTTTTTCACACCTCGCCAAATATCCTCTCACTCTCAGCTCTATCAGGATCACTACCAGGAATTTTTAAAATGCCAAGCATTACAAATAGCATCTAGTACTGAAAATGATAGAACTGATGGTGAAAAAATATATACCGCTTCATCTATTGCTTTAATCACTTCAAAAAAGTAAAACTTGTCTTCGAAAAATTTCACATTTGAAAATGCTACCTCAGCATTCATAAGAACATCATTATTGCTGCAGGGAACTATACCATATAGTCACATGCAACAATGAAGTACTTCTCTGAACAAGAGGAGAATTCTCTCATTTTAGACTTAACACAACCTTGGCAATAGAAATTGGTAGTAGTAGCGGAAGATTATGCAAGGAAGCACAAAGCATAATTAGTAATAGTATTTGCCATATAGTGCATGAGGATCTCAGAACATGAGAGCCACCTGATCTGCCGATTCCGAGCACTCTGTGGTGGCATAGCACTATTCGGTTTCTCAACGTGATCTTGACCCATGCTGTGATATCAACATCGTCAACCACTCGCACAATTACCATCAATGAGTATGGCTCAAATCAATCCATATATCTGGTTGCATTAGTACTTTTAACCACAATAGAGGCCGTTATCCTGCAATGTGATAAACGTTGGCAAGCGCCCGACATGCATGCCCTACATTCGCAGCTACAAGCATCTAGTTCTAACCAGTGATTGTTACTTGCACTCGTGTTACGCTTTGTTTGCCTTACATGTCCACGCCCGAGCATTCTTTGTTTCATACTAATGTTTATGTTCAAGCCGATGAAGAGTCCCTCAGCTCAAAAGCTACTTTACTTTATTTTACTTGATTTAATTTATTCTAGTCATTTAGTTTACCTTAATTTGTACATGTATTCCATTAAGAGTTACTACCTTAATTGTACCTGGAATTTCATTACTATTTCTGTTCCTCTGGTGGAGAACAATATTTATACTAACTACAACTATATTCTAACATTTTACAACAAGGAGGGGAGGTTATCAGAATGTTTATCATACCATTACATTAATACATAAATTTTAATAGAAAAACAAATCAAAGAAATTTTGGTTTAACATAAATATAAAGAAGAAAAAAAGACAAAATATATTTAGATATAGTTGTAAAATAATAAGAGGAGTTTACCTCAATGTAGTACGTAGAACACTTCCATATGATACTCTCCAAAAGTTAAAATGAAAAAATCGAAAACTTACATTAGAGTAAAAAATAAATAATTAAAAACCAATTTAACACAATTCAAATCAATTTAACACAATTAAAAATCAATTTAATGCAATTAAAAATCAAAAAAGAATCTAACGAAAGTATTCAAAACGATTTTCCTTCCTGAAGCTGACAACGCTTTTCGACCGTATCACAGAAATGAAAATTACCGAATAGGGTTGAACCTGAAAATAGTGATTTGTCTTCGCGCATGCACGTAAAGGTCCACGCATCAGAGATCAAATATGGCCGCCGAACATTAACAGAATTCTCATGTAATTTAATTTCTACGGTTTCTGCAATTAATAGTCGCGTATAATTACGTTGAACATTAAGTATTTAGATTATTTAGATATAGTATACTTAATTTCATCATGTCATAATTTAAAATTATGAAAAAAAAATAGTTTAGGAGTAACAAAATTCTAATTTTATTTTTTGTTCACTGTGTTATTGAAGTAGAAATAATCACATTATCTTATCACCTTTGCACATACCACTCCAGGTGGAAAAAGCTTAAGTTCAAATCCAATCAATGATTGCAACGAATCTTTTTGTTTTTTTTTTTTTTTTTTTTTTCATGGCTAAGTTAGTCAGCCTCAGGCAAGAGTTGCATATTTATTTATTTTTTTTTTTATTTTTTTTTTTTGCAACTTTCAGCAGTAGAGTGTCAGCATGCATTCATTCCGAAAACCTTAGTAGCAATTTTCCTTTCTATCTTGACAGAATTGTAGCTCCCTGATTATCACCCACTGGCCTCCCATGCTTCCAAAGCTTTCATTCTGCAGAAGCTCTCTGACTAAGACCCCACAAAGATTAGACCAAATCTAAAGTAGAGAGGTGGAAGGAAAACCTTTGTTGGATCCACTAATGGAACATAATGCATACCACTCGTTCCTGGCTCATATGTGCATCTCTGAGGCCAGTCACATCTAATGTAATGACCTGCGGTAGAATGACTATCCCATAGGCATAGGGCACAAATATTCCATTGCTGTGCTCCACTGAACTGCTTTGAAGAAAAGGTACATCCTATCAATTTGTCAACAAGGGCTTGTTCGAGAAGAATTTCAGTTGAGAGTCATCCCCAGTTAAATGTCTGTGAAATGTTACTAAACAAATTTTTAATGAGGAGCTTAAATAATCCTTTGGATGCTGACTGCAAATCTGTGATTTTCCCTAGCACATTTGGTTTCGTGATGAGAATGATTATACCATTCATATACCTATTCAGCCAATTTATATGAATATAATTATTATTTATTATAATTGGTTATACATTTATATGTGTGTAACTGTTTAAATCTATATCTTTGTTATTTGGTAATTTTATTATAAATTGTTTCAGGCAAGATCCGGCAAATTAACGAAACATACATTCATTGTCATGGCTCAAAAGTGTAAAAATCATCCCAACAAATTCTGCTGTGTGTGCATGTGCATGCATGCATGCGTAGCTGTTTACTAACTAAATCACAATGCTGTACAATCACAACAGATATCTGTAAAATTTACCAGTTATATTTTGGCTTCCCTCTATGTGACCAGAATAAGGAGTGGGCTTCACATGTTATTTAGCATTAGCATTAGCATTAGTAGAGGCATTTGATGCAAGAAAGCAAGCTTATGCAGCATCAGCCAAAAAAAAAAAAAAAAAGTAACATAAATAAATAAAAATAACCACTTCCACTTCACCCCTCTGTTCGTTCGAAATACCTGTCCAGCTGAGCCTTAAACTTATTTAGGCTATCAACTTTCACGACAAGGGATGGAAGTCTGTTCCACCCACCAACCACCCGCTGGCTAAAGGCAAATTTCCGCACATCTATCCTACATCTGTCTTTCCTCAATTTGAATTTATGCCCTCTCAGGTGATTTTTCTGAGCTAGAGGAAGAATCCCATCAGCATTGAGCATGCTCAAACCATTCAAGGCTTTGTACACCTCTATCAGATCACCCCGCTGGTGCCTAGTTTCCAGACACTGTAATTTGCAAAACTTAAGCCTTTCTTCGTAAGAGAACCCCTTTGTCCCATTCACCAATCTAGTTGCCCTTCTCTGTACTCGTTCCAGCAGCTCTACATCCTTCCTGAAATGAGGCCTCCAGGCCTGTATACAGTACTCTAGGTGTGGCCTGACCATTGCCTTATACAAGGGAATAATCACCTCCTTATCCCTGCTAGAAAAATTCCTATATATCATTGACAATACACCATGAGCTACTCTTGCAGCTCGTCTGCACTGCTCAGAGAACTTCATATCTGCCTGCACCACCACCCCCAGGTCCCTTTCATTCTCTACCACTGTCAGTGTAGTACCACAGAGTTGATACGTTGCTCTGGGGTTGCTGTTTCCCATATGAGTACTTTACATTTGTCAATGTTAAACTTCATTTGCCACCTCGAAGCCCATCTGCTCAACCTTTCCAAATCCTGTTGCAGCAGCATAGTGTCAGTAGTGTCCTTGACAACCCTGCCAACCTTTGTATCGTCTGCAAACTTGGACATTAAGCTTGATATACCATCATCAATATCATTTATAAATACAGAAAACAATAATGGACCCAACACTGAGCCCTGAGGGACTCCACTAATAACATTAGTCCACGATGAGCAGTGTCCATTGATTACCACTCTCTGTCTTCTCCCCCTCAACCACCCCTTTATCCATAGCAGCAATTTGCCTCCAATGTCACACTGCTCCAATTTGTGTAGCAGTCTTCCATGTGCAACAGTATCAAAACCCTTTCTAAGATCCAAGTATATAATATCAAAGCTATTCCATGCATCCAGTTCTTTTGTGACTGCATCATAGTATCCAATCAAATTGTTCAGGCAAGGCTTCCCCTTAACAAAACCATGCTGTGTCCGAGTTATAACTGAAGTCTTGTCTAAATAATCCTGCAGTGCTTCTTTAACCAGTGCCTCCATTAATTTTCCTGGAACAGAAGTTAAGCTCACAGGTCTATAATTACTTGTGTCAGCCTTTGATCCTCCTTTGTGAATTGGGGTCACATTTGCACATCTCCAGTCAATGGGTACCTCCCCTGAGTCCAAGGAAGCTCTCATAATTATGGCTAAGGGTTTGCTTACCTCCTTTGCTGCCTCCTTTAATATAACTGGATAGATCCCATCCACCCCATGTGCCTTTCTTGTGTTTATCTTCAACAATTTCTCCTCCACTTTGCTCTCAGTTATTACAAGATTCTCTAGCTTACTGCTAGAGTTGAATACACCTCTGGCATTCCCCTCGCTGAATAACTCCTCATGTGTGAATGTCGATGCAAAATATTCATTTAGTTTGTTAGCTACCCGAGCAGGGTCATCAACAGTTGACCCATCGATCTCAAGTGGACCAATCTGATTCATCCCCTTCCTTCTAGAGTTTACATAAGTAAAGAACTCTTTGCTGTTTTTCTTCGCATCCCTTGCCAAGGATCTCTCGTAATCTGCCTTCGCCTGCCTAACCTCCTTTGTAACTTGGTTACAGATCAACTTGTATCTATCATAGGCGTCCGTGTCACGTGTTAATTTGTATGTATCCCATGCATTTTTCTTCTCTGCCATATGCCTCATTAGTTCATCTGACAACCATTTAGGCCTAAACCTTGAACAATATTTCTTAGTTGGTATGTAAAGCCTAGTAGCTTCCACGATAAGTTCTTTGAATGCTTCCCATTTTGAATTTGCTGTTGGCAATATCATCAGTTGATCCCACTGTATAGAATTTAAATACTGTCTCAGTCCATTGTAGTCGCCTTTACGAAAGCAATACCCCTTCCCTTTACCCCTAATGGTAGTTACCTCTTTGAGTAACTCCCACTTCAGCACACTGTGATCACTGCCACCAAGTGGTTCATTTATCTGCAGATTCTTAATGCATGAAGAATCACTACTGATAATCAAATCAAGAGTATTACTCCCTCTAGTTGCCTCCCGAACATGCTGATGTAGAAAACAATCATCCAATAAATCCACAAAAGCCTTGCTACTGTGTGAGTGACCAGCCCCCAAATTCCAGTCAATATCTGGGAAATTAAAATCCCCCATTATAAGACTCTCTGATTTACTGGCCCACTCTATTTCTCCGAACAGTTTCTTATTATACTCATCAGAGTCATTAGGCCTATAGCACACTCCTACTCTCAATTTTGATCTCCCAATGCTTATGTCACACCAAACTGACTCGACACTGCACTGTCCAGCGATGTCGACTGGCTTCACTTCCTTGGATTTTATGTGTTTTTTAACTAATAGCATAACCCCTCCTCCCTTCCTATCCTGTCTATCCTTTCTGTAGACATTGTACTCCCCAAATTCCAGTTCTGCATTTCTTATATCTGTGTGACACCACGTCTCTGAAATCCCCACAATATCTGCCTTTGATGTTTTGAGCAATACCTCAAATTCATCAAATTTATTTACTAAACTCCTAGCATTGGTGTACACACAAGTATACATGCACCTGTTCTTTTTCTTAGCTACCCTAACACAACCCATGTGTTTACTTGTACCCCAATGATTCCCAGCAGTCTCTGAAATATCCTGCATCTTATTTTCCAGGCTGCGGCTCATTCCAATAGAAGCAGTGCAAGAATCACTTTCACCTCTGCCAGTGGCTACTGTTAATCGATTAGTCCTTGTATCCCCCCAATCTAGCAGTTTTCCGACCCACCTAACATTGCCTCGATAGCATCAGCAAACATTCTTGCACCCTTTCTATTTAAGTGTATCCCATCCCTGTAGAAGCAGTCTCTCCTGTTAACAAGTACAGACCAGGCTGAAATTTGTACCGCTTTGTTTAAATAGATTGTGATTGGTGAACAAAAGGATAAAGTTTATGCAGTTTGCCACAACACACAATATGGAGAGAGCCAAAAGACCAAGATGCTGACTGTTACTTTTCTATGTAACTGGATTCTTGGTGAAGAAAAAGTACAAGATTATGATATAGTTTAAGGCTAAAGCCTCAGGTTATGTAAATAGTTAACTAATGTACAAATCAGTGCAATTGCTTCATTTCAGTATATAGCCTACTACATAAGTAGTTATAAATTGGTATCATTAAGTATATCTCATATTGTGAATACCTTCACAAAGAATTGCCATGATATTGCACTACCTGGAATAAGTAACAATAGTCTTCTCCTACGGTAAAGTGTTACTTATTCAATGTAGTGCAATATCATGGCAACTCGTTATGAAGGTATTCATAATATAAAATATATTTAATGATGCCAATTTATAACTACTTAAGTAGTTGGCTATGTACTGAAATGATGCAATTGCACTAAATTGTATATTAGTATAAGATGTATATTAGTATAAAATTATGTTAATGAATTGATAGACTATATACTATTATATCATGTGGTAGATTAAGTAATTTATTATAGAAATAATACAATTTTTTAAGGAATTGAACCATTTCAATGCCAAACAAATATTTATGGCTATGTTTCGGGTACTCAGTCTTTCTGGTCTTCAGGCTTATGGAGTAGTGTTACTACAACTTCTCAATTTGATAATGAATTTTTTTTTTTTTTTTTTTTTTTTTTGTTAGTTTTTGGAGCATCGGCTTCTGTGACCATAATGCACTTCCCAAGGTTTTTTGCACTACTCTGATCCAAGCCCGAGGCTGGATTCAAACCCGCAACCTTTGGGTTGCCAGGCAGGCACTTTACCCACCCGGCTAACCCAGCCGGCTTGATAATGATATTTGATTATTTACAATACAATGTATTCTAATTATACTATACTCCTTTACATGCACAATTATCTTAAAATTATTACACTTATGCTTATAATTTAATTAACACATTAATTAATAAAGATAGTTTATGAAAAATCCCTAGAGTTACTCTCTAAATAAGTTGGAAGGGCTTGCCTGTTAACGTGATCAGGGCATGGAGTCTTGGTCTGGTCGGGGAAGTCTGGCCTTCCACAAAAATGTTCTATCCCCCATAGGCCTCAAGATAGGAAACAGCAAGTTCCAGAAACATAGCCATGAATTGTTTAAGCATTTGGCATTGAGATGGTTCAATTCCTTAAAAATTGTATCATTTTGATAATAAATTACTTATCTACCACATAATATAGTAGTGCAGTGTCTATCAATTCATTAACATAATAATGTTAAACACCTCAATCATAAGACTTCACTGAAGTGTTTAGAGCTCTGAGAGGTAAAAGTAAAATGAATGAGGACAAAATTTTCACGGTTATAAATGATTCTAGAACTAGGGGCCATAAATTCAAGTTACCTGGGGAGAAGCTTAGACCAGATTGCAGTAAGTTTTATTTTAGCCAACCAGTTATAAATTACTGAAATCAGTTACCTACATGGGTGGTTGCAGTTGATAGTTTCGGGAAATTCAAAGGGCAGCTGGATAGTTACTTATGGGGGGAGGGAAATGCATAGGTTGCGTATTTCTTTTTCTTTTATTATTTATTAGTAGAAGAATAAGAGAAATTGACCACAATGTTCACAAAGAACACTTCCATATGATATTCTCCAAAAATTAAAACAAATAAAAGATTAATGCAAAATGATTACAGTAAAAAAAAAATCAATTCAAAACAATTCAAAAATTTAATTTAAAAAATTTAACATAAAATTTTAAAAACGATTTTCCTTCCTGAAGCAGACAGTGCTTTTCAACCAGATGTCGTGATCACAGGATTGGAAATTACGGAGTATGTGAGCTTGGATCTTAAACAGAGATTGTCTTCCTGCATGCATGTGAAAGGTTGCGATTATTTGTCTTTGTGCATGCACACAAAAGACCACAAGTTGGATATTAGATATGGACGGCAAACATTAATAGAATTCTTGTGTAATTTAATTTCGATGGTTTCTGCAATTAATAGTCTCATATAATTATATGGCACACAAGTATTTTGGCCTCGTTAAATAAAAATGTCTTCACACATGCAGGTAAAAGACCATGAGTCAGAGATTAGATATGAACGTTAATAAAATTCTCATGTAATTTAATTTTCATGGTTTCTGCAATTAATAGTTTCGTATAATTACATTGGACACCAAGTATTTTGGCCTCATTAAATAAAAATGTATGGTTTTTCCATAATTGATGCCATCAACTCTGACCAATTATAACTTTATAAAAATAAATGAAATAAAATTACAAATAAAATAAATAAGTAAAATTGACTGTAAAGTATAGATTAAAATCGTTAAACCCGTACTATTATAAAACTGATAAAATTACAAATAAAATAAAATAAATAAGTAAAATCGACTGTAAAGTATAGATTAAAATCATTAAACCCATACTTCAGTTTTCGGCAGCAGATGCTGCCTTCCTCAACATAAGTAGTGCTGTGTCAACAATTCATTAAAAAGCACTAAGCCTTACAGGCAGACCCAGGATGTACTATGGTACCTGTGCATACTCAGTTTCCCATATGTTAGCACCAGAAGTGGCACAGGGTGTTCATCCCTATCCAAGATAACGGTATCAAACATTACATTAATCCTACAACCCTTATCCCTATTCAAGCTAAGATCACCAAAGGAACAAATCCTTAGGCTCTCCAGCCACTTCTGGTTCCAGAAACCCCCTACCTTATCTGTAATTAGCTCCTTTGGCTGTTATACCATGCCCGGTTTCCCAGGCATGTTCTGACACGGCCAACCACGAGACATTAGCCAACCAAAGCACCCTACTATGCTCTCCCAGTCTAACACATAATCTGCGCTTAGTCTCACCTACGTAACAACCCCCACAATCCGGGCACTGAATTTTATAGACAACCCCACTGTTGTCAACTCCCAACAACAGGGTCTTTAACCGTCACCATCACCGTGCGTAGCTTTCAATAATGTAGAAGCATACCGATGTTTGTTGTTTTACGATAGATGTTAAATTGGATTTTATTCGTGTCCTGAGTAAGCATGAAATTTAGTAAATTTAATGACTTACTACCCATATTTTCCCTTTCCAATGTAAAATTGAGTCCAAGATGAATATTATTAAACGGATGTAAAACTGCTCAGAAAATTTCATATCTGCCTGCACAATTACCCCCAGGTCCTCTTCGTTCCCTACTACTGTCAGTGTAGTACCACAGAGTTGATACGTTACTCTGGGGGTTGCTTCTCATATGTAGTACTTTACATTTGTCAATGTTAACCTTCATTTGCCACCACTCAGCCCATCTGCTCAACTTTTCTAGATCCTGTTGCAGCAGCGTACTGTCATTGGTGTCCTTAACAACCCTGCCAACTTTCATATCGTCTGCAGACTTGGACATTAAGCATGATATACCATCATCAATATCATTTATAAATACAGAAAACAACAATGGACCCAACACTGAACCCTGAAGGACTCCAATAATAACTTTAGTCCACGATGAGCAGTGTCCATTGATTACCACTCTGTCTTCTCCCCCTCAACCATTCCTTTATCCATAGCAGCAATTTGCTTCCAATGTCACACTGCTCCAATCTGTTCAGCAGTCTTCCATGTGCAACAGTATCAAAAGCTTTTCTAAGATCCAAATACAGTCGATTCCAGTTTGGGACACATCGGGACTAGTGCATTTTGGCCCAATTAAGCGGCTGCCCCAATTATCCGAAGTTTCATGTAAAAAAAGTTAAAAATACAATGGACCCCCGCTTTACAAATGGTTCACTGTACAAGTACCAATTCAATACGCTTTACCATTGGTTCACTGTACAAGTCATAGTAAAGTACTGTTCACTATACGATGTGTAGTAAGTGCCGGTCATTGTGATCACATTTGTGAATTGAATTTTAATTCTATTAAACAGTGATTCTATTTAGCAAAAATAAGAGGAATATTATCCACAGGCAGGTGGCGTCCGTAGCCGAGTGGTCAGGAGCAGGAGTGCAGTGGCACACGCTCTTTGAGTAGACCGGGGTTCAAGCCCCTGACTGCTAAATACGGTCGATCTGCCAACCTGCACTGGACCAGCGTGGCAGATTATGGTCCATTTCCCTCAGCATGAATTGTTGAGGAGGCTTCCATCCTGCAGTGGGTTGATAATGGCTGCAATTTATTTATTTTTATTTATATCCACATGCTATAAAAGTAAAGATACATTAAGCACAAATTTACCCTTTATTACCTAACCAATTAAAAAATTAAATGATACGTGAAAATCAGAAGAATTAATACATACTGTAATATGTACATACTAACTAGTTGACATTTCTGTTCACTGATATTTGTGGGTGGGGGTTAAAATTTAAAATAGTAAAAAGATAAGCAACCAATAACAAAGAATATGGCACACACACACAAATTGCAAGTAACACGACACGCGCAAGTGAGAATAGAGTAACAAGTTACGAAGCTTTAAAAATAGGAATGAAGAGAAGATTCTGAAAATTAATTTTTTTATATGATTGGAGATTCCATAGAAGTGTAAAAACACATTTCACCATAATAACCCACAGAATTCCAGCTGTCGGTATTATCGCAAATTCAATAAGATCGAGTTTACTATCCATTTATGATAGATTGCACTAACAGAAAAGCCCAATAAACAGGTGACTGTTAATTGATTTGTTTTATGGTTGTGACCTCCAGAAATCTGACCGAACCACATCGTACGATCGAAGACAATCGTAGGGTAATCTCCAGTGCTGGGGTCTTCTGCCCAGATTAAACGGCATGTTGTCCCAATTAAGCGAAGTAAACCCTGGCTATTTTCTTGATTGGGTTAAGATTTGCCCCAAATAAACGGCTGCCCCAATTAACCAGTGGCCCAAAAACCGGAATCCACTGTACATGATATCAAAGTTATTCCCATTTCAAATTCATACTATGATGTGGTCACAACAGAACTGGATGCAGTTTCGTTGTGACCACATCATAGTATCCAATTGGTCAGGCAAGACTTTCCCTTAACAAAACCATGCTGTGTCCGAGCTATAACTGAAGTCTTGTGTAATATGATCCTGCAGTGCTTCTTTAACCAGTGCCTCCACTAATTTTCCTGGAACAGAAGATAAACTAACAGGTCTATAATTACTTTTGTCACCCTTTGATCCTCCTTTTTGAATTGGGGTCACATATGCACATCTCCAGTCCATGGGTACCTTCCGCTCCTGCCCACCTGGCTACGGAGGCGCCGCAAAAACTTGTAATGCAGTCAAAGTTTGTTCATCTTGAACAAATCTTGACTCCCTCCCTAAAGTCATACTCTCAACATTGATTATTAATCTTTCTCTAAAATCACCATACAATGTACAACGTAAAGAATATGTTTCCAATCTTCTAAACAACCACATCGACAGAGATCCAGGTCAGACAACCGAAATTGGAAAAGTTTTGCATTTCAAGAACCATATCCAATGAGTAAATAGGACAAATACATTCCCATAGAAAACCATCTCTGGTTCTTCTTATTCAAGAAGAAAGTAACTACAGAAAAAAAAATTCTCTGGTAACCAGACCTCTGGCAGTTGTCTCCCATCTAGTTTGCCAAATATTAATCAGTTCATTAAAACATCTAGTTTTTTCCTTATTAATATCAGCGTCAGTGTTGATACTTATTCCAAAGATTTCAGCTGATCACCGTTTACGAATGCAGTAACATAAACCTGTAAAAATCACCATCAAGTCCAAAGGCAATGTTCCAGCAAGAACCTGTAAAGCTGGTGTAGAAACAGTCCTGCAAACCCTCAAGCATGACTAGAAGCATAGTTTGCTGAATGGAAATTTTGAACTAAGCCAGACAGTGCCAACCCTATGGAACCATATTCTTGAAGCATAGGTGACCATAGGGAGAAATACCACCTTATAATACATCAACATAGTTTTACGAGACAACCCTCAATTAGTAGGCTATATTCTACCCAATGCACTAGTAAATCCTTTAATTTTCGTGGAAATATTAAAAATATTAGAAATCATTCCATACTGAGATATTCATCACCGATTGTCTCAGTCCAACTAGTCAAACAAATTATGTGAAACTATTATATATATATAAATTACATTAAGCAGCGGAAAAATACATTATTGCTTTTTTTTTTTTTTTTTTTTTTTTTTTTGATTTGGTAGTTGTTGGCGCATCGGCTTCTGTGGCCATATTGCACCTCCCAAGGTTTTTGCAGTACTTTGATCCAAGCCCGAGGCGGGAATCGAACCCGCGACCTTTGGGTTGCCGCGCAGGTACTTTACCCACTCGGCTACATTATTGCAATAGAATGAAGAAAAACTGTGGTAAAATGGTGCAACAGAGGAGTCAAATCAGGTGAAAAAGAGATTCGCCATTATAAACCTGGAGAGTCATCAACTATGATAATATTTCATATATCACATTCAAAGCACATTAAGTTTTATGATATTAATAAAAAAGATAGACAGGTGAAACTAATTTAAGAGAATCCCATTTAAGTTCTCACTTAAGTTGAAATATATTGAACAATATTTCTCCACTGCTTAATGTAATTTATATATATAATAGTTCCACATGATTTGTTTTCTGCATTCAAAAAATGCCTTATAAGGGTTATCATGTGCGTCTGTGCGTGTGTGTGTGTGTGTGCATGTGCACCATTAATACCTGGACACTCCTCTGTTGATAGCTGGTCACATTCCAAAGCACAACTATAAATGTCAGACAACTATAAATAAGTTCATAAGCCTTCAAAGTGACAGTAGCACAATTGTGAATGCAAGATGCCACAAATGACAGAGCTAACAGATTTCAGAATGGAATGATAGAAGTGCCAGTAAGTAATCTGTTTACACATAACATTTCAATGGCACTGAAAATCAGCAGGCTGACAATTGGTGATGAAACTGTAACAAAAAAACCCAGAAAACCTCTGAAGCTGACAGAAAATGACAGAAGAGCTATGCAAAGAATTGTCCACCCAGAAGGCAGGTTTACGTTATCACAGCACACACAGGACCTCAATGAGATGACTATAAGAACCAGTACAGTGCACAGGATGCTGCATGATATTGGTTACCATGCTCGTGCAGCCATCCACAAGCCACTAATCACCCCAACAAATGCCAGACACCATCTATGTTAGTATAGGGCCTGCTGTTCTTGAACCATAGACCAATGGAAAGCTATGCTTTTGAAATGATGAGTAATGGTATATGGTCTACCAATCTGACAGTTGTGCCTGGGTGTGGCAGATGTCAGGGAAGCTACCTGGCAGACTGCATTGTCCCAACAATGCAGTTTTGGTGGAGGCAGCATGATGGTCTGGAGATGTTTTTCATGTTTTGGTTTGGGACCAATGGTTTTTTTGTACAAAAGCTTGAATATCAAAGTCTATCTGAACATCCTGGAGAATAATGCATTACCTATACTGTAGCAGCATGCCAGGGAAGGTCCATACCTGTATCAGCAGGACAACACTCCTCGAAAGGTAACTATCCAGTTGACTTTCAAATTTCCCAAAGCTGCCTGTCTCAGCTACCCTCAAAGGTAACTTATTCCAGTAATTAACTTGCAGGTTAAAAGAAAACTTCTCCAATTTTGTCTAAACTGGTTCCCTGTAACTTGAATTTATGGCCCCTAGTTCTGGAATCATCATAACAGTGAAAATTTCTCTTTCAATAATTTTACTATTCAACCTCAGACCCTCATAGACCTTGATTAAGTCCACCCCCCTTAAGGTGCAAAGTTTTGTAGTACACATATTCAAGGTCTTTCCTCATACAGGTGCCCTTTTGCAGATCTTAAATGGGTTCTCCATCTTCGGACCCTTTCAGGAAACTCAATATATCTTTTTAGGTCACCATACTTGGACACAATATTTCAAATGCATTCTTACAACTGCCTTATACAGTGGGATTATGACCTCCCTATCTCTACAAAGTAAATGTTTAATAAATCATCAATAGGACAACACAGACCTTCCCTGCAACCTGTTTATAATGCTCCGAAATTTCATGTCTGCCTATTCTGCAACTCACAAATCTCTTTCTTCCTCTACTGTTTTTATGTAACCCCAGCTATTTTATACATTATTTTGGGGTTGCTATTCATAAGTATAACATCTTGTATTTTACTGCATTAAAACATCATTTCCACTGTTCTGGCCATCTTTGAAGCCTAAAAAGGTAAATGTTGGAAGTGATCACAGAATGGTAAGATGTACACTTGATATAGATGTAGGAAAGGAAAGGAAAAAACTGACTCGAGTAAATAATACAAAGGTCTTTGAGATAACAAAAGAGGAGAAAAAGAAGTATGTACTGGAACTTAAGAACAAGTTTGAGCTTCTGCAGACTGCTCAGGACCAAGATATTAACGAGGAATATTACAACTTTCTGGAAGTGATAAAGCCCAAGAAACCTATAGGGAAAAAGAAATCCAAAGATGAAAAAATTAGTCAAGAAACACTTGTCATGATGAATCGAAGACGACAAATGAAGAGCAAGGAAAACACTGACAGGGAGAAAATTGAGTATACTGAGTTATGCAAAGCCATTAGAAAGAGACTCAGAGAGGACATAAGAAGATTTAACACAAGAAAAGTAGAACAAGCATTAAGGGAAAACAAAGGATTTAAATCAGCAGCCATGAACAGTAATACAGAAAGACAAATGATACTGAAACTGAAGAATAGCGATGATGTACTTATAAACAGAAGAGAAGGCATAATTCAAATAGCAGAAGACTACTATAGAGAATTATACAAGGAGCGAGGGAATGATGCCAGCAGTGGGGAAGATGGATTGCAAAGTAGCAACACATACAACATACCCAATATTCTTCCTGATGAGGCAGAACATGCATTGAAGAAAATGAAGAATCAGAAAGCCCCGGGGGAAGATGAAGTTACTGTAGAGTTGTTAAAATTGGGAGGAAGAGACATAACACAAAAATTGGCAAGACTCTTCACAAAGTGCATTAGAAAAGGTGTGATGCCTAAGCAGTGGAATAATGCAATCATAGTTTTGCTGCATAAGAAAGGAGATAAATCAGAAATTGTAAATTATAGACCAATTAGCTTGTTATCCCATATCTACAAGTTGTTCACAAGGGTCATTACTAACAGATTAGAAAGAATACTTGATGAGAATCAACTGAAAGAGCAAGCTGGCTTTAGGACAGTATTCTCAACTAGGAATCACCTTCACGTAATATCACAGCTAATGGAGAAAGCAAATGAATATAAAACATTACGCCTGACATTTGTGGATTATGAAAAGGCATTTCATACATACAGCATAAAGAAATGTTTCAGGCACTGGAAAGACAAGATACCCCGCATATTATGATTTTGAAGAAAATATATGAGAGTTCTACCTCCTTTATTAGACTAGACAAAGACAGTAGGAAATTTAAAATTGAGAAAGGAGTTCGACAAGGAGACACAATATCTCTGAAGCTGTTTACTGCTGCCTTGAGGAAGCTTTCAGAAGATTAGACTGGTCGTAGAAAGGAGTCGATATGAATGGAGAGTACCTAAACCATTTACAATTTGCAGATGACATTGTGGTCATAAGCCACGATCCCAAAGAATTAGAGGAAAATCTTAATCAGTTATGCACAGTTAGAGCGATTTTGGACTAAAGATGAATATGGCTAAAACAAAAGTAATGATGAACAAGTATGCCACAGAAAGAGAAATAATGATTGAAGGAGCAGTAATTGAAAAGGTGGAGTCATATACTTATCTGGGACAAGTTATTAACTGTAATAATGATAAATGGCTGGAAGTCAAGAGAAGAATAAATTTTGGATGGATAGCATTCAGGAAATATAGTCACATAGTGAAGAGCAATATCCCAGTTTGTCTGAAACGTAAAATAATGAACCAATGTATACTCCCCACCATGATTTATGGAAGCAAAACTTGGGCACTCACCAAAAGAATGGAAGAGAAGCTGAGAACTACACAGCGAAGAATGGAACGAATTATATTGGGAATCAGACTGTTAGATAAGAAGAGAAACACATGGATTAGGCAGCAAACTCAAGTAAAGGACATTCTTATCAAAACTAAAGAACTAAAATGGTCTTGGGCAGGACACACAGCTCGAAGACATGATGACAGATGGACTAAGAAAATAACAGAATGGTACCCAAGAGGAGATAGAAGAAAACCTGAAAGACAAAGGCAGAGATGGATAGATGAAATTCATGAGTTTGTGGGTAGTAAATGGATGGCCAGTGCTCAAAACAGAAGGAACTGGAAAGTTGCTGGAGAGGCCTTCATCCTGCAGTGGATTGAAAATGGCTGATGATGACGATGAACTGCTAAGTGTATGGCGTGTGAATAGCATAGTTAATTAATTATAGGTAATATTTGGCCAAAATTTGTCATAACAGCAGTACCATCATTTGTAACTGCAACTATGTTGGTTGCTAGATCCAAATTAAAAATTTGTAGTCCCTCAGAAACTAATTCTAATGTTTTCTTAGCATCGCAGGAACTAGCTATTGGAACTAAGCCCAAATTAAAATCTTCCGCAAAATGGTGTACGTTGATATTTAAATATCTGCGATTTGTTTTGCTAGTCCACTCATTGAAAGTTAGTGAAAATTTTTTCCCATTCTTCTTAATACAATCCAATTCATTTATTGTTTCACATTTGGCATTGTCATAAAACGTATGAATGAGATCCATTACTCGAGTGTTGTTTTTTGGTAATGAATATCCCCGTGTTGCAAAGACTCTCGTATGAACGAGCTTGTTGTAATGTTATTAATGGACAATCCATCCATTGCAGCAAGTTTTGCTATAATTTCTTCTAAACTGCTCCTTTTTACAAAATTAAAAATACTGGCTTGTTTTTGTGGGTAGGAGGAGGTCCAGGTGTTTCTTGCTTGTCGATCATTTCTGTTTTCTTGTCAATTATTATTTTATGAACTGCTTTCAGATGATTATAGATTGCTCATAGATGATCCTTTGCAGCTCAACATTTTATTAATCATTGCAGCATGCCTTGTCTTTTCCAACCTTTTTGAAATTATCCCAAACTTCCGATTTATTTGCAACATTCATTTTGGCCTAAAAATCAAATTAAACATTTTAAATATTTTTATCAATGACATTAATATTTAATAATGAAAGAATGTTATATTATTAGAATAGACATTAATATATTTACTTCCGTTGTTTTTGTTTTTACCAACTAAAACAAGAAATAACACAAACTGCCTATTCCTGCTTGTGGTCAAACTCAAGTGAACAGAGCTGTCGTGGCACGTTGTGTACTGCGTAGTACGGTTAGTACACAGGACTAAACTGGTCTGGTGCACGTGAGCAACACAGCTGATGTCATCGATCAGTCTGTGTGATGCCACATAGAATAGCATAATAGAATGCATTTGTGGATTTGCATGTCGAATATTTGCCTGACTTATGAAGATTAGTTTTACTACAATATGCTTGTGCCGAGGCGATTAAGTCAAAATGTTAACGTTTTTAATTAAATAATTAATTAATTTTTACATATTAATTCTAGTATCTAAAACCAGTTTTTTAAATTTAAAAACCGTTTTTCGAATTTTACAAATTTATCCAAAATAAACGGTCTTTAAAAACCGACAAACCCTAATGCTCTGTTAAGAAATCTTATTGATTCAAATGCACTCTTCTGCCGCCTCTTTCAAAATTACAGAGTATGTGCCGTCATCAATTCTGGAACCCTTACTTGCCTTTATGCTCAATTTTTTCTACTAAACAATCAAATCATAATTTCAATATCATTTGTAGCCCCCTCAGAAACTAATTCTAATGTTTTCTTAGCATCGCAGAAACTAGCTATTGGAACTAAGCTCAAATTAAAATCAAACTATCAAATAAAATCAAAAAATCAAACTAATAGCATACTGTTCATCCTCACTCATACAGCCTCTCTTTACTATGAAGTCATTTGTCTATAAAGATTGATGCAAAGTACCTGTTCAATTCATCAGCAATATCAGCTGGGTTATCCAAGACTTTTTCTCACATGATTCCTTTTCTTCTTTGCATTTGCATACAAAAAAACTCCTTAAGCTTTCTTTTTTTTTTTTCTTTTTTTTTTTTTTTGTTCCCCTAGACTTATTTTCTCATACTTAGCCTGTTCCAATGCCAGCCTAATTTTCTCTGTAGTACTATTACAAATATGTGCACAACAGGTAAATTTTTTTGTTGCAACAACTTAAAAGATGCAATGTATTACATTCTTGAGGCAATAGAACTGTTCCTGATATTAATGAGATTGAAAATGTTTGCTCACGTTGGTTTTCACAGTTGTGCACTGCCTACAGTGATGTTCTTATCACAAAAAAGCAGTCTTTACTAGAAGAATTTATAAGTCTCTGAGGTAGAAAGAAGATCAGTGCCATATAAAATTAAAAGCATAATAAACAGGAACAAGTTATGGAGGCTGCCGATATTCATTTGAATATAATAACCAAAAGATTTTCCTAGACAATTTATTAAAACCTTGTATGATTATTAAAGGCATCTTTAAGTCTGACTAATTACTGGTTTTATGTCATCTTCCCCTCATCCTGAGCATTACGGTACGTATGTCATCTGTTATATTTATTTTTAATCATACGAAAAAACACAAATATTAGCAACCTTTCCATTCTAGTGCCTACACACCAATGGTCACCACTGGCAACTTTATTATTGACTATTGACAAGCAATTATTCTGACTAGGCTATAACATATGCTCTAGACCAGTGCTCCACAACCTTTTTCCTCTAAAGGCATACTTGAGTACTCTTCCAAGTTTCATGGCACACCACTTTATGTATATTCAACTGTATATAAATATCTATGTCATCATGTAAATACCTTTTACATACATTTTTTGTATGTAAATTATAGTTCTTGTATGAAAATTTAGAGTTAAAAAAATTTTTTTTTTCGAGTGAATCAAGTTTTGTGAAAAAAACATTACCTACCTTGAAAGTGTTTTCCTTGTTTTTACAGAATATTAGCTTTTACGCATAAGAGGTTTTTACATAACAAGTACGATACATTACTAGTGGTATTATTAAGCAGAAACTATTTTATAGAATTGATTGAAGTGACATTAAAAGAAAATGAACAAAACTAGATGTGATATTAACCAAAAAAAATTTTTTCTTCATGGATATAAAAATACATTAGTGAGATACTTGAGCCTGTTTTAGGGAACACAAACATTGAACATTTGGTTCTATATTAGAGACAGAAGGCAACCCTTAGTTCATGATCCAGACCCAGCAAACAGGATCTTTTGTCATTTTCTATTAACATTAATGTTGAAAACCTGAGCTCGCAGAGGCATGTAGTTGAAGATGGTAGTCAAGTATTAATAACACATTTGGATATTTGAGGATGCTCTTCCTTAACATCAATCCAAAAACATCCAAAGGGATTTTGGCAAACTTCATTTGTAGAGTTCTAATGTTCTTCAAATCAACAAATTCCTCTTTCATTTTTATGGAAAGCATTTTGACAGAAATATGGTGCATAGGGATTGTGAATCCAATCATACTGTTCCATTTTCGCTGACAGAAAATAATGCAAAAAATTATCTTGTAACATGCTCAAATGTTTTTCAGCCAAATCTAATATTTCTGATCTATCGCTTACTTCCTGAACTGTTGCTATAGCTTCATTTGTCGGTTGGCAAATTTCAAATGATCCACATTTAAGTTTGTTTTGCCATAGCTCAATGTATTCTTGAATCCATTTAATTTGTCCAAACACATTAAAATATTTTGTTTAGGGCCTTGCATTTTCTTGTTTAATTCATTAAGATGCTTAAATGTCTCCTGTTTAAGCAAATTGAGCCAACAAAAGTTATTTTTCAAGTGGATTTAGAAAATGAGGCTCATTATGATTTTAATAGAAATTCCTACATTATACGAGCTTTGACAAAACCTTGCTTCGGGAAAGCCAGAGAACTTTTGTGTGGAAAAGTAAGAAATGACGTTCTGTTCCAGTCTCCCCCAAAAAAAGTACTTCATATAAGCAATTAGTAGCCTTTGACTTCAGTAAATTAACAATACTGATACATTCGCTCAAAGTTGTACCAAGCTGCTCTGGCAAGGTTTTTGCCATTAATGCTTCACGATGGAGGAATCATTGAGTAACTCGTATTTACAGGTCATGCCTTTTTATGCATGACACAAAACCTTGTATTTTCCCATCACAGCCGCAGTGCCATCAGCGAAAATACTTTTACAGTGTTTCCATTAAATACCATGAATTTTCATGAAGTTGTCAGTAACTTGAAAAATGTCTTCACCAGTCATTGTTTCAGAAAGCTTCTTGCCAAATAAATAATGCAATCTTTAATGGAGCCCTAGTCAACAATATGCACAATACATATCAATTGTGCATGGTTCTATATGTCAGCTGACTCATCAATTTGAAGCAAAAAACAAATCAACCTCTTTTAATCTTGCAATGAGAGTATATAATATTTCACTTGATATAACTGAATACATCTCTTCACAGTATCTGCCGAAAGAGTTCAGCTGATACTGTGAAGGCTGATTCAGCTGATACGGTTCACTTCTTTAACAGCTTCAAACCCAACCATAAGTTGAACAATTTCTGTGCACACCGGTCTGATGATAATTTCACCAATTGTATGGGTTTTTTAATTGCAAGCAATTAATCTTGTTACATAATAACTAGCTTCTAACCTTGTCAGAAATTGCAAGAGTAGATGTGTATTGGCTTCTTTTTTTTTTTTGAATTCTGCTTTAAAAGCCACTTAAAAAATTTATATCCTTCTTCATGTAGAATGAATTTGTTGATAACTGTCACATCAAATCACTTGGCACTACTGCCTCATTTCAAAGTTTTTCTCTGCAAACCACACACTCTGGTTTTGGTGACAACACATCTCCACATCATGTAAATCCGTATGCAATATATTCTTCCTTGTTCTGTCTTTTAACAATTCTCGGAGTTTTAGAAGTATCTGATTTCTGTTCATCATTCTTTGATGATAAAACTGAATTGTCTTTCCACAAAAATTTATCCATTTTAAAGGGTCTGTATAAAGTGAAATAAACTTTGCATAAGAATTCCACATGAACGTTTGCAAATGTAAGCTGACACAAAACTGACTGCAAAAGACCATTAACTTCAGGAAGTAATGAAAAGACTGACGAGAGAGAGAGAGAGAGAGAGAGAGAGAGAGAGAGAGAGTGCATGCGCAATGTTGAATTTATGTGCAGGTGATATACAAGTTTATGCAAGGTTGCCAAGCTTACTGAAATAATTTACTATTTGTCATTAGTAATTATAGAATTATATTTTTAGAGATTCTATTATGTTATAATTTCAAAAAGTAGCAATAATCTGGGGAAAATATGTCACACACTGATCTATAGCTTACAGGTGTGCCATGGCTCACCAGTTGCAGAGCACTGCTCTAGACTAGTACATACCTGTTGCCAGTGCACATGTGCTCTAACAGACTAATGAAAGAAGGGGAAAAAAAAAAAAAGGATACCTGATATATCAAACTTGGCCTTCTGAAGTGTTTCAAATACTTCTTCCCGGCTTATCCCATCAAGATATGTTTCCAACTTTGTGACAGCAGCTTTATCTTTAGGGGTTGCTCGCTGGGCACTCTCTGAGAGGCATACAGTGTCTAACAGAATAGTCCCTGGAGGATAGCATTAACAAAACTTAATAAAACTAATATGCACTAATAATAAAAGTACTCTAAAGTATAAGTTTACCTTTTAAGCATTAAAAAAAAATGTCACCTGAAGTTTTAAGTAGATTTATATTCCAAGTATAAAATCATAAACATGAGTTAAAAAGTCTGTTAGAAAGACATGAATTAATATGGATACTCTTACACTTTACTACATGTATACACATAATGAACTGAAAATATATCAGTATTAATACATGTCTGTCATATAATTTGTTATGTGTATATTTTTTTTTACACAAAAATACATTGTTGCCCTCCTTTTAAAATCCAAAAATTTGTTCAATTTCTTCTTCTTCTTTGGATGAAAAAAGTTAAGAATTCACTGAGAGTTATGCTTTTTGGTTTAATTTAGAGTTCTCAAAAATTACAAACTTTTGGGATTACCAATTTGTTATAGCAAATACAATTCCATATTTAGGCACTGTTTACAAAGAAACAATTTTCAGTAAGCACAGTACTAAACAGGCTTGTTTACACAATAGAATGGCTCATTTACATAATTAAAACCTCACCATGTACATATATGGCATCAATAAGAGTGATGTCCTAAGATCACCTGTGCCCGTAGGTTTTAGTTTCATGACATGCAATAAGGAAGTACTGTATATGCTTCCTGCTTTCTTTACAGCTTACTATGTGGTGTAATAAATTATTGCAATATAAACATTCAAAAGAGCAAAAATAATTAAATTAAAAATGCTAGTCCAACGTGAAGTGGTTCTAAATGCAGATCTTACTGTAATGCTCCTCTATGTAAAGTATAATTACACTCCACTAAGTGAAGTATAATTATAAAATGAAAAGGGGAAGGGGGTAACCTTTACGTTTACCCCCCTTGATTACGAATTACTAAGAACAAACTATCAAGGCAAAAAACAGAAGTTCACTTATATGCCAGAATATATGGTATATACATGAAAAATAAACTTGCATAGCACAAGTGCTAAACCACTAGTTACTATCACATGGCTAACAAAAACTTATGCAGGTGACCCCCACTTAATGCTGATAATTCGTTCCATAAAAACAGAGCACTAAGTGAATCCGCGCTAAGCGATCTCCGCATTCCCATAAGATAACATATGTATTTGTAAGCTGCAGTCGGTGCCATAGGTTATTTCCTAATCAATAATAAACAGTAATGAAAAGAAGCACAAATGTCGGTCAAAATATTTAGTATTCAAATATTTGTACATATAAAATATTCTGCATTACATATGTATATAATTATGTGGTAACTATTTACGTATCAAAATTAAACTTAAAATTCCAATTAAAATCATGAATTTAATTGATCTAAATTGATTTAATTTAATTGATGAATTTAATCATGAAAAATGTGTCGATTTTGGGTTAAACTTTGGCCCTCTTCTAAATAAACTAAAAGGGGTATTAATTTTAAATCCCCCGCAGCATTGCCACCCAAAATAAAGTCACCCGATCCTTCGCCGCTTTGAAACCGGGCATATTTTTTGCTTCTTTCAATATGAAACTTCTTTTAGGCATTCGTTTCCACAAAAGTCCTGCTTCATCTATGTTATAAACAGGGCTCACATCTGGTGAGTATGGGCTTGGCAAACCCAGGGTCCTGAGCTGGATATCATCATTCTTCTCTTTCTTGGTGATTCCTTTTTACTTCTCTCTCTCTCTCTCTGTTTTCTCAGGGTAACATGGACTTTTTTTTTTTTTTTTTTTTTTTTTTTGGCTGGTGCAGCATAAGCCTCAGGCTTCCTTGTACCATATGGCTATTAATAATAATAATAATAATAAACTTGTTGACAAGTATAACACACAATACCCCTCTTTCAATAATTTTAACAAGTTCTTTTTTGAAAGTTTCGGCACCTTGATCTGCACTGGTGGCTTCTCCCTAGATTTTAAATCTATTCAACCAGCCCTTACCAGTTTTAAATGGTTCCACATTTTTTTTTTTTTTTTTAGGTGAGTTTTCTTCAGATCATCATATTGGTTAATCTCTCTCTGTCTCTTTTTTTTTTTTTTTTTTTTTTTTTTCATAATATTTAACTTAACTGAATTCTGCATTGGACATTATCTTCAATAAAATTAGTTAAGTCTTTTCCATTTCAATCCTAATAGCCGGCCTAGCCTTAGTTGCTTGCAGTGGAACATCTATCTTTCCTGCTGCTAAAATTAATTCTTTATTTTTTTATAATTGTTCTTAGAGTTAAACTTGCAAGTCCTAAATTATGGCACACATCTGCTTGTCGTTGACAGGAATCGATTCGCTTCAAAACATCTAATTTAATTTTCAAATTCAGTCTTTTTCTTACATTTATAGTCTTCGTACTGTGCTCAGACGTTGCTTTTTCATTCTTATCGGCCATTATTAACTCTGAGAAAATGTAACTGCATTGATTGCATTATTACGATACAATGTTCAAGTAAACTGTCTGTTACGCACGATGTCTAATACTGTACTGAGTGATGACTAGACTTCGGATAAATGCATATAACGCAAATATTACAAGCAATATACTTGATCATTTTTTAAAATGTTGATCTCGGAACTACGTAACAAGTGACTGTACTGCAATTAAATTAGCCCGCAAGAAAATTTCACTGAGTGTGGGAAAATTTCTCAAGTCGGCGTGGGAAACGTTTTAATGCTGTTTTGCTATTCATTTTCAAGCTATCGATTCCATCAAATGAAACGATTTCGTTAAATATGCCAAAAATGCAATCTGTAAAAGAGCGTTATAGTGATCTGTGACAGTGTTATAGTCAGATACGAGTTATAATATAAGAACAGCGTTATAGCAAATCAGCATAAAGCAAACCGCATTATAATGGGGGCCTGCTGTATTCTTTGTTAGCATGT
This sequence comes from Mastigoproctus giganteus, assembly GCF_048544385.1. Classification (NCBI taxonomy): domain Eukaryota; kingdom Metazoa; phylum Arthropoda; class Arachnida; order Uropygi; family Thelyphonidae; genus Mastigoproctus; species Mastigoproctus giganteus. The sequence goes on from NC_143575.1 coordinate 68,511,633, forward strand.
TTTCCAGTAAGTTGCAAGGTAAGAGTAACAAGTAATAATTTTGTGTGCCATGAAGTTTGTTTCTTAATTTTCATTAAGTTTATTTGTGTATATCAGTCTCCTTACGATTAATGACCATTAAAAGTGTAAAGTATTTCTTCAGGGAAATGCTGGGAAATTTTCCTCATTAAGAAATGATTTGGTATATTAACATTAAAGGTCATATTAACATTTCGTATATTAACGAATAAAATTAAAGAATAAAATGACTGTTCCCTGTTAAATAAAAAACTATATTCATACATTTAACCAAGAAATAATTTCATCTAAATTTAGGAGATAGATTTAACAAAAAGTTATCGACTGTGATATTCAATAGTGAGTCGCTAATTGTAACATACAGTGCTGGAAAAATTAATGTTTTTAATGAATAAAAAGCTGCAAGACACCATATGAAATTCATATACTCAGAGTAATACTGAGTGATGAAAATATTTATTTCAAAAGAATAAAAAAAATCAGACATACTTTAACTAATGAACAAAATAATAGCAATTCTTTCTATTAACAATCTGGAATTAGTCTTAAGCCCTTCTTAGATCATCCATAGGGAATGGATGGGAAAGTTACTAGGCATTAGTCACATTCCAGAACTAACCAGCACTCCTCTTCATATATTGTGGTCCAGGGTGAACTATATGTACTGGAAGGCAGTGTATTCTGGGAGAGGAAACAATTCTTTTTTTATCAAGGGAAATCCTGTAATTCTGCTATTTTAAGTTATTTCTCTCTCTTGCTGAAAGTAATGAAGATGATTAAAAAAACCAATTACTCTTCCTAAGCCTAATAAAATGAAGAATCTGAAAGAATATGGAAAAAAAACACTGAAGTTGCTGATGCACATAAAACAGTTGAGTGGCTATTATTGGGTATGATTGAAGAAAGTGGAAGCAGCTAACTAAGGAAGAGCAGATAAAGGCTGAAGAACACACACATCAACTTCAACAGCAGATAGTTACCTTCATCACCTCGATACTCAAGAGAGATTTACTTGTTCTAAAGTAATGGGAAGATATAACAAATAGAAACAACAATAGAACTGTAAGGAAAAGGCTGAAGGAAATGGATCTGAAATCATATCATCCAATTAAGGAGCCAATACTCACTAAACAACAATAGCAAACACACATTACACAGGTAAAACAGCACTAGTATTAGTTCAAAGAAGAGTGGCATAAATTTTTGTTTGGTGACGAAACAAAAATTAATTTCAATGACAATGATTACTGTGGAGTTTCTCATGCAGTGATTCTCTGCACAGCTCATGTATGATCAAAACATTAAGTTTCCTACCAAAGTCACAGTCTGGGGATTTTTCTAAGCCAATGATGTAGAAAGACAGATCTTTTTAACATTATCAATGTCATAATATACATTTTTTTTCCTTCTCAAATGATACTCTCATTTCAAGCACTGTTAACCATAGAGAGTTCATTTTTCAAGATAATTCTGGTCAAAGCAAAGAGCATTAAGAATATTGTCCAAAAATGTTAAAATATATTAACTTGGTCTGGTAATTCACTAGATTTGAATGCCATAGCTCAATGGTTCTCAATCTGTGGTCCGCCAGCTTGTTGAAGGTGGTCTGCGACCATGACAAATTTCATTGACATAATAAACAGGTAATATAAACAAGTAATATATACATAATAAACAGGTAATATATAAAAATGATCTATCAGAGAGAGCCTAGTTGGACCCCATTTAACCCAACAAGAATTGTTAATTTTGAAAAATTGGGCAAGCTTTTATCATCTGTACATTTTGTTCTCTACATCATATATTGAATAACTGGTGTCAGCCTCACTCTTGGTTCACAGCTCTCCATGAATCACTTCAGTCTGATAGAGACAAACAAATGGAGAGACTGCAAGCAGCAGTATCTCCAGTTTATTTAGCCACAACTGACATTGTGCCAATTGTGCATATTTATGTTTTCATATAAACAGTGTTTATGAATCATTATTTACTTTAGTAATTTAAAATCAACCACATTTTGAATAACATGGGTAAGTGGCTTCAAACTGGAACATTGAAATGAAAAACCGATGCTAGTATTGAAGTGGATGTTAGTAATAAAACCAACAATGTTAAATTGCAGAGCTTCTTCAATAAAGTAACTGAACTGAAGAAACTGATGATAGTGAGGAAGTGTAACGATTAATATGAAATAGGTTTAAACATGCAATGGAATTGAAAGTGAACCTAAACTCCAATGTGTTTTGTGCCACGAATAAAATACATCACTAAACAAAATATTGTCCTGTGCAGAAGCTCCCTGTATATGCATATCAAATCAGACATACTAATATAAATATCAGGGATCCACCTATGCAGAAGCAATACATTATTAGCCAGTAAACGAGGTGTGGCAATAACATTCCCAGACTGTTGGAGTTATGTTCAACAAGTTTGAAAATAAACTGAAGTGGTATGTGGTAATACTGAAGTTGTTCAGTAAGCTAACAGGTTGCAAGTAAAATCAGTTTGATTAGTAGTGTTAACATTCTGTGTCATGATTTTGTAATGGTATAGGAATTTTTCTTTAAACGAGAAAAATCTGCAAAAGAAATATATGAAATATTAAAAACTGTTTATGGTGATGAAACATTAGGTCATACCAGTGTGAACGATATAATGTGTGTGTTTGAAGGGTATCAATGTGTGTGTTTGAATGGTATCATAATTACTTAATGCAACTAACAGTAGCTGCATTAAGTAATTCGCAATCAATACATGATGATCACGGGGCACCCAGTGGGTTTTATCTTCAGATTCTTAATGCAGGAAGATTCACTGCTGATAATCAGATCAAAAGTGCTTTCTCCTGTTGCTTCTCTAACATGCTGCTGTATAAAACAACCATTCAAGAAATCCACAAAAGCCTTGCTACTGTGTGGCAACACGCACGTCAATATCTGGAAAGTTAAAGTCCTCTATTATAAGATAACCTGATTTACCAACCCACTCTGTCTATACAGGTGTCTCAAAAATATTGGTACAAACGTTTAGGGGAGGTAGATAACATCTAAAGGAACGTGAATTGCATAGGAACCCATAACCAGAAACGTCACGGGGAAAGTAGTAGCAGAGGCACAAGAAGCAGAAATGACACAAGACAGTAATTAGTGGCAAACATTTATTTGACATAATATTAACAATGGAGTACGAAATGAATGCGTTTCATGATGTTGCTTGTTATGTTTGTTATTTGGATTTTTTAGGAGCATTAGCAACTAAGGCCATATTGTTCCGGGGATATGCGGTGGTCATTCCCTGACCTTTCCGCATCCTCCATATTTGGTGGTCACGGGCTCGAACCCTGGTCTAATCAAGAAGCGTGTGCTACGCACTGCTGCTCCTGCCCACCTGGCTACGGAAGCGCCTCATGATGTTGCAACAGATGCTTGAAGGTTCCACCATGAGACGCGATGCATGCATGACACCGATGCAGCACGGATTGGCAGACACGGTTGAACACACCTGGAGTTTCTTTGACAGTAGCAGCAGTGCAGACGAGTCTCGCCACGAGATCCATTTCTGTCTCCACAGGCGATTCATACACAATAGATTTGAGGGCCCCCCCACAGAAAGAAATCAAGGCTTGATAAATCAGGTGAGCGTGGGGGCCAGGCAACGGGTCCACCACAGCCAATCCATCGACGCCCAAAATAAAAAAAAAATTTTTTTAATTTAAAAAAATTGAGTTACCCAGAGAGAGAGAGAGATGGAAGTAGAAAGGAATCAACAAGAAAGAGAAGTATGATGATATCCACCTTAGGACCCTGGGTTTGCCAAGCCCATACTCACCAAATGTGAGCCTCTGTACCTTGTGTTGCCTAAGTTTAGTCTCCAGCATTGTGCTTGGTGACAGTGTTTGAAGAGGTCAAATATGCTTTGTTAAATATCAGGTTAAATACGTTTGAAAGAGGAAGACAGTACCTTTATTTTTAGTTTCCAAAAATATATTCAAAAATTGTCTCTCAGATTTAGAAAATTTGCAAAACTTCATATTTTAATTGATAAAGGAGGAATCTAGATGCAAAACTCACCAAGCCAAGTTTTGCATCTTGACCCCTTCATATTTTAATTGATAAAGGAGGAATCTAGATGCAAAACTCACCAAGCCAAGTTTTGCATCTTGACCCCTTCATATTTTAGTTGATAAAGGAGGAATCTAGATGCAAAACTCACCAAGCCAAGTTTTGCATCTTGATCCCTTCATATTTTAATTGATAAAGGAGGAATCTAGATGCAAAACTCACCAAGCCAAGTTTTGCATCTTGACCCCTTATTTATTAAGAAATTGGGATCCCTTCCATTTTTTTTCTAATGGAGAACTGATGAATGTTGAATCTCAACTAGTGTTGGACTTCAAGAGTTTGCATCTAAACTGGAATTTTAGATGAGATTTTATACTATACTTGAATTCAATTTTGCAGCTTTTTCAAGTAACATTTGATAAATTTTAACCAAAGATTCCTGTGGAGTTATAACTCAATTACAAAATAAATGGACATGGCAAGTTTTGTATTTAGACCCCTCAACTATAATATAATAATATATATACATATATATATATATGAATAATACTAAAATTCTTATTGCCTCACCATATAGTAACATTGCCATCTGTGGATCCATTAATGAGGAATCTGAAGCAAAGACTTTTTCTGTAACCAGTGTGCTGCAAGAGCCTACCATCTCAATTGTAGTAACAGCCCTAAAGTAAGGTGACAAGTATTAGCATTAAAAAATTGACTTAAGGGCATTCAATAAATTATCTACCCTACAAAAGAAATGAGATAGAGGCAAAAATCTGGTTTTATTTTTCCATGTCACTCCCCTGAACTTCAATACACTTGTTCCGTTTTGTTGGCAATGAGGAAATACCAAATAAATAAAATTCTTTGTCCTATCCATCAAAGAACGCAGAAACAGCAGACTTCAGTTCATTATCATCAGCAAAGTGACATCCATGTAAGTTTTTCTTGAGGTTTTGAAACAGGAAACAGTCACTGAAGGCCAGATCTCAAAGCAGCAGCATGTGACCTGTGCACTGTCCTGAAGAAGCAGCACCCCCTCTGGAAAGTTTTCCATGGCATTTTTCCTTTATGACATCCCTGAGGTTGTATAGTAGGGATGCATATGGTTCCTCAGTGACTGTCTGCTTATGTTAAAGTAGCAAATATACAAAATTCCCTCAGCATCCCAAAAAATGGTGGCCCTAATCTTCCCAGCTGAAGGTTGTCTGAAATTTTTTGGGTGGGGCAAACCCTTGTGCTTCCATCGCATTGATTCTTGCTTGGCCTCAGGATCCCAGTGATGAACCCTTGTTTATCACCCATAACAATTCTGGGGATGAACGTTTCAGGATCCCTTCCATAAAACTCTAAATTCTCCTCACAACACTGTATTCTGAATTGCTTCTGCACAGGTGTCAGAAATCTGAGGACCCAACCTTGCAATGATCTTACTCATCCCCAAATGTTCATGGAGGATGGTTATAACTGTTCCCTCAGATATGTCACATTCCTAAGAGATTTGAGACACCGTTAAACATCTGTCATTCAGAACAAGGGTTTCCACAGCTTGGCACATATATGGAGTGGTCGCTGTCATGGGCCTTCCTAGACGTGGAACATTTTCAATGAACGCTCTACCCCACTTGAAATGTTTTGACCAAAATTTCACCTGATAATCTGAAGGTGCACTGTTGCAATACACAGCCACTATCCTTTCATGAATGGTCTTTGGCCCATTTCTTTCTTTGGTGATAAACTTGATGACTAAACAATGCTCCAATATCAGCAATCCATAATTTGATAAAGGTGTCTTCCTTCATTCTGTTACAGCAGCACAACCTAAAAACATAGTGGGATCAAAATTAGTATGATTCAAGTTAAGATATGTAGGAACATAATAAATCATGAATCACTGAAATATAACTATGGGAAGTACCTTAGGCAGATAATTTATTGAACACCCCTGATATGTAGGGTAAGCAATTTTAATTCATCAAATCTATTTAGTTCAATATTCAATCTAAATATTCTAGATAAACAATTATTATATCTTTTTTGTGATTGTATTACTATTATTATTAAATAAGTGTTTTATTTTAATAATAATAGTTTGCTTAAAGCAATTTTATACCAAATGAACCCAATCATTTAATATCTGATTAATTTACCACATATCAAATGTCCTTCCTGCACAATCATACATGGTCTATTTCCTCTACCCTGATGTGGAAGTCACTGACTAAAATATATATATAATTAAAAACAAACAAAAAAAAGCAGCAGCAAAAAAGAAAACCTCAAGAAAATAAATATCCCAATAGTAATCCAATACCAATAAGTGTTTTAAAATAAGTGGTTAAATAAGCAAAAAAAAAAAAAATCTTACAACCAACTATTATGTTGGAAGAAGCCCCATGCATAACTAAACAATGAAATAGGACTATTTGGAAGACTACTAATTAAATTTTCTTTTTTTTATTGGGTAAGGTTTCCCAATATTTTTTGAAAACAATATGAGAAATCAGATTCAATAATGTATTTACAACCTAATTTTACACTTTTTTTTTAAAGGTAATTTCAAACAATGTTTTAAAACATATTTACATAAAACAATATGGCTTGAAGGTTAAGAAAATAACAGATACTTGTTCAAAGCAGACGTAAAATGCTGTGGATTTTCACTTTTAGCAAATACAATGAACTAATGGGACTCACGGAGAAGACAAAATCCATGGGATGCATATAAATTATCAGGCGACACAGAAGCCTATGGCAGATATAAGCTAGTCTGTAATCAAGTCACAAAGGAGGTTAGGCAGGCGAAGGCAGATTACGAGAAATCTTTGGTAAAGGATGCTAAGAAAAACAGCAAGGATTTCTTTACTTATATAAACTTTAAAAGGAAGGGGATGAATCTGATTGGTCCACTTGATATTGATGGTTCGACTGTTGATGATCCTGCTCAGTTAGCAAACAAACTGAATGAGTATTTTGCATCTAAATTCACACGAGGAGTTATTAAAGTTTGAAAATGGCAGAAGGTTATCAAATTGTAGCAGTGATTAAATCATTATCATTATTACAGTTATTACAAAATCATTAATTGCTTAATGATTTTGTAATAACTGGGAGCAAAGTGGAGGAAAAATTGTTGAAGTTAAACATAAGAAAGGCACCTGGGGGTGGATGGGATCTATCCAGTTATATTAAAGGAAGCAGCAAAGGAAGTAAGCAAACCCTTAGCCATAATTATCAGAGCATCCTTGGACTCAGGGAAGGTCCCCACAGACTGGAGATGTACAAATGTATCCCCAATTCACAAAGGGGGGATCGAAGGGTGACACGAGTAATTGCCGACCAGTTAGTTTAAATTCTGTTCCGAGTAAAATAATGGAGTCACAGGTTAAATATGCATTGCAGGATCATCTAGACAAGACTGCAGCAATAATTCAGACACAGCATGGGTTTAAGGGAAATTTGATTGGATATTATGATGTGGTTACAAAGGAATTGGATGCAAAAAATAATTTTGATATCATATACTTGGATTTCAAGAAAGCTTTTGACACTGTTGCTCATGGAAGACTACTGAACAAATTGGAGCTGAATGGTATTAAGGGCAAGTTGCTACAATGGATAAAAGGATGGTTGAGTGGGAGAAGACAGAGGGTGGTAATCAATGGGTGCTGCTCTTCGGGGACTAATGTTATTAGTGGAGTCCCACAGGGTTCGGTGTTGGGTCCACTGTTGTTTTGTATATTCATCAATGATATTGATGAAGGTATATCAGGCTTACTGTTTTTTTTATTTATTTCGTATGATGTGATCAATACACGAAGGAACCAGTTTTTTCTTGCTTCCTTCGTGTATTGTGGCCGGGATATCCAACCAAACGGTTGGTTCAGCACCATCGTGATATCCAGCCCGAGACGGGAATCGAACCCGCAACCTTTGGGTTGTCAGGCAGTCACTTTACCTACCCGGCTAGCCTGGTCGGCAGGCTTACTGGTAGTGCCTGGTAGGAGTGTATGGGGAGGGGGGATTCTTATTATTGAATACACCATGAATTGTCAAACTAACAGAGTAAGCTTATCTGCGAAAAGATCTAAACCTCCCAAACACTTCCTAGTTCATTTCACAAATATACATAGTCTCAATTCTAATCTCAACGATGTCCATTTCCACTTGCAGTCTACCAAACCCCGTGTACGTTTTCTGACAGAATCTCAGTTATCGGTTGATTCAACTACTGCTCATCCCATTTGCCCAAACTATTTGCTGTATGATTCCTTTCGCCTCATAGGTGGTACTTGTGCATATGTCTGTTCTGATATTCCCTGGCAGAGACTTAGCAATTTGGAATCTACTCTCTTTGGTCTTCTTTGCCTTAAAATCTCTCTACCTCATTGTGTCAAATTCATCTGTTGTCTCTACTGTTCTCCCAACTCCACTAATCACTTGAAGCTCTTTGACTTCCTCTCTTTGCAACTTTCCTAACAGTGAAGAAATTTTCCTTGGTGATTTTAATGTTCACAACTCCAGCTGGCTTCTTTTTTCTAGTCACACCAACCCAGCTGATCGAGATGCCACGAATTTGCAATTACTGATGACCTTGCACAGATTGTTCATTTATCTACAAGAATACCGGGCAATCCTAACCATTTGGCCAACATGCTTGATCTTTTTCTCACAAACACCCTTCTAAGTACACAGTCAAAGTGAGATCACAACTTGGCGATTTCTCTTCTCCAATGGAGCCTTTATCTCATGGCTATTCACAACATCATTTTGTTTGGCATTACAAGAATGCAAAATGGGAAGAGCTGCAAGATTTCTTTTCTTCTTTTCCTTGGTCCGATTACTGTTTCAAAACTTCTGATGTCAACGTTTGCTCAGATTGCGTCAGTGAAATTGTTCTTTTAGGAATGGAATCCTTTATTCCGCACTCACTTTAAAATCTTGTCCTTTATCTAAACCTGTTCAAGAGAATTGCACATCGTAATTGGCTTGTTTCCAATTCTTTAGTTTTTTTTTCTGCCTACACCACAGGTCTCAATAATTGTAAAGCAGTTATTAATCAGCCCAAACTAGATTTTGAACAGGCTAAGAGTAGAAAACTTGCTTCTTGCCCTAAGCATTCTGGTCTCTTGCCAAAGCTATTGGCTGCAACTTTTGCCTATCTCTGCTCCCACCTCTGTCAAAACCAGATGGTTCTGTTGTCACTTCAGCCAAGGATAAAACTGACCTGCTAGCATCCCATTTTTCTTCCAACTCATATATTAATGATCTTGGAAAAACACCTCTCACCATTCCCAGCATACGCCATTCAATGCCTTCAGTGGTCTTCCATCAAAAGAATGTCAGGAGGATTTTGATGAACCTTGATGCTAAGAAAGCTCCAGGTCCTAATGGTATTTCTCCACTTGTTCTCAAAATCTGTGCTCCTGATCTTATATCTGTTCTTGCCACTTTTTTCACTTTCTTATTCCAAAGGTGTTTTTCCTTCTGCTTGGAAATTTGCTCATATCCAGCCAGCTCCTAAAAAGGGTGACTTCTCCCTTCCAATTATCGTCCCATTGCAATTACTTTCTAAAGTTATGGAGAAATCAATTAACTGCCAACTCAAACTCCTAGAAATCTTCCATCTGATCAATGATCACCAGTATAGATTCCATCAGTGTCGATCCACTGATGATATTCTCACTTATGTTACCCATTTATGGAAAAAATTCAATGGAAAAGTTCGGGGAAACACAAGCAGTTGCTCTTGACATCTCAAAGGCTTTCGATCGTGTTTGGCATAAAGGTTTTCTAAACAAGCTTCCATCTAATGGTTTGCCAACTGTTTTTTGTAATTGGTTATCCAGTTTTCTCTCTGATTGCTCACTGACGGTGATGGTGGATGGCTCTCTGGTCTTCTAACCTCTCCACTAATTCCGGTGTCCCCCAAGGTTGGGTTCTTTCCCCCACACTTTTCCTCTTGTATATTAATGATCTTCTTCCATTGATTGGAAATCCTATCCATAGTTTTGCTGATGATAGCACATTGCATTCCACTTTCCATTTTGAGAAACCTTGACCTGTTCAATCAGCTTCAACTTCTCGAAAATCTGCTACCAATTCCTTAAATGCCGATCTACAGGTAATTCTCCAGTGTGGCAAAGACAACTTAGTTGATTTCAATCCTTCTAAAACTCAGTCTTGTATTATATCTCACAAAAAAGATTCTTCTTCTACTCCTATGCTTATCTTTGGTGACACTCCGATTTCTAGTCAAAATGATATATCTCTTTTGGGGATTACCCTGACTTCTAATCTCTCTCTTTGCACAAGCACATTACAAATATTGCTTCCTCTGCATCTAAAAAACTTGTTTTTTTTTCTTTCGTTCTCGGCATTACTTTTCTTCCAAACAGCTGTTCACTCTGTACAAATCGCAAATCCGCCCTACCTTGGAATATTGTTCCCACATCTGGAATGGTCCTGAGGCTTCTAGATTCCATTCAGAAGAGGGCAGTTAGGTTAATTAATGACCTCTCTAACTGAGTCCCTCCATTCGCTGTCTCATAGACATACTGTTTATGCTGCATGCCCTTTCTACAGATACTTCCATGGGCACTGTTCTTCTGAATTGGATTCTATAATGCCCGCTCTCTCTCTCTCTCTCTCTCTCTCTCTCTCTCTCTCTCTCTCTCTCTCTCAAAACAGTCCAAACACGTGTCGCCACCAGCCAACATCCATTTACTGTCCAACTTCAAACCCACAGAACCAACTTTTCATCTTCCTCGTTTATTCATTCAACTGCCGTTTTCTAGAACAAACTTCCTTCATACATATTTCCTGAAAATTACAGTCTATAGAAGATCAAGTCTAATGTCAACAAATATCTTCTTTCGTCTTCTCAAACTCCAACCAAAGCACTGTACTAAGTACTATAGGTTCTAATACCTCTCATGTTTGGGGTTTTCATAAAAAAAATTACAATAAAATAGAAACAGTAAAACAAATTTCATTAGAGCAAAAAAATAATAATAATTAAATATTTTATTTTAATATCTACTGCTACAAGTTAAGTACTTTATTTTGATAAAACCAGTTACCTATACTTGATAATTAGTTATGTGGTAATGTTCCACTTTCTCTTTTTCTTGGATAAATATATATATCTCCAGATCCTCAATTTCTCTGATCACATAACTGAAAATACTGAAGTACTCAAATTATTCGTCCATCAATTCCATCTCAAATTCTCATCTTTTTTATCTATAGTTAGGTTCCCACAAATGTGGGACTTCTCAGAATAAGCCTATTACAACACAAATCAAAATCTCTAGTTTAATTTGTTGAAATAGTTGCAAACAATTTATTAATAAATTTGTTTGCAACTATTAACAGTTATTAATAAAATTCAAAGTTAAATTAGCAAATTCCAACAGCAGGAAAGTGAAGCACTAGGTTATTTAAATACCTTGTATCTCTGAAACAGAAAAGGTCAAACAGTTATGAAACTTAATGGAGGAAAATACATAAGCTGTAATTTTAAGACAGCAATAAAAATGTCTGCTAACTTTAATGTTTCACCATGGAAAATATAAAAACTTAATATTTAAAAACAAAAATCTGAATTACCTGTGCTTCCTATCACAGCCTTCTTTATGATGGTCAATAATTTCTACAATAGATGACTCTAAGAACTGATCCTCAACTGCTAAAACATTGTGATCTACAAGTGTTAGCATTAACTTGCCATCTAAATGAAGTTTCTACAAATAATTTAAACACAAAGTACATTAAAAATAAGAAATTAAAAAGTTCATTAATTACTGGTCTTGTGCAAATAACATTTAAGTGCAACAGGGAGGAGCTGAGAAATTTAAAACCAACATATGCAAAACTCTCATTCAATAACATTTTGGTATAAAAAAAAAAAAAGTTAAGGTTTTACAGCAGATCATATTCTTCTCAGGAAAGAAGTCAAGCTATCAACATTTTGCATATATAAATTAAATGCTAGAAAATATTACTCTTTTATAATCGGTAGACAATTACTACTAATTGTAATAACTCACTTTCTCACAAAGCACCATCTTTACATTAAATTCCTGTTCACTTCTAAGGTAAAACCAAACATTACAATTTGCAGAAGTGCACAACTACACTACTTCTTAAAAACACTTCCAGTGAAGTAACAGAACAGATATAAATTAAAATATTAAAGTTCAAGAATTTAAATTAAGAAAAGATTATAAACAAAATTAAGAAAAAATTAGTAAGGCCTTAATCATACAAGGAAAACAGGATTCAGACTGTCTTGGGTAATGGAACTCTCAGATAATCGAAATCCATCTTTATAATACGGGCTTGGAATTCATTTATTATTGTACAATATTTATTATGTAACTACTACAAAAAATAAGTAAAGACAAAGTAACTTCAAAAAGTTTTTATTAAACAAAATGACACAATATATAGAAGGCACTAAATTAATAAATTTGTAATTTTACTCTTTCTTACAGCATTTAATAAAACTGTTTAAAAACAAACTCTTCTAAATAAAATAATTTATAAGTTTACTTTTTAAAATTAAGCACAAAGAATTCTGCTTGTTAGACATCTCAAAAAAAAAAATTTTTATAAAAAGTTAAGTTTTCTATATTACAAATTCAAGTACATTTGTAATTAATTGTTGGCATCTGAATATCTGAACCAGTTGAAACTGTGGTATAATGCTTAAAATATTAGTTTTATATTACTTTTATATTAAAATATTACTTGTTGAATCAATTTCTCACAGAAATCATTAAATCTTGTTTCATTGTCAAATACTAATGTTTCAATTATTAATGTTTACCAATTCAAGTTCTGGTTGTGAGTGACATGATGTACTGATCCAACTTCTGTTGACTAAACAATTCCAAGACTGGCAATATTGAATGAGGCAAAATATTTCAGTTCTGGGTTAGATATGCATTCTTTTAACTTTGAACACATTCTTTATTTTACTGTTATTTATTTATTTTTACTTTGGTCAGCCAGCTTGAAAAACAGAAACCACAGTTAATACAAGCTCAGATAATCAAGTCCTCTTAAATAATAAATATTTACGAAAACAAAACTTGAAATTAAAAAAATAAAAGATAAATCCTTAATAAAACAAATCACCATAATCACAAAACATATGATGCATGTAAACCATATTTTAATGGCTGCCTTTCCTTTGCCAACTGTCATGAGGTAGACCACTTTAAATAAGTAGCACTACTGCTTCTGTCTTCACCACTGATTTCAGGATTTTCACTGTCTAAATTTAATAAAAACTAGAACAGCAAATCTGTTTATGTATTGCAGAGGGGGTTTCCGATTCAAAGATAAACCTGGTAATGGAACTTGGACATCAGGTTAATTGAGGGGTGAGATCTGAGACGTCAGTGCTAAATTTTGAAATGGTAGTGATGGGATTCTGTTAAAGATTTTTTGTGACCCATTTTTCTAAATTAATCCATCAGTAGTGGCATCTGCAATCTTAAATAAAAAAAATTAAAAAATTTTAAAAAAATATGGGGTTAGACCCCCATGCACTGTTTTTTTTTTTTTTTTTTTTTAATAGTCTGTTGTTTTTTTAATAGTCTCAGACTACTGAAAATTCATTAATAGAACTAACTTTCACCTACTCTGGTGATTTGCTATGAACTAACATGACGTTATGCACTAACTCATTCGATTTTAAGAACATGTGAAAATACTGAAAAGGATGTGTAATCTTTTCAGTATTTTTCTACCTTTCTACTTTGCTCTAGAAAGAACCTTTCTAGACTGCTCTAAAAAACTGTACATATTTTGATTTATATAACTTGTTTTGTTCACATAGCAACCATTTGAACAGGAAATGCTAAAAAAAGCACTCCATTGATAACTGGCTGTTATCAATGGAGTGCTTAAAGCTACTTACTACAGCTGTTGCTTTTATCCTGACAACGTTTAGAAAACTGAAGTGGGATGCTTTTAATCTTAGATTGATTTTTTTGCATATTAATTGTTTGTAAAATGCAAATGCATTTGAACAAAAAAGAATAAAAAATATCAGTGGCAAATATTCAATCACACTGGTCATTGCACAAATCAGAAAAGGCCAGTCTTTCAGCAAGTTAGCTGAACAATACCATATCTAAGTGTTACTATTTGCAGGCATCAAAATTCATATTACTGTGAATAAATGTGAGACTATATGATTCAATAATGTGCACAAAGTTTTCAGAAATGTAGTCACAGATAAATAAAAAATAATATAATATACATTTTTAACTTTTTAAATTTAACTTTAATTATTCTTTAAGTGACTCCTATCAAATACAAGATTCACTGTAAATCATTCATTAAGTTTCAAAATACATTTGTGTTTTGTGAAATGGAGGATTGGTGATTAAAGCCAGCAAGAACAGAACTTCCCCCTAGTTATAAAAATAAATTTTGTACCAAAGAACAGAAGTAGAAAGGATTAATGAAGAAAAGGAGGAAAAAGTTAGTTCTGTGAGCTTGGAATTGAGTAAATAGGAATAGGAATTGAGGATATTGACTGGCCAAGTCATATGTTCAGACTGGATTGGAACAGACACAGAATTAGAGATACCAATTCAGAACAACTCATGAAAATATATACAGAAACGGCATGCTGCAAAAACTGAACATCTGTGCCGATGAGAATGGAGAGCATGTAAAAGATGGGTCATCAATTAACCTGTTTGCCCTCTTTTGGACAGAGGTTTGGAACTTAATTGAGGTTTAAAGGCCAACCCCAGATGGGAAAACAACATTCAATGGTAGGGCAAATTTGGAATTTGTAGAGTCAATACTATTTAAAAGAGAAGGAATGGAAGGAAACAACGCCCTAGGTTTTCCAATGCAGAGGGAGCAATGTGTGATATGCTTATACCAAGGCAAAAAAACCAGAGTAATCACAATAAAAATGTGATCTTGCCTAAAAATCTGAGTGTGAGTTCGGAAGCAGACATTCTCTCCCCCCCCCCCATCAAGAAATAACACAAAAATACATTTTAGAAGGATCGGAATTTAAGTTGCTTTCTTCACTCCACATTGGAGAATTACCTTGCAATTTAAGGAAGATGCAGTGGATATTTAAAACGTTGAAGCTGTTTATGCAGACTTCTCTGCTTGCCATCACACTGCCACAGTAACAGTGAAAATTAAAAAAGTACATGTAATCCCCAGCCAAAGTAAATTTGTTATAACACAGTTTATAATTTAAACTAAAAAGCAAAATTTTTGTGAAAAATATCTGGTATCAGCCATAAATGAGTAGTAGCAGGTGATGACAATTCCAAGCTAGGCATGTACATTTGTTACATGCAGATTCACTACCCCTCAGATGCTACTGAGTTTGTATTGGAAAGCTATCTTTCATACCATCAAATCATTGTACTTGTATAGCTTCATCATTAAAGAATTACCCATGGCCAAAATGGACAAAACATGTGAGATTGGTGGAAAATTTTTCGCACAATGAAGTCTTTCCAACATGCAAGGAAGATATCTGGCAGCATTGTACCCAGATGTCATACAGGACTTCCCTGGTTTGAAGCTCAGCTTCGAAACTATGGAATTTCTTGATTTCTTCAATGCAAGTGAAGAAATCTACAACACTGCAACCATAACAGGGATCAAAAAAGTCAGCACAGATTACATCGATTTACTAAACCAAGTGATTGCCTTCCTTACCAATAATGAACTGTAAGAATCAGATCTCCACATTGCTTTTGTGGAAATCCAAGAGTCTGAACCAGCTCCCATGAGGGCTTTACCAAAGTTGCTGAAGAGCGATTTCTAAAGGAGTAGAGAACTAGTGGGCCATACTGAATCAGAACTGATCCTAAAACCTTCTGAAGAAGGAAAAGAGCATTTTCTGAACTTGTGTCAATCTGACTTTTTCTTGCATTGCCCAAACATCTGAAACATTCAGTTTATGTAAACAGATGGGCCACTTGATTTGATACACCTACCTAAGAGTAAGTCATCCCTCCCCCCAGTTTAGCCCTCACAGACCAACCTGGATTAATTGTAGCATGGACACAACTAGGTGTCAAAATATGCCATAGAGATGCTGACACATGTTCATGCAACTGCTTCCTACAGTTGTTGCAAACTGAATGGTTTAAAATGGATAGATCACTACTCTGAAGAGCTCATTCCACCTTATCCCACAGGTCATCAACTGGATTGAGATCTGCTGATAGAGGAACCCACTGCAGTCGTTTAAATTCACTCTCGTGTTCCTGGAACCAGTTCTGTACAATTCTGACCTTCCCATAAGACTTCATTTGCAGATGGATACACTGCAGCCATAGAAAGGATGCACCTGGCTGGAAACAATTTCCAGATAACTTGTGACATCCAAATGTTGCTTCACTGGTTTCCTGGAGTGTGCACCACAAAAACACACTCCCAAACCATTACACTGCCACCACAATCCTGCATTTTTGACATCTGGCAGAATGGGTGCATAGACATGTTGATTTTTTTCATATTCTAGTCCTCTTATCAAGATGAAATAGCAGGAACTGGGATTTAACAGACCAGGCAATCTTTTCCACTCTTTCACTGTCCAATGTTGGTCCTGTCATCACTTATGGATCTCGTGCATAATTTACCTGCACAGCCATAGTCAGAAACAGGAACAAATTAGAGACAATTCAAAGAACAATACTTCTCACTATTACCAGGGCATGTTGCACTGTGAGCACACTGGAACTGCAAGTGCTGTCTGGTGCTCTCCCACTTTACTTGGAACAGACTTAAGAAGAGCATACCCACAGAAATTCTGGAGTTAGCCTCTGACACAGCCAATAACATCAAGGCAAAAAGAATAGCCACAAAGCTCCACAAGCCATGGCAAACAAATTGGGAGCAAGAAACCAGAAGTCTGGTTACAAAAAGGGTTCTGCCATAGGTGTCAATGGTTAACCCAAAGCCACAAAAGTGGTACACCCCTGGACTTTTCACAACATTTATATTGACAGATCACTGCTCTCTAAAGGCTAAATTAATTCCTTAGGGCTGACTGATGACACAAACTGTACCTGTGGCAAGAGTGAGAACTGGGCACACATTCTTTATGAATGTATAATTTATGACATCCCTAGAACTCTGTTAATAGCAGAAATTTGCCCCCTCCCCAGGGGACAAGAACATTTTCAATAGCAAAAAACAACTATAAAGCTTTCACAAATTTCACACAAAAGATATTTGAAATGCAAAGAAATCTCCAAAGAAGGGCAATTCAGCCCTCAGCATCCAAACAATAATCAATAACTAAAATTCCCAAGTCCCCCACCAAACCCAGATGATGACATTTAAAAACTGACAGGGTGGCTGTATCCAGAACCCTGAGAGAGATCAGATTTTGACTAAACTGGATTGACCTGGGTTTCCCCACAGACTTATCCTGCCTTGTGTAGGAACCTGGGGATTCTCATACCTATTAAGAAAACATGAAGGGGAAGGAGATGTACAGGCAGCCAGGACAGCAACTTAGCTGAAAGACATCAGCAAGCTAGTAGCAAGGGAATGCAATGCAGAATGAAGAAGGATGAATCAAATGAATAAATGAAAGAATATGAGAGTGAGTGAATGTGCTGGGAATGAATGAATGTGATTGAGTGAAACTGAAATGTTGGTGAAGGGCTGAAAATGTGAGGTTATGGTAAAAGAGAGTGACCCAGCACACAAGCAAGAGAGAATGACAGTAATTTTGGTAAAACAGAGTGAATGAAGATATGAATGAGATTGAGAACAAGAAATACACATTAGATTAGTACAGATGATTAGAGAATAACACTAACACATTGTTAGCTACATCAACACACCCACTTCCTTGGTATGCAAGATATACAGTCGGGACTGCACCCCAACTGAAAAATAATAGTAAGTTGTGGGGCCAAGGTAGCAGTGCAGTGAGAATGAAACAGAATAAGTGAAAAGAATGCTAGTAAGAATGAATGGAAGTATGAGTGTGATTGAGAAAGAACATATTAAAATCTTTACATGTCATTAAAATCTTTAATAAGTTACATAAATACTAATCCTTATTTTAATTGTCATTATACTTTAATTACCTTACATGTGTAGTGTAATTTAACAAAATTTGATTATGTTAAATTACACTACACACTACTGCATCCCCCTCTGGTATGAGACAGAAGATGGATGCGGAGGGAAGGGAAATTAAAACCTAACAAATTGCAAGAAAAAAAAGCACAAAACAGTATAAAATGTAAGAAATATAGAATGGAAGCTGAGTGTGAATGTATATGTGTGAAGTAAATTGTGTCTACCCCCCCCCAACAGGATGATGGGCAGATGGCTCATTATGGGCCCCTGCCCATCCAAGCAAATACCATGCCATTGCTACTTAGCCAGCATGGTGTGGGATGCTGATACCCGTCAGGACTTAACCCTGACCAGCGTAGGAGGGGAGCACCACAGGCGCTCCAACACAGGGATCCCTATATATATGATCTTTCATTCCTGCCACCTGGGTTAGTTGTCTCATTCCAATGCATCCTCTCCCCCCCCAACTTGTGTGCACCCTTCCCCCTGCCTGGTGGGTAACCCCCACTACGTTCTATTAACTCCCATCCCCAGGGCAGGATGGGCATTCTTTCCTGAGGGCACTCTACAGCATGCACCCTTTAACCAGGTGGGTGCCTTTATTACTGCCCCGCTTTCTCTCTAACACTTTTAAACCCCTCCAACTTGCTGTCTTCCCAATACTCCTTGTGGTGCTGGAGGGTAAACTAAAGGTTATTGTTTTTAAAACAGGCCCCTAGGCTAAGAGACTGGATAAACATCACAACCCACACTAACACTACACAAACACTCATTAACCTACATAAATCTGGCCTTTACAGAGTTTTGTATTCATCATATTATCTGGCGTAAAGTTGGGGGAACCCATGGTGGTTGTTATTTATTAGTTGTTGGCACATCAGCTTCTGTGGCCATAATGTACCTCTCTTAGGGCTTTACCAAAGTTGCTGAAGAGCAATTTCTAAAGGAATAGAGAACTAACGGGCCATACTGAATCAGAATTGATCCTAAAGCCTTCTGAAGAAGTAAAAGAGCATTTTTGAACTTGTGTTGATCTGACTTTTTCTTGCATTGCCCAAACATCTGAAACATATTCAGTTTATGTAAACAGATGGGTCACTTTATTAGATACACCTACCTAAGAGTGAGTAAGTATCCCTCTCCCACTTTAGCCCTCACAGACCAACCTGGATTAATTGTGGCATGGACAAAACTAGGTGTCAAAAGTGTGCCATAGGGATGCTGACACAAGTTCAATTGTTTTGCTTTCCTAGTCTGGTTTCTTTCAAATTTTAGATCTAAGTAATACCTGACTGAATGAATGAAGAGACGGAGTTCAAATGGATTCATTGACTTGCATTGATTTTTGTGTTTTAAATCTGATTATATAAGCCAGATACAGCATGGGTTTGCTAAGGGTTTGCTAATCCAACCAAATTTGTCTTGTCTGACAAATTTGATTGGATATTATGATGTGATTACGAAGGAACTGGATGCAAAAAATAATTTTGATATCATATACTTGGATTTCAGGACAGCTTTTGACACTGTTGCGCATGGAAGACTATTGTACAAATTGGAGCAGAATGGTATTAAGGGTAAGTTGATACAATGGATAAAAGGGTGGTTGAGTGGGAGAAGGCGGAGATGGTAATCAATCAGCGCTGCTCTTCGTGGACTAATGTTATTAGTGGAGTCCCACAGGGTTCGGTGTTGGGTCCACTGTTATTTTGTATATTTATCAATGACATTGAAGGTATATCGGGCTTAGTGTCGAAGTTTGCAGATGATACAAAGGTTGACAAGGTTGTTAATGATAGTAATGGCAGTGTGCTACTGCAACAGGATCTAGAAAATTTGGGAAGATGGGCTGAGAAGTGACAACTGAAGTTTAACATTGACAAATGCAAAGTACTGCATATGGGTAGAAGTAACCCCAGAGGAACGTACCAACTATGTGTTGGTACGTTCAGTAAAATGAAAAAGACCTGGGAGTAATTGTGCAGTCAGATATGAAGTTTTCTAAGTAATGCAGACAGGCTGCCAGAGCAGGTAATGAGGTTTTGTCAATGATATAGGAATTTTGCTAGCAGGGAAAAGGAGGTTTTTTTTTTTTTTTAGGAGCATTAGCAACTAAGGCCATATTGCTCCGGGATATGCGGTGGTCATTCCTTGACCTTTCCGCATCCTCCGTATTTGGTGGTGACGGGCTCGAACCCCGATCTAATCAAGAAGCGTGTGCTACGCACTGCTGCTCCTTCCCACCTGGCTACGGAGGCGCCCCAGGGAAAAGGAGGCTAATGTCCCTCTGTATAAGGCAATGGTCAGGCCACGCCTTGAGTACTACGTACAGGTCTGGAGGCCTCATTTTAGGAAGGATGTAGATTTGCTTGAGGGTGTACAGAGAAGGGCAATAAGATTGGTCAGGGGAATGAAGGGATCCTATTACCAAGAGAGGCTTAAGTTCTGCAAACTGCAGTGGCTGGAGACTATGCACCTGCGAGGTGATCTGATTGAGGTGTATAAGGCCTTGAATGGGTTGAGCACGCTGAATTCTGATGGGATTCTTCCACTTGTTCAGATTACGAACCTAAGGGGCATAAATTCAAATTGAGGAAAGACAGCTGTAGAATACATGTGTGGAAATTTGCCTTTAGGCAGTGGGTGGTTAATTGCTGGAACAAACTTCCATCTGTCATTGTGGAAGTTGATGTTGATAGGTTAAATAAATTTAAGGAGGAACTAGACAAACATTTAGAGGGAATGGTTGTGTGATTTTTTTTTTTTTTTTTTGGCTGATGCTACGATTACTATTACTATTAATTTTAGGAAGTGTAAAACTTCTCTTTTATCATTTTTTTCACTTAAAATGTTATCCAAAGCTAGAGCATCATGAATTTTAGTTACTGACCTAAAAGCTATTTTTCTTTCGTTTATAAAGGTTGGACAATCTAGTAGTAAATGTTTAATTGTTTATTGTGCATGGCACTGGCTGCATTGAGGCAGTTCTTTGGCTTTAAGTAGATACCACTGGGTTAGGTATGTGTGCCCTTGCCCGTAACCCTGGCAAGGGTTACTTCTTTTCGGACATCTTTCACTGGATTTCCACTGCTTTAAAACTGGTTTAATTTGAAAAAGATTATTATGAGTTTGCTCACTACATATTCTTTGCCACTGTTTTTTGCTGTTCACTTTGATACTATGTCTGTAGTCTGTAAATGGTACTTTGGTGGTTGAAGAAAGGGTGCCTGTTGCCATTTTTGCTGCATGGTCTACTTGTTCATTTCCTTTAATTCCCATATGTCCAGGAATCCAACAGAACGTAACGCCTTGTTTTCTTTTAAAGAGTTTATTTAGGGTGACTTGGATTTGTCTCAGAGTTTGATGGAAATTCTTTGTGTCGCATTGTACTGTTTCCATTACACTGAGGGAATCTGTGAAGATAAGACTATGGGGTAGGTTTTGCTGCCATATTTGGTCTATTGCTAACTTCACTGCTTGTAGTTCAGCTGTGAAGATGCTACATTCTGTTGGGAAAACTTGGGTTATTGTAGTATCAGAGAAAACTGCTGTCGTGCCTACTTTTGTATTGGTTTTCGATCCATCTGTATATATTTTTCCATATACTGTGGATATTTCTCTAGATATGCAGCATATAGTTGTTGAAAGCTGCTTCCTGGTAAGGAATGTCTTCCCCAAGAGTTGAAGTATATATCACAGATTGGTGATATTATTTCCGGGGGGGGGGGGGGCTTGGTGCATTTGGTATGATAGCTAGTTTGTTGAAATCAAGAGACCAAACTGGAAGTAGCTCCTTGATGCGTATGCTTGCTAGTTTGTTAACTGTTCGGTGTATTCTGCACATATTTTCCCATATTAGTGTATATAATATTTCAAATACAGGATGGTTTGGAAAACACTTTATTTTAGCTGCATAAGATAGGAGTTCTTGTCTTCTGAGGTGAAGTGGTGGTTCATAAGCCTCAGCATAGAGACTTTAAACTGGAGAAGTACGGTATGCTCCCAAGGCTAGGTGTAGTGCACTATTGTATAGGGTCTAACCATCTTAATGCACTTGGTTTGCAGAGCTGTAAACAGGTGCCCCGTAATCACGTTTGGATCTTATCAAGCAGATACAAACGTGATTATACAGATGTAACAAGGTGTACCTGTCTGCTCCCAAAAAATGTGGCAGATATGACTCTCAGGATATTTAATTTCTTTAGACACTTTATGTGATCTAAAAAGTGTCAGTTTCTTATCCAGGGTTAATCCAAGAAAATTTGTGTTGGATGTTATTGGGATTACTTCTTCTTCTAGCTTTAATTCCAGGTCTGGGTGTAAGTTTCTTTTCTGACAAAAGTGTATTCCTGCTGTCTTTTGCTTAGAGAGTCGAAAGTCACTGTTTTGAGTCCATGCACTGTTTTGAATCCATGCAGTTAATTGTTGTTTGTAATTGATGCTCTATTGTTTGCATGTTTTGTGATTGACAAGAGCTGAACTCATCAACATAAAGTGCTACATCTATGGTATTCGGTACTTGTTTAGCTATTGAGTTGATTTTTATGGTGAACTGGGTAGCACTGAGTACTGATCCCTGTGGCACTCCCTCTTGCTGCACAAAGACTTCCTTAGTTAATATCTTTCAAGTTAATATCTTAACTTGAAAAGTTCGTTGTTGCAAAAAAAATATGGGATATACATTGATAGATGTCCTCCCATTCCAAAGTTATAAACTTCTCTAAGTATTCCATATCACCATACTGTGTCATACACCTTTTCAATATCAAAAAATATCATTACTAAGTGCTTTTTCTTATGAAGGCATTTCTTATGTTGTTTTCTGCTTTATCATTAAGTCTAGAGTGCACTTGTCTACAAAACCACATTGGGCTGAGCTTATTAGGTTATGGGTTTCTAAAAACCACATTAGTTGGGAATTTTCCATTTTTTCAAGTATTTTTCCAAGGCAGCTAGTTAAGGCTATTGGGCGATAGGATTTGGATTTGTGGGATCTTTATCTGGTTTTGGAAAGGCTAAGACTATTGCATGGCGCAATTGATTCGGATAGAAATTTTCTAGGTATATTCTGTTATATAAGAGGAGCAACGATATCAATGGTTTCTCATCTAATCTTTGTACCATCATGTATAGTATTTTATCTGGAACTGCTGCACTTTTCTTTGTCTGTGAACTGGCTTTATAAAGTTCTCTGAGAGTGAAAGGTTGGTTATAGAATTCTTTGTTTTTACTAGAGAAATTCAATTTTCTGCATGGGCTTTGTTTTTGGAAAGCTACCTCATAGGAGTTATTATCTGATGTTTTTTTTTTAAAGGTTCTACCAAGAGCATTTGCTATGTCTTTAGGTTTAGCTATATCTTGTTCATTCCATTTTACAAAAGGAAGAGAAATTCTTTGATTTGTTTTTATTTTATTTATTTTTACCAAACTAGGTGGTAGATAATGTTCATCAACTGGTGAAATACCACCACTTTGCTTATTGGAGGCTTGAAGTGGTGGAACCCATGTTTAGTCTCCAGTGCTAAGTTCCAGTCAACCATTCCTCATCTCTTCCATCATACAGTATGATTGATGTCTTTTGAGGTTATGATGAACACCATGGAGAGAACAAGACTTCCTTACATTTTGAGGGTACAGCTCTAAAACGGTGTTCGCCTGCCAGCCGGCCACTAGTTAGTACATTAGACCGAACCTATTGGTAACTCTCTAGGAGGCTTCTGGATCAGCTAGTGTATAATCTTGCTACCTCTACTCTGCCAGATAATGACTGGAGGAAGTCCTAGTAGTGTTTATGCGAGGGGCATTGTCGAGGCCACGTTATGTCAAGGAGCTGGGTATATTCTTACCATGTGTATGCCATATCCAAAATTTCATTACTTCATACAGCATGTCCATCCCACTTTTCTTACTATTGAATACACCATGAATTGTCAAACTAATAGAGCAAACTTATCTGCAAAAAGATCTAAACCTCCCAAATGCTTCCCAGTTCATTTCACAAATATACGTGGTCTCAATTCTAATCTCAACGATGTCCATTTCCACTTGCAGTCTGCCAAACTCCATGTACTTTTTCTGATGGAATCTCAGTTATTGGTTGATTCAACTACTGCTCATCTCAGCTGGCCAAATTATTCACTGCATGATTCCTTTTGCCTGAAAGGTGGAACTTATGCATATTTCCATTCTGATATTCCCTGTCAGAGACTTGGTAATTTTGAATCTCCTCTTTTCAATCTTATCTGGCTTAATATCTCTACCCCATTCTGTCAAATTCATTTGCTGTCTCTACCGTTCTCTCAACTCCACTAATCACTTGAAACTCTGACTTCCTCTCTTTGCAACTTGACTTTCTCCAGTCCAACTTTCCTAACAGTGAGGTAATTTTCCTCGTTCATTTTAATGATCACAACTCCAGCTGGCTTCCATTTTCTAGTCACACCGACCCAGCTGGTCGAGATGCTGAGGCTTTTGCAATTATTGATGACCTCACACAGATTTAGATTGTTCATTTACCTACAAGAATACCGGACAATCCTAACCATATGGCCAACATGCTTGATCTTTTCCTCACAAACACCGACGACCTGCATGATTTCTTTTCTTCTTTTCCTTGGTCGGATTACTGTTTGAATACTTCTGATGTCAATGTTTGCTCAGATTGTGTCAGTGAAATTATTCTTGTAAGAATGAAATCCTTTATTCCACACTCCACTTTAAAATGTCGTCCTTTATCTAAATATCTTGGTTTTCCAATAAATGTGCTAAGACTGTTCAAGAGAAGAATGTTGCAATTTCATAATTGGCTTGTTTCCAATTTTTCAGCTTCTGATACTGAAATGATACTTCCAATTGTTCAGTATCATTTTCTGATACTGAAAAATTGGAAAGCTCACAATTTCTGTACATTTTGAACAGGCTAAGAGTAGAAAACTTGCTTCTTGCCCTAATAGCAGCTGAGCATTCTGGTCTCTTGCCAAAGCTATTGGCTGCAACTTTTGCCCATCCCTGTTCTTACCTCTGTCAAAACCAGATGGTTCTATTGTCACTTCAGCCAAGGATAAAGCTGACCTGCTAGCATCCCATTTTTCTTCCAACTCATGTATTAACGACCTTTGTAAAACACCTCCCACCATTCCCAACACGCTCCATTCATTGCCTCCTGCGGTCTTCTGTCAAAAGGATGTCAGAAAGATTTTGATGAATCTTGATGCTAAGAAAGCTCCAGGTGCTGATGGTATTTCTCTGCTTGTTCTCAAAACCTGTGCTCCTGAATATATTTGCCGCTTTTTTTTTTTTACTTTCTTATTCCAAAGGTGTTTTTCTTTCTGCTTGAAAATTTGCTCATATCCAGCCAGTTCCTAAAAAGAGTGACAAATCTATCCCATCTAATTATCGTCCCATTGCAATTACTTCTACTCTTTCTAAAATAATGGACAAATCAATTAACCACAGCAACTCTTAAACTTAAACGTATTCCCTGAAAATTGCAGTCTACAGAAGTTCAAGTCTAATGTCAACAAATATCTTCTTTCGTCTTCTGAACCTCCAACCTGTGCACAGTAGTAAGTACTATAAGTTCTAATACCTCTCGTGTTTGGGGTTTTCATTAAAAAAAAAAAAAAAAAAAAAGGCAAAAACAAATGATGGCACTTGGGATAAATTCTACGAAAAAATGTGAGGGGAAAAATAATAATACAGAAATACTACAGAGTCTTAAGCTCTAAGCGTTGTTGCTTTTGGTGTTTCATGTTTCCTGATGTGAATCAAACTCTGACTATACTGGTTGTTCCTTATTTAAAGATATTCTTTCTTTATTTTAACATGATTACTGCACAGTCTACTGTTGACTGCATGCTTGCAATTAGTATATCACTTACCTTGGAAAAGTTTAAAGCTTTCCACATAGCTCCATAGGTTGTGAGAAAGGTCTGTTCCTTATATGACGTATAGTTTGAATAACAGAAGTTGTTGTTTATAGGATTTATATACATTACAAAATGCCAAACATATTCTAACAAAGGATTAAAATGAACTAACATGTTAGCATTACAATAATACACTAACAATTTTCTTCTGAAAATTATTTCTATATTTTCAATAGCAAAAGCAAGTTCTGGCAGAAGGGGGGGGGCACCAAATCAGCAAGCTTGATACCACTGGTGAAACAGGAAAAATAGACAAACAATGGTGTCTTTTTATACACATTTAAATTGGATATTACTTTTCAGCACTTGTAGTACAAAAAACCATCAATTTCAATGTAAAAGAAACTATCACCTTGAAATCACTGAAGTGCTGATAAAAAAAAATAATAAAATAAAAAAAGAGCAGCTTATAGCCAAATATCCCAGCTGCATAGAAATGGCAAGGTTGGCAGAGTTGCGGTTGTTGTATTTGGGTTTTTTGACACAAGGGGGGCCTCTTGGGCCATATTGTGCCTGTTCAATATTTGCTTATCACAAATTTCACATGTTATTGTGATCACAGACTATTATAAAGATTTGTGTGTTTCAAATAAGTAAACAGTTCCTCAAAATTCCCTTCATTGCCAAGAATATGTAATAAGGTTAACAGTTCCTGCAAGTTGGATAGGGAGATAAAGCTTGATTTTCTGATAGTTGAATGTTGGCAACATTCAATTAGAATGTTTTATTATCATAAGCTGCGACTGGCAAAAGAAACATTGAGGAGGGTTCTCTCCCATAAGCAAACACAGATGAGCTGGATGCGAATGACCGATGTGGAACCCTGCTAGAATTACTTTCTTGTCCACAGTTTCGGCTCTTTTTTTTTTTTTTTTTTTTAATCTGCAGCAGTTTATTATTTATTTGAGTTTTCCAGGGGTGAGACCATTGTTTCCTACATGTTGTTTTAATGGTGGATTTTTAGTCGGGTGTAGGACAATTTTACTTGACTGGAAGAGCCTGATCTGGGATGTTTAGCAGCGTCATCCGTTTGTGCATTCCCTGGGATGCCGACATTACCAGGTACCAGCAGAATGTAACCTTCTGGTTGGCTGTTTGATAGTAAAATAAATTAGATTGTGTCTCTTTAATAATGGGATGAGAGGGCGAAAAAATAGATTGAATGGCAGTGGTTGCGCTTCAGGAATCTGTATATATCAGAGATTGCTTGATATGGCTGTTGTGTATTTTTTAGCATTAGTAGAGGCATATGATGCAAGAAAGCAAGCTTATGCAGCATCAGTCAAAAAAAAAAAAAAAAAAAAACCACTGCCATTTCACCCTTCCGTTCATTCCAAATACCTGTCCAGCTGAGCCTTAAATTTGTTTAGGCTATCAACTTCCAAAACAAAGGATGGAAGTCTATTCCATCAACCAACTACCTGCTGGCTAAAGGCAAACTTCTACACATCTATCTACATCTGTCTTTCCTCAATTTGAATTTATGCTCTCTCAGGTGATTATTCTGAGCAAAATGAAGAATCCCATCAGCATTGAGCATGCTCAAACCATTCAAGGCTTTATACACCTAAATCAGATCACCTCGCAGGTGCCTAGTCTCCAGACACTGTAATTTGCAAAACTTAAGCCTTTTTTCGTAACAGCAACCCCTTGTTCCATTCACTAATCTTGTTGCCCTTCTCTGTACTTGTTCCAACAGCTCTACATCCTTCTTAAAATGAGGCCTCCAGACCTGTATACAGTACTCAAGGTGTGGCCTGACAATTGCCTTATACAAGGGGATAATCACCTCCTTGTCCCTGCTAGAAAAGTTCCTGTATATCATTGACAAGACACCACGAGCTACTCTTGCAGACTATCCACACTGCTCAGAAAACTTCATATCTGCCTGCACAATTACACCCAGGTCCTTCTCGTTCTCTACCACTGTCAGTGTAGTACCACAGAGTTGATACATTACTCTGGGGTTACTGCTTCCCATATTATGTAGTACAGGCATACCTCGATTAACGAATAGGGTGTGTTCCACAAAATTACTTCGTTAAGCAAAATTTTCGTTTTCAGAGGTAAAAATACTATGGCCAGAATAGGGATACATTCCTATGTAAAGAAAATGAAAAGCTTTTTTTCAAACAAAGAAAAGTTTTATTAAATAAACAGTCAACTTACATACAAAGTGAAATCACATTTTAAAATATGAGTCTAAAGTTCGTTGTTTATGCTTTTTTTCTCTTTCATTTAACAATTGCCTTTTTTTTTTTTAATGCGAACCCCAAACACGAGAGGTATTAGAACCTATAGTACTTAGTACCGTGCTTGGGTTGGAGGATGAGAAGACGAAAGAAAATATTTCCTGACATTGGACTTGAACTTCTGTAGATTGTAATATTCAGGAAATACGAATGAAGGAAGGTTGTTCCAGAAAACAGCAGTTGAATGAATAAATGAGGAAGATGAAAAGTTGGTTCTGTGGGTTTGAAGTTGGACAGTAAATGGATGTTGGCTGGTGGCGGCACGTGTTCGGACTGTTTTGAAAGAGAGAGAGAGCGGGAATTATAGAAGCCAATTCAGAAGAATAGTGCCCATGGAAGTATCTGTAGAAGAGGCATGCAGCAGAAACAGTACGTAGATGAGAAAGCAAGTGGAGAGACTCTGTTAGAGATGAATCATTAACTAACCTAACTGCCCTCTTCTGAATGGAATCAAGAAGCCTGAGAGAGGTTTTGGGGGTACCACCCCAGATGTGGGAACAATATTCCATGGCAGGGCAGATTTGCGATTTATACAGAGCGAGCAGCTGTTTGGAAGAAAAGTAACACTGAGAGCGAAAGAGAAAACCAAGTTATTTAGATGCAGAGGAAGCAATATTTCTAATGTGCTTGTGCCAAGAGAGATTAGAAGTCAGGGTAATCCCCAAAAGAGATATATCATTTTGCCTAGAAATTGGAGTGTCACTAAAGATAAGCATAGGAGCAGAAGAATCCTTTTTGCGAGATATAAGACAAGACTGAGTTTTAGAAGGGTTGAAATCAACTAAGTTGTCTTTGCCCCACTAGAGAATTACCTGAAGATCGGCATTTAAGGAATTGGTAGCAGATTTTCGAGAAGTTGAAGCTGATTGAGCAGGACAAGGTTTCTCAAAATGGAAAGTGGAATGCAATGTGCTATCATCAGCAAAACTATGGATAGGATTTCCAGTCAATGGAAGAAGGTCATTAATATACAAGAGGAAAAGAGTGGGGGAAAGAACTGAACCTTGGGGGACACCGGCATTAGTGGAGAAGTTTGAAACAGAGAGCCATCTACCATCACCCTCAGTGAGCGATCAGAGAGAAAACTGGATAACCAATTACTAAAAACAGTTGGCAAACCATAAGATGGAAGCTTGTTTAGAAGATCTTTATGCCAAACACGATCAAAAGCCTTTGAGATGTCAAGAGCAACTACTTGTGTTTCACTGAACCTTTCCATTGAATGTCCATAAATGGGTAACATAAGCCAGAATATCACCAGTGGATCGACACTGACGGAATCCACATTGGCGATCGTTGATCTTCCACCAGAAGGTTTCTAGGGAGTTTAAGAGTTGGTGGTTAATTGATTTCTCTATTACTTTAGAAAGAGTAGAAGTAATTTGGAATAAGAGAGTGAAAAAAGGCGGCAAAGAAGGAGTAAGTTCAGGAGCACAGATTTTGAGAACAAGTGGAGAAATACCATCAGGACCTGGAGCTTTCTTAGCATCAAGATTCATCAAAATCCTTCTGATATCCTTTTGACGGAAGACCACAGGAGGCATTGAATGGAGCATGTTGGGAATGGTGGGAGGTGTTTTACCAAGATCATTAATACATGAGCTGGAAGAAAAATGGGATGCTAGCAGGTCAGCTTTATCCTTGGCTGAAGTGACAATAGAACCATCTGGTTTGGACAGAGGTGGGAGCAGAGATGGGCAAAAGTTGCGGCCAATAGCTTTGGCAAGAGACCAGAATGCTCGGCTACTATTAGGGCAAGAAGCAAGTTTTCTACTCTTAGCCTGTTCAAACTCTAGTTTGGACTGATTAATAACTGCTTTACAATTGTTGCGAGCTTCGGTGTAGGCAGAAAATGAAACTGAAGAATTCGAAACAAGCCAATTACGATATGCAACATTCTTCTCTTGAACAGCCTTAGCACATTTATTGGAAAACCAAGGTTTAGATAAAGGATGAGATTTTAAAGTGGAGTGTGGGATAAAGGATTCCATTTCTGCAAGAATAATTTCACTGACACGATCTGAGCAAACGTTGACATTGAAACAGTAATCCGACCAAGGAAAAGAAGAAAAAGAAGTCTCGCAAGTCATCCCATTTTGCATTCTTGTAATGCCAAACAACACGAGGTTGGGAATAGCCATGAGATAAAGGTTCCATTGGAGAAGAGAATCACCAAGTTGTGATCTGAAGTGCCTAAAGGACCTCTCACTTCGACCGTGTACTTAGAAGGGTTGTTTGTGGGAAAACGATCAAGCATATTGGCTGTATGATTAGAATTGTCCGGTATTCTTGTTGGTAAATGAACAATCTGTGCAAGGTCATTAGTAATTGCAAAAGCCTCAGCATCTCGACCTGCTGGGTCGGTGTGACTAGAAAACGGAAGCCAGCTGGAGTTGTGAACATTAAAATCACCAAGGAAAACTACCTCACTGTTAGGAAAGTTGGACTGGAGAAAGTCAAGTTGCAAAGAGAGGAAGTCAAAGAGCTCCAAGTGATTAGTGGAGTTGGGAGAACGGTAGAGACAACAGATGAATTTGACACAATGAGGTAGAGAGATTTTAAGCCAGAGAAGATCAAAGAGAGGAGATTCCAAATTGCCAAGTCTCTGACAGGGAATATCAGAACGGACATATGCACAAGTACCACCTTTGAAGCGAAAGGAATCATACAGCGAATAATTTGGGCATCTGAGATGAGCCTATATGGAGTTATTGCATTTAACACTGATCGCTTAACAATAACATTTCTTCCTAAATCAGGATCATTTTCACCAAAAAAATGTAAAACGTTTTCAATATTATTTAAGCACCTTTTTAAATCTTTGGTTGTTAACACTTTTTCGGCAGGAACTTCTTTAACTTCGTCTTCATTATCTTTGTCTTCGTTGCTAACAAGGTTTTCTAAATCTTCCACTGAAAAACCATCATGTTTTGCATTCAAGAAATTTCTAACATGCTCTTCATCGACATTTTCGAAACCTATTGATTGAGCCATCTGGATAACTTCATTTCTAGTTTCTTGGATGTTATTTTCTTCTTCTAGTACAACTTCTGGCCATATTTTGTGCCAAACTCCATTTAAGCATTTCTTAGTGACTTCTTTCCAAATACTATCAATCAATGTTTTCAATTGCGTTTTTAATGGTGTAGTTTTTCCAAAAGGTTTTAACTGTCATTTCCTCTTTATCCTCTAGTTCAGTTAAATTGCTTAATGTTCAATGCAGATAATAAGCTTTAAATGATGCTATTACTTCCTGATCCAATGGTTGAATCAAGGAAGTTGTGTTTGCTGGAAGAAACACAACTTTGACAGGAATGCACGTGTCCAACGTGTTAAGATCAGTAAGATGTCCCGGAGCATTGTCTAACAACAAAAGAGCTTTTTCTTCAAAGTTGTTTTTTTGACAATACCGTTTTACTTCAGGACAAAAGTGGTTAACAAACCAATCAGTAAATAACTCCTTGGTAACCCATGCTTTTCTATTTGCTTTCCATATTACAGATAAATTCATTTTTATGTTACCTTTTAATGCCCTCGGATTTTCTGAATGGTAAACTAATAACAATTTTAATTTATAATCGCCAGAGGCATTTGATTCAAAGGGTAATGTTAAACGGTCTTTGGCTGCTTTGAATCCAGCAGCTGATTTTTCTTCAATAGAAATGAAGCTTTTTGTTGGTAGCCGTTTCCAGAACAAACCGCTTTCGTCAACATTGAACACCAAATTTGTTGGAAAATTTTCACATTCAATTATTTCCTTTAGTTTTTCTGAAAACTTATTTGCAACTTCAACATCTGCACTTGCAGCTTCTCCTGTTAATTTTACACTATGAATCCTGGACCGTTTTTAAATTTCTCGAACCAACCACGAGAAGCCCCAGAGGTTTCCGTAATTTCTTCAGTTTGTTTAGATTTCAGGTGATTAAACAAAAATAATGCTTTTTCTTGAATCACCATTTGACTTAAAGGTATATGACGTTGTAACATATCATCTATCCACAAACTTAACATTTTCTCTATTTTTTCTAAAATTGGATTCCTTAAGCGAGTTAATTTTGCTGCTGTAACATCTGTACAATTCTGAGCAGACTGTTTTATTTTTTCAGATTGACTTAGTATGGTTGTTAAAGTTGATTGCACTAATCCTAAAGAATGTGCCACATCGGATTTTCTTTCGCCGCTTTCAACACGTCGTATGATATTTAGTTTGGTTTCCAAAGAAATTGCTTTCCTTTTCTTTGATTCTGACATATTAACTAAAACAAAAATATTTCTATTAAAATTTACAAAATCTACGTTATGTAATACTGTCAAAGAACCTAGGTCAATTATTGTAATGCGCCACACTGAAACAACGTCAATCATGTAAAGGAAATGGAGGACAGTTAAAAATCACGATCTAGCATACCAAGAAAACTTTCAGTTTTCTTGGTATGCCTTGGTATCCGTTGCAATGCACCACACTGAAACACACCCTATGAAGTGTAAACAACAATTAAATTAGGCGAATGATGCGCACAACTGTTACAACAGACACACCCGCAGCTCGGGAGTACGTAACAAGTCGCCGTCAGTCACCAATCGGATGATTGTTGAGTGTTGGCCTTAAATTAGAATATTTTTTATGTTAAATGGGGCTTAAAATTGTGGACTTCTTTATATCGAAGGTTCGTTATCAGAGGTAACGTTAACCAAGGTATGACTGTACTTTACATTTGTCAATATTAAACTTCATTTGCCACCTCACAGCCCATCTGCTCAACTTTTCTAGATCCTATGGCAGCAGTGTACTGTAATTAGTGTCCTTAACAACCCTGCCAACCTTCGTATCGTCTGCAAACTTGGACATTAAGCTTGATATACCATCATCAATATTATTTATAAATACAGAAAACAACAATGGACTCAACACTGAACCCTGAGGGACTCCACTAATAACATTAGTCCACGATGAGCAGTGTCCATTGATTACCACTTTGTCTTCTCCCATTCAACCATCCCTTTATCTAAAGCAGCAATTTGCCTCCAATGCCATACTGCTCCAATTTGTGCAGCAGTCTTCCATGTGCAACAGTATCAAAAACCTTTCTAAGATCCAAATATATGATATCAAAGTTATTCCTTGCATCCAATTCCTTTGTGACCACATCATAGTATCCAATCAAATTGGTCAGGCAAGGCTTTCCCTTAAAAATAACCATGCTGTGTCCCAGCTATAACTGAAGTCTTGTCTAGATGATCCTGCAGTGCTTCTTTAACCAATGCCTCCATTAATTTTCCTGGAACAGAAGTTAAACTCACAGGTCTATAATTACTTGTGTCAGCCTTTGATCCTCCTTTGTGAATTGGGGTCACATTTGCACATCTCCAGTCTATGGGTACCTCCCCTGAGTCCAAAGAAGCTCTCATAATTATGGCTAAGGGTTTGCTTACTTCCTTTGCTGCCTCCTATAATATAACTGGATAGATCCCATCCAACCTGGGTGCCTTTTTTATGTTTATCTTCAACAATTTCTCTCCCACTTTCCTCTCAGTTATTACAAAATCATCTAGCTAACTGCCAGAGTTAAACTCACCTCTGGCATTCCCCTCCCTGAATAACTCCTTATGTGTGAATGTAGATGCAAAATACTCATTTAATTTGTTAGCCACTTGATCAGGATCATCAACAGTCGAACCATCAACATCCAGCAGACCAACCTGATTCAACCCCTCCTTCTAGAGTTTACATAGGTAAAGAACTCTTTGCTGTTTTTCTTTGCATCCTTTGCCAAAGATTTCTCATAATCTGCCTTTGCCTGCCTAATCTCCTTTGTGACTTGGTTACAGACCAGCTTATATCTATCATAGGCTTCCATGTCACCCATTAATTTATATGTATCCCATGCATTTTTCTTCTCGGACATATGTCTCATTAGTTCATCTGACATCCATTTAGGCCTAAACCTCGAACAATATTTCTTAGTTGGTATGTAAAGCCTAGCAGCTTCCAAGATAAATTCTTTGAATGCTTCCCATTTTGAATTTGCTGTTGGTAACATCATCAGTTGGTCCCAGTGTATAGAATTTAAATACTGTCTCAGACCATTGTATTCGCCTTAATGAAAGCAAAAACCCTTCCCTTTACCCCTGATGGTAGTTATCTCTTTGAGTAAATCCCACTTCAGCACACTGTGATCACTGCCACCTAGTGGTTCCTTTATCTGAAGATTCTTAGTGCATGAAGAATCATTAGTGATAATCAAATCATGAGTATTTATTCCCTCTAGTTGCCTCCCGAACAAGCTGATGTAGAAAACAATCGTCCAATAAATCTACTAAATCCTTGCTAGTGTGTGTGAGTGACCAACCCAAGTATTCCAGTCAATACCTGAGAAATTAAAATTCCCCATTATAAGTCTCTCTGATTTACTGGTCCACTCTATTTCCCTGTACAGTTTCTTATTATACTCAAGAGTAATTAGGTTTCCATACTGCAGAATTATTTTAATGCAAATAATTCTGCAGTATAGAAACTGCATTACGTAGGAAGAGATGCAACAATTGAAAAGGTGGAAGAAACTACTGCAGCACCTACAGCTGCATTTGTTTTGGAGCCATCAGTACAGATAGGTATTTATCTGAGTTTTCCAATGAATGAGTTTTATGGAGCTGTTGTAAGTTGATATTTGCCAGAGAGGATTTTTCCCATCTTAAAAAGAAATTGCCTCAGAGAGGCAAGCATTCAGTCCAGGAAGGTTCAGGAGTAGGAAGGTCTTGGAATATGTTCTGAAATTTAATATCCCAATGGAGCATGAGCTATTGCAGTCAAAACCCTGTGCAGCGGTTTTCATTAGGTTTATTGTGATATAACATGGCATATTGAGGATCAAACAGGTATTGCCAGCGGGGGTGGGATGGTATGCTTTTAATTTTTTGCTGCATAATTACATAATAGAGTTTTCCTCCTTAGTTGCAGAGGGGTTCTTTTGCCTCAATATACAAGCTGTGGACCGGAGATGTTCTGAAGGCTCCAAAAGTTTTCTTGAGGGCACTATGCTGGATGGTTTTCAGAAGTAATAGGGAGCTTTTCCTTGCGGAGTCATAGACAAGTGCACCATAATCCAAGAGTGACCGGATTAAGATTCTGTAGAGGTGTAAGAGGGAGCTTCTGTCAGCAACCCATGACATGGCAGAGACAGCTCTTAAGATGTTCAGTTTTTAAGATAAGTAGTTCAAAGGTAAGCTATATGGGAAGCAAAATTTAGTTTTTCTAAATATACCCCAACAGACGAAAATCGTTGGTGACAGCAATCAGACTGTTTTTTAAAAAAAAAATCTCTGGATCCAGGTGTAGTTTGTGTTTTTTACAAAAACGAATTGCAGTGGATTTCTTTTCTGCTGGGGAGTAACCATTCCATAATGCCATGATTCTATTCTAGCAATGGAGATCTGAAGCTGCCTTTCTATGATGTTCATAGTTTGGGATTGACAAGAGATAATGAGGTCATCGGCAAACATGTACGGTTCTACTGTATTAGGTACATCCCGTGTCATGTTTGTAATTCTGACTGCAAATAATGTTGCACTGAGAATGGAACCCTGCGGTACACTCTCCTCCTGGTCAAGTGATTTGGATAAATTATTCACGTATCTGACCTGAAACATTCTATGGCATAGGAAGTTTTGTATAAATTGCGGTAGAATGAAGATCTTGAAGTACACCACATCACCAGGTGGCATCAAAGGCTTTCTCAATATCAAGATTAATTATGACCAGATGTTGCCCCTTATGAAGGCATTACAGATATTTGCTTCTGCTTTTATCATTACATCTAATGTGGAATGGTTCTTTCGAAACCTGTACTGATTGCTATTTAGCAAGTTGTTAGTTTCCAGAAACCACCTTAGCCAACTGAGAGCCATTTTTTCCAGGACTTTGCCAAAACAACTAGTCAATGAAATTGGCCTGTAGCTATGTGGAAAGGTACGATCCTTTCTGGGTTTCGGGAAGGCTATAACTATTGAGTGATGTCAGGAGGTTGAGTAAGTATTTTCTAAGAATATTCAGTTGTAGTAGTTTAACAATGTTCTTTTTGCACTACTGTTAAGCTGTTTTAACATTATGTAGTAGATCCCAACTGGGTGGTACAGTAACATTAAGCAAAGATGTTTGTTGTTCTATATGCAAAAGGATCCTTGGCAAAAGCCTTTTTCCCAGACAAAATTAAATTGTTCACAACCAGGGTCACACATCCTATCACCTCTTGCAATGCAACTCAGGGTACCAAACAATTTGCCAGTCAGGTGCAGGTTCTATTGCCTTTGCCATGTAATGAGCAGCATTGGCATCTTTCACTACCAAAAGCAGTTTTCATTATTTTCACCTTAAAAGGCCATAAAATTTGAAGATAATCATTCACAAATAAAGTTACTATAGTGAATGTTGTTCTTTCCAGTGCATGACTGGGAAAACAAACCTGATATGTTGATAGCTTCATTACTGATAGCCACACAAAATGTCAGTTTCTTGGCAAGATACTGCACCGGTGAGTTGCACATAAAACTAACATCCTTTTGGAAAGTGGATTAGTTAGAAATTAATTAACAATAGTATTTCTTCAAGAATGGATTAGACAGTTTTTTTCAATGGTATATTGCTACTGATTACAGCTATATACAGATCTTTGGAAAGTATAAGATGTAGAATAGGTAAATTCAATCTGAATTAATAAAAACCAAAAACTCAACCTTTACTCTCTTCAGTTTTGTAAGCAGCAGTGTTTGCATGCCGATTTAAATGGAATTTAATGAAATTCACTTCTTTTGAACAAATCTGAAATATTACCTTTCCATTTATTGTAAATCACTGTTTCCTCTCACCCACTGCCTTACAGGAGTACTTCCCCCACCCCTTAGGAATCATTCAACAAGTTAAAAAAAAAAGAATAAAATATTTCACCACACAATTCAATGCTTAAAACAAACTTCTGTTTTTGATTTGTTTCTGAAAGGAATTAGTATCTATATAATCGGCCCAATATTAAAATGCAACCTGTTCTACTAGATTAAGTTAGTAGAGAATCATTTCTCCCTTTTGTAAACAAAGTTTGAAAAATGTCAAGTTATATTTTTGCTCAAATTATGCTTTTTAGAACAAAATATACATTGCCCATATATATATACACACACACACACATTCCAAAAATCCTCTCTGTAGTGTAACAATACTCCATGCAAAGAAGATAAAACTAGCTTTAGGAAATCCATTACCTTGAGATCAATTTCATCTTTACATATTACTAGATCAAGGGGCAAACTAGTTTCTTCAAGAAAAAATGTTACTTCTGTATGAAGCCTCAAGTCATTTCTTTTTACATTCAATACAGGTATAGCAACTTCATTTTTTCGTGTATTCAACTGTAAAAAAAAAAATCCACATATTACTGGCAAGTAAAAATTGATTTTATAAAGTATTTACATTGTTCTATGCAATATTATACTAACTGTCCACTTTATTACGTATATAAGTCTCAGTC
This sequence comes from Mastigoproctus giganteus, assembly GCF_048544385.1. NCBI lineage: Eukaryota > Metazoa > Arthropoda > Arachnida > Uropygi > Thelyphonidae > Mastigoproctus > Mastigoproctus giganteus. The sequence continues at coordinate 68,549,516 of NC_143575.1, forward strand.
ACTGACATATGTGATTGATACATGTAACTGACTAATTATCCTAGGTGAGCAACAGTCATGGATAAGACATTTATAAGGTATAAAAAAGGAAATTATCTTTTTACATTATTTATTATTATTATTAGCTACAGGGTGCAAGGAAGCCTGAGGCCTAGGCTGCACCAGCCAAAAAAAAATTCCCCGAGTTACCCTGAGAGACAGAGAGAGAAGAATGATGATATCCAGTCTCAGGACCCTGGGTGTGCCAAGCCCATACTCAACAGATGTGAGCCCCTGGGGTTAAATTGAAATGACTAAGCATCTTTTTAGATGCTTACAATCATTTCAGATTGATAAAGGTGAGCAGTTGCCAGTATTTCTGCAACTGGTTGAGATGGAAGAGTGAGAAGAACCAATGCTGGAAAAGATATTGTATTAACAGGACAGAAAAAAATAAAATAAAATAAATAAATAAAACATTCAATATACAAACTGTGGACAAAAACCAGCATTTGATAGTTGCAAAAATGTTGAGTACCTAAAGGATTGTGATGTCAGTTACTGCCAGGAATTTAGATTTCTGTGAGAATGTTGCAGTGGGTCTTACACTACCTGTAAGACCCACTTCATATCAGTAAACAATCTCACAATACACCATTTCTAACTTCACACAACAGAAAGAAATACCACATCCAAATGCACTGTGCTGATAGCAGGGTGAAGGTATGCAACAATACGAAGCCATGGATCAGTCATGCATGAGCACAATACCGCTGGCTGGTTAAAGAAATGTGATAGTGGGCATACACTGCTTGAAGTCTGTGGGTCCCTCAGCTGCTATGAACTAATGTCTGAATGCCAGAGTGCATTTGAGCACAGTTGCAGACCACTACCAATGTGTGAGTGCCTATCCTCGGGATAATGCACCACACAAATCTTGTTTGAGGAACATTACAATCCTCAATGGTCAAAAGTATAGGATTTCAATCCAGTGGGCATGTGTGGAATAACAGTGAAAGGGCATCTCGAATAAAGAACCACTCAACAGAAACAAGACACCGTGTGTAATGGGCCAGTATACCACCAGAACATTATTAGAAGTTAGTGAAGCCCATATAGAGACTAATCCCCGATGTGCAAAATATTAAGTAAGAGATATGATCAAAAAGTTTGGGGATTGACTTTATATCTTAAAATTGTAAATTGTCACAATATACTTGGAAATGCATCTAGACACAATAATACATGAATTACCCATTTATCTACAGTCAATCTGAATTAGCATGCACTGAACAAAGGCGTTTCCTTGCATTTTAAAATGAATGATTTTCCTAAGCAGTGAAATTGCACCAAATTTTGAAACAAAATTTGGAAACAGAAATGTGCAACAAATCTATGAAATGTTAAAAATGTTTTGGAAACAATGCTGTATGTCATTTAAAGACTTTTAAGTGGTTTTAAGTGATTGTACAGGGTTTGTCAAAATTTTTAACACATATGGAATGAACATTTGAATTTTATTTTATTATTTTTTTTTTCCAGATATAATGGCAGATAGGTTAATGCTAGAAGAAAGGTGGCAAGATTGATGGAAGTGTTCCGTTCTCCAACCATAGTCCGCAACAAGTTCCAAGAACAATTTCGAGCCATTTAACGATTTATCGTATATACGAAAAAAAGTTTGTTCGAACTGGCTCGGTTACGGACAACTACAAAGGTAAGGCCGAACGTCTCAGAACAGGTAGAAGTAAAAACATCACTGTTGTTCAGTTATCAATTCTGAATAGTCCAGGAAAGTCTACTAAACGATGCAGTTTGGAAACATGGATTTCACAGAAAACTGTGTGGAGAATTTAAACGCAGGACCTCGGAATGCACCCATACCATGTCCAACTTGTCCAAGCATTGACCTTCTGTCAATGCTTGGACAGAAGGTCAAAAATGTGTTTGTGTGGAATGCTGCCAGATTTTAGCAGAAATGGCAAACGTCCAACTGGACATTGTGTATCAGATGGCATTCAGTGATGAAACCACTTTTCACATTAGCGATCATGTGAACCAACACAACACAATCTTTTGGGGTACCGAAAATCCACGAGTACTTCGTACCTCCCCAAAGGTGAATGTCTGATGTGCTGTTACCACTGCTAGTGTAATTGGATCTTACTTTTTTGACACCCCAACAGTGAATTTCGAATCCTACTTGCATATGTTGCAGTCCTACGCCATCGGTGAACTTCCACTGATAATACACTCGGCGGGGTATTTTCAACAGGATGGTGCACCTGCGCATTTTGGTCATATTGTTAGTGATTTCCTAGATAACACATTTCCACGAAGATGGATAGGAAGATGTGGGCCTTTGCAGTGGTCTCCCCACTCCCCTGATCTGACACCCTGCAACTTCTGGCTGTGGGGTATGGTGAAAGAGTGTACAGCACGAAAATTCAGAATATCAATGAACTCAAGGAAAGAATTACGAATGTGGTAATATCTATTCCCAGAGAATTATGCATCAGGGCATTAAATGCTACTTTCAATCGTTTCCTATTGTGTGTCGATAACAATGGACAACAGGTTGGGACCTTACATACATATTATTTCACATATACAATACAATAAATGTTGATTAATGTTGATTTCAGTTAATGTTGATAAACGTTGATTACAATAAATGTTTTTTCCATATAAGTGTTAACATAATTTTGACATACCCTGTATAACCCACAAAATTTAAGGAGTGCCATTTGCCCATTGATGATAATCATTGCTCTAGCAGCTCTTCAACTTCAAAAACCAATGATTCTGTCACTTGTGTTAGTGATCTGATCAGGAGTAATCAACAATTAATGATCCATGAAGTTGCTAGAGAAATTAGAATTTCTTATAAATAAATTTTCTATTTATACTCAAGGGTTGACTACAATAAGATAAGAGAGTTCACAAGATGGAATGATAAAAAGAACATCAAGTGACAAGACAGTTATACTAGCATGCAGACATATTTACAGCATTCCATACTGCTGTGCTTCCCTAGGTGAATAATGACTTGTGAGACATGTAAATCAATTACAACAAAATATTTGTGAATGCAATGCATTTCAGCCAAACTTCTGCCTTGCACTTTCACTGATGATCATAGAAAGCAGCAAGTTCTCGCATATTTATTAATATGCTGATGACCCATACTTTTTTCCCTTCCATCATTACTGGTAACGAGCTATGACCCAAAAAACAAAAAGGTCCAGTCCTCTCAGTGGAAGGTTCCACCTTCTCCAAGTACCAAAAAAGCAAGATAATCTCAATCAAATATGAGGATCATGCTTATATTTTTTGACTTGGAAGGAAATGTTCATTATGAATTTGTTCAACATGATCATAATAACAAACCATGTTTGTTAGTTATTTGGTTTTTAGGAGCATTAGCAACTAAGGCCATATTGCTCAGGGGATATGCAGGGGTCATTCCCTGACCTTTCTGCATCCTCCATATTTGGTGGTCATGGGCTCGAACCCGGTCTAATCAAGAAGCATGTGCTACAGAGGCACCACAACAAGCCATGAATGCTACAAATTCTAGGGAACAGCACAATACCATTCAGAAAAATATAAATATATATGTATATGCGGGAATGAAATAATGTTAAAATGTAGAGGCCGTCCTGTAGTTTAAAAAACCCAAAGCAATCCATGAACAAACAGGCCATGAGCAATGCAGACAGGCTGCCAGGGCAGGTCATGGGGTTTTGTCAATGACATATAGGAATTTTGCTAGCAGGGAGAAGGAGGTGATTGTCCCTCTGTATAAGGCAATGGTCAGGCCACGCCTTGAGTACTGCGTACAGGTCTGGAGGCCTCATTTTAGGAAGGATGTAGATTTACTTGAGCGTGTGCAGAGAAGGGCAACAAGATTGGTGAGGGGAATGAAGGGATCCTCTTACCAAGAGAGGCTTAAGTTCTGCAAATTGCAGTGGCTGGAGACTAGGCACCTGCGTGGTGATCTGATTGAGGTGTATAAGGCCTTGAATGGGTTGAGCACGCTGAATTCTAATGGGATCCTTCCACTTGTTCAGATTACGAACCTAAGGGGGCATATATTCAAATTAAGAAAGGACAGATGTAGAACAGATGTGCGGAAATTTGCCTTTAGCCAGCGGGTGGTTAATTGCTGGAACAAACTTCCATCTGTCATGGAAGTTGATAGGTTGAATAAATTTAAGGAGGAACTGGACAGGCATTTGGAGTATCAAGTAGTAAGATTTTGATTTTGAAATGGTGTGAATTTTTTTTTTTTTTTTTTTTTTTTTTTTGGCTGATGCTGCATAAGCTCATACACTTGCTTTCTTGCATCACATGCCACTACTACTACTACCAATGTGGGGATACAGAGAAAGAGTCAGTGTAGTAAGTAGTGATATACTGAGAAGCACCAATTAGAAACAAACTGGACCCTAGGCAACAATGGTTAAACATAAATATTAAATTCAATAAAAAATATACATAATTAGCCGTCCATGGGAAAAGATACTTTGCAAGGGACTTTGTCGATGACATTTAGCCCGACTGATAGCTATCGGTCGGGCTAAATGTCATCCAGCCTGTATTCTGCAAAATTACTATTAATAAGCTACTTAATTTCTATTTTATTACACTTGCTTTCTTGCATCACATGCCACTACTACTACTACTAATGTGGGGATACAGAGAAAGAGTCAGTGTAGTAAGTACTGAGAAGCACCAATTAGAAACAAACCGGACCCTAGGCAACAATGGTTAAACATAAATATTAAATTCAATAAAAAATATACATAATTAGCCGTCCATGGGAAAAGATACTTTGCAAGGGACTTTGTCGATGACATTTTGCCCGACTGATAGCTATCGGTCGGGCTAAATGTCATCCAGCCTGTATTCTGCAAAATTACTATTTTATTACCTATCTTACGGGTCCACATGGACTTCTTTCGGTCCTAGTTATACAGGAAGATGACAACAGAAACTGATAGCTCTGCCAGCCATGGGTTTTGTATTTTGTAGGGGTTTAGCCCTCGCAAAGGCTAAACCCCTACAAAAAACTCCATTGCAAAGTATCTTTTCACATGGACGGCTAATTATGTATATTTTTTATTGAATTTAATATTTATGTTTAACCATTGTTGCCTAGGGTCCGGTTTGTTCATGGATTGCTTCGGGTTTTTTAAACTACAGGACGGCCTCTACATTTTAACATTATTTCATTCCCGCATATATTTAACGACGGATGTAATGTTCTATCGCCGATGGCATTAATCCGATTGGTTAATATTATCATATAATATCCCTGTTCAATGCTTTAGTAATTATAATATCACAGTTCTAAACTTCAGTTCCTAAACAGTTCCTAAACTTCTAAACTTTCACATGGACGGCTAATTATGTATATTTTTTATTGAATTTAATATTTATGTTTAACCATTGTTGCCTAGGGTCCGGTTTGTTCATGGATTGCTTCGGGTTTTTTAAACTACAGGACGGCCTCTACATTTTAACATTATTTCATTCCCGCATATATTTAACAACGGATGTAATGTTCTATCGCCGATGGCATTAATCCGATTGGTTAATATTATCATATAATATCCCTGTTCAATGCTTTAGTAATTATAATATCCCTGTTCAATGCTTTAGTAATTATAATATCACAGTTCTAAACTTCAGTAATTTGATTCTATATATATATATATATATATATATATATAAACATAAGCTCATATATATATATATATATATATATATATAAACATAAGCTCTACAACACATGATAAAAATTCAATTATTATTTTGAACTTCAACAACCATATCATGGATAACATAAATATCAATAAAATTGTAAATCAGCATAATCATCTACTTCCAAATACTAGTCCCAGTCATATTAAAGTAAGATATAAGTATAATAAACCCTTTGGATTATTAGCTTGTAACTACAAATCTATAGCTACCAGTTTAACATCACATATAACAGACACCAATAACTGCGTTTGTCAACAAACCAACATGCAGCAATATATTGATCCAGACTATGGACACATCATTACAGGAAATCTAAACATAGTTACGAACCCAATGCTCAGACATGTACTATCACAAGGATTCAAATTCAGGCCGCCCACCAAAATAAACATAACCAACTTCAATAAGCAGCTATATCAAGACCTGTTAAACTACTGCTTCCATCTAGCCTACAAAAATAACACGCCTATAGAAGAATACCAAATGTGGATTAGCCATACATTCGCCCTTTTCAAACATAAATATGCATTACAGAGTTCAAATTTATATTATCAGGGCACATACTACAACTTGACTACATTAAAACAAAAACTGCTAGATTTTCACAAAAACTTCGTAATCACACCGGTAGATAAAGCAGCCAATAATTTTGCATTCATTTGCAAATATTTTTATACATATACTTTAACTAATGAACTTAACTCAAGCAATACCTACAAACCTATTTCCAGTACATGTAATATCATTACAAAAAAACTAATGGCCTTCAATAAAAAACTAAAGCTCAACTTAAGTAATTACAGCTTACCTTACATCTACTTCATTCCTAAATTTCATAAAAAACCAATAGGCTTCAGATTCATAACCTCATGCAAAAATAGTTATGTACACAAATCAGGAAAAACACTTGAACGACTACTGCAACCACTGATGAATATGATACATAACAGCAAAATCATAGGCAACAACCAACCTGTATTAAAATTTTTGCAAAGTAATACAGTCAATAATATTCAAACCTTTGATTTCCATAGCCTATTTACCAGTATCAATCAAACCAATCTCAAATTGGTACTCAAAGATATCTATGATAAACATAAGAATTTTATTTCCTGCAACACCTATTACTGGAACAACATACTTAATTTATGTATTTCCAATAATTTCATATATGATGGCGATACAGTATATCAACAAACCAATGGAACACCTATGGGCAGCCCAGCCTCATGTATAATAGCCAACCTATATCTATACTGGTCAGAAACCTCATTTCCACAGGAACTAATACTATTTAGATATATAGATGACCTCATAGTAATTAACTGCCCGAATTTCATCCAGGATTATGTACATCTATACCCTAGCGAACTTGTACTAGAAAGAACTAACAATTCTGACACAGCAGCCCAATTTTTGGATCTAGACATCAATATAAAAAACGGTATAGCCTCCATCAATTTGTACAACAAACGTGAAGCTTTCAACTTTAGCATAGTAAACTATACACAATGGAATTCCAATATTTCCAAACAGGTACATGCTAATGTTATCTTAGCACAATGCATCAGAATAGCAACGATATGCAGCGACAAAACAACAGTTATTGATAACATCAGAACATTGTACAGTAAACTGACCAGAAATCTTTTTCCTATTAAATACCTGCGTCGTCATATCAATAAAGCCCTTAACATATTAAGGCACAAAAACTTAATAGATATCAATATAAACAGCATTATTAGTTTATAACTAATAATTACTCCCATATGCATCAAGTGGGATCTTGATGCATATGGGAGATGCATGTGGGAGATGCAAGTGGGATCTTGATGCATATGATGCATATCCTAGGCCTCTTTGGTGTCTTACGGTCTGGAAAACTTGTACCCACCGATTGGTCTAACATAGTGTATTACCTTGTAATTATCTTGTAATTAATTTTAATTATATCTTAATTAATTTTGATTATATCTTAATTTATTTATCTATTTATTTGTTAATTGTAACTTATATATATCTTACACTTTAACACAACTGACTTAAGTACATGATGCACCTACTCTCGGACAGTCGTTCAGGGTCCTAACTATAGGAACGGGTTTGCAACCCCGAACTACCCTAGCCCAACTTCATATCCCTAATTTCATCATCTTTTTGCTTTACTAAATTCTACATTTTATGCTCTGTGAGCGATTAGTGTAACGAAAGCAATATCAGAGTACTATTTTTCTAACTATACCCAATCATAATTTTTCGCCTTAACAAAGTTTAGCTACTCTTATGCTACTTTGTAAGCAATTATATTTCTTTGCTATCCCGGATGTTTGAGTATCATGTACTTAACTTGAACCTAGCGTAGCTCCACCGCTTACGTAAATTACAAAATATACATACACCAAAATTCGTCTAACGCTAGGTGCCGCTAGCGTTTCTTCACATATATACACGGTTTAGCCTCCGGCTCTTTCTTTTTTGTCGACCGGTCACGTAGCGGTAAGTTATTGGCATTCTTGTCATTCTGACACTCGCTTCCTTTGTCTTCTCTTTTTGGCGGGCTACGTACTTCTGTAAGGTCATCCATGTTCTGTATGTTATACTTTGGCATAATATTTTGGCTTAACTTGTATTTTATTTATTCAAAATTTATATTCTAAATTATTTTTTACAACGTGTCCGCGTACACGTGTTTTTTGACATACAGAACATGTCAGAAACAGAAGTAAGAGTATTGCTGTTCTTTTTCATAATTTAGGTGGATGACCTCTGAAGAAGACACAGAAATTATGAAAGATACTGCAATGCTATTTCTTTTCAAAAATCTGCTATTTCTACCTTGGTCGTTCTTTTCAAATTTTGCATTTTTCCAAATTCGCACTTTGTTTATAACGTTACTCTTTTCCGTTCTTCCCCCCTTTATTCAACATACATCGCTCCCAGGGTACACGGTATTTTCATTATTGGCATAAGTTAAATTAAAGATTTGCACATAACATTAAAATAATTTTCTATATATACATTATGGTTGTAGGGTACCTTTGCTCTTGCAGTGTCCCTGATCCATAATTCATATTATTGATATTTCATTTTATCTCTATTCAAATTCAAATCCATTTTCTTTATTTACTTAATTTTAATTTTTTATTCATAATTATATATATAAACATATACAGGGTGTCTCGAAAATATTGGTACAAACATTTAGGGGAGGTAGGTAACATCTAAAGGAATGTGAATCACATCATCATCAGCCATTTTCAATCCACTGCAGGATGAAGGCCTCTCCAACAACTTTCCAGTTCCTTCTGTTTTGAGCACTGGCCATCCATTTACTACCCACAAACTCATGAATTTCATCTATACATCTCCGCCTTTGTCTTCCAGGTTTTCTTCTAGCTCCTCTTGGGTACCGCATAGGAATGCGGTACCCAAGATAGAATAAAAATACAGCAAATGGGTACCACGTGAATCACATAGGAACCCATAACCTGAAATACCACGGGAAAGTAGTAGCAGAGGCACAAGAAGCAGAAATGACAAGACAGTAATTAGTGGCAAACATTTATTTGACATAATATTAACAATGGAGTACAAGATGGATGCATTTCATAATGTTAAAACAGATGCTCAAAGGTTCCACCATGAGACGCGATGCATGCGTGACGCCGACGCAGCATGGATTGGCGGACACGGTCAAACACACCTGCCTGGAGTTTCTTTGACAGTAGCAGCAGTGCAGACGATTCTCACCACGAGATCCATTTCCGCCTCCACAGGCGATTCATACACGATAGATTTGAGGGCCCCCCACAGAAAGAAATCAAGGTTCGATAAATCAGGTGAGCATGGGGGCGGGGGCAGGCAACGGGTCCACCACATCCAATCCATCGACATCCAAAACGCCTGTTCAAATGGTCACGAACACACCTTCCATAATGGGCAGGCACCCAGTCATGTTGAAACCAAATGTTGCGTCTCACATTTGCTGGAACATCGTCAAGCAACCCTGGTAGAACTTGTTCAAGAAAGATCTGATATTTAGCGGAGTTTATGCAGGATGGTAACAGGTATGTGCCGTCTAAACAGTCACCGACCATACCTGCCCACACATTTATTGCGAAGCGATGTTGTGCCGCATGAGGGGCCCACACCGTGTGGGTTGTCGTGAGCCCACACATGAGCATTGTGCTGATTGAATAAGCCTTCCTGAGTGAAATAAGCCTCATCCGTTACCAAAACATAGGCTGGAAAATTCAAGTCTTGAACACTTTCTTGGAGAAACCAATGCGCAAAAGCAACACTGCAGGATGATCTTGGGGGAGCAGTAACTGAACCCTTTGGAGATGAAAGGGGTGTAAGGAATCGTCGTGCCAGAAACGCTGTACACTGCAACGAGACACTCCTAAGGCAGAGGTAACGGCACGTGTGCTGGTAGTAGGATTATTCTGGACGGCATTCAACACACTTTCTTCCATGGCGGGAGTTCGCATCGAACGTGGTCTGCCCGCACTACTCCTGTTACCTCTAAATGATCCAGCACAAATTTTGGTGCACACATGCAAACAAACAGTGGTCCAGTACATGTCTGTCTGGGAAGCATTCTCCATAAATTCGTTGAGCGGCTCGTCCATTGCCCTCTGCTAATCCATACACTAGGTGCATGTCTGCCACCTCACAGTTCATATATTGATGCATGCTCTTCGTGCGGCAACTACTGCTTGAATGAGTAAACCAGAAATTTTCCATCTCACGAACGGATGAACAGCGCCGTGTACCGATTTACGGTGATGTTTCCGGTTATGGGTTCCTATTCACATTCTTTAGATTTACATTCCTTTAGATGCTACCTACCTCCCTTAAACGTTTGTACAAATATTTTTGAGATACCCTGTATACAGTGGAAACTCTATATTCGTCATTAGTCCGTTCCTGAGGGATGGATGAATACTGAATCAGATGAATATAGAATCAATTTTTTCCATAGGAATTAACTAAAATTGGAATAATCTGTTCCCAGCCCCGAATCTGATACATAAATAAATAAAAATTTAACCAGAACTTTATCTTTACTGAGGAGCGATGATGGCAGAAGCTGAAGAGGAGGAAAGGAATTATGTATTGTTTAGAAGGGGAGTCACCTTCCATTAAAACATCAGGTACGGTAACTCCAATTCTGGTGATCAATGTCTTTTTTGTCCCTTTCCCGACGATTCACTAGCATTCGATTTAGCAAAGAACTTGTCCAATGTTGTCTGCTTCTGTCCGTGTTTTAAAATTTTTCGAAAGTAACCAATCACATCATCATTGAATGAATTTATATTTTGATTAACTACAGCAATGTTCGGATGCCACTTCTTGACCATACTCTGCGTTTTGACCCAATTGGACAGCATTTCCTTAATGTCAGCAGTTGGGATGCTGCCTTTACTTGACCCATCCTCCTCTGATAAAATTTCCTCCACTGCTTCAGCTTCCTATTCTTTATGAAGGTCCAACAGTTCTTCTGTGGTGAGCTCCCTTCTATGGTCCTCCACCAATTCCTCTACATTCTCACTATCAACCTCCAATCCCATGGACCTGCCGAGAGACAATTTCATCAACAACAGGCTCTGACCCAAAACCTTCAAAGTCTCTTTCTGACACACACTCTAGACACAATTTCCTCCAGGCTGAGTTCATTGTCCTGGAAGACACTTTCCCCCATGTCTTATCAATTATCCTCAAACAATGGAAGATATTGTAGTGATTTTTCCAAAATTCTCTCAATGTAAGTTCTGTTTCCGACGTCACTTCAAAACACCTTTGAAACAGGGATTTTGTATAAAGTTTTTTAAAACAGGCAATGACCTGCTGATCCATGGGTTGGATTAGAGGAGTTGTGTTTGGTGGTAGATATTTAATAATGTGAATAAAGTGCATCCCCCGGCCAAATCGCCTTTCAAGCCAGGGGAATGAGCAGAAACATTGTCCAAAACCAAGAGGACCTTTACAGGTAAATTATAACTTTCTAGATAAGCTTTCACACTTGGGTAAACACTTCGTGAATCCACTTCAGGAAAAACTGTCTTTTTACTCAGGCCTTACTGTTAGCCCTCCACCACATCACATTTAGTTTACTTTTTATGATATATTGTTCTTAAATACTCTCGGATTTTCTGAATGATAAATGAGCAACGGTTTAATTTTCCAGTCCCCACTAGCATTACCACACAGCAAGAGTGTTAATCTGTCTTTCATTGGTTTGTGTCCGAGCAATGCTTTTTCCTCTTTTGTGATATAGGTTCTTCTAGGCATTTTTTTCCAGAATAGGCCCGTCTCATCACAATTAAAAGAGTTGAGGGATAAATCCCTCAGTGTCTACATAGTTTTTGAAATCTTCAAACTTTTTAGCATCTTCTGCATTCGAGCTTAAAGCCTCTCCATGCCTAACTACACTATGAATGCCCGTTCGCCTTTTAAATTTTTCGAACCAGCCCCTACTTGCCATGAAATCACCACCGGTTCCTGGGTTCTTTTGCTGCAGGTCATCATATAACTGCCTTGCTTTTTTGCCGATGATAGATTCTGAAATACTATCATCAGCCATTTGCTTTTCACTAATCCATACTAATAAAAGATTTTCCATGTCTTCATATATTTGTGATTTTTTTTAGCAGCAAGAAAATTTTTACACCCTTTGCCACATCATCCACTTTAATTGCTTCTTTATTTTTAATTATGCTGCTTACCGTAGTTCTCGACATGTTAAATTCTAATGCTAAGTTGGAAACATGCATTCCACAAACTTAGCAATGATTTCTTTTTTCAACTCAACTGTTGTTCTCACAGCTTTCCTTTTTGGTTGTTTTTCTTCACTACACTTTTTAGGGGCAATGGTCACTTCTTTTTACAAAAATAACTGCAAAAAAATTGCAAAATTTAAAAACAATTTCAAAGAGAAAATGGTGATGCACACTGAACGATCGCACAAGGCAGATTGCTGGGCTATCGCATGGGGCTGGCTGACTGCACGGGCAATTGCACGAGGCTAGGATGACGTTTCGTGACGAATATTGGATTTTTGGATGAATATCGGAGCATTTTTTTGCCGAAAAAATGTGACAAATATTGGATTTGACGAATATAGGGGCTGACAAATATAGAGGTTCCACTGTACAGGGTGTCTCAAAAATACACGGCATAACTTCAGGAATGAGTTCCTCATATGTAGACAATAAAAATATTTTATATCAACTTAGTTCCGGAAAAGTGTGGTTCCCGAGTTATTAACCGGAATGTCTTATCTCCTGCAGGTGATTTCCTTCATCACAAAGTACTGACAGAATCTGGTGGTTTTCCATTCCGACCATGTACTCAAATCAAGAGCAAGCGGATATGCACTTTATATAAGGTTTGATGGACGGCAATGCTCTGAAGGCTCGTCGTTTGTACCACGAAAGGTTCCCAGAACGAAGGTGTCCACACAGGAAAACAATTGAAGGTATCCATTGCCGCTTTTGTGAACATGGGACCTTTGCACCTCGTGCTGCCGACAGAGGATGACCAAGATCTACGACTCCTGAAGTAGAGGAGGAGGTTTTGGATGTTGTGCATGCCACTCCTGGAATCAGCACACACAGAACAGCAATGCAACTGGCTGTTCAACGTTCGACTATTTGGAGAGTGCTGCGAGAACACCAACTGTATCCTTACCATCTGCAACGGGTACAGGCCTTGTCACCAGAAGATCACCCTGCACAAGTAATGTTCTGCCAGTGGTTCTTGCAGCAGTGTGGTACAACTCCTTACTTTCTTGCCTTAGTGATATTCACAGATCACACGAGACAGAATCCAAAACTTTCACAATCAGCATGTATGGGCTGAGGAAAACCCACATGCAATTCTTCCATCACATCACCAACAGTGGTTCAGCCTCAACATCTGGATGGGTGTTTTTGGTGATAAGTTATTTGGGGCCCATATACTTCCAAACAAACTCACAGGGCAGGTGTACAGAAACTTTCTGGAAAACAACATGCCTGATTTATTGGACGACACACCACTGAACATTCGTCAACAAGCACACTTCGTGATCTATGGCACTCCACACACTTCAGCCACCTAACCCACAATTACCTGAATCGACGGTTTCCTGGTTGGTGGATAGGTAGAGGTGGACCGACTGCCTGGCCTCCATGCTCACCTGATTTAAACCCACTAGATTTCTTCTTGTGGGGCCATTTAAAGTCATTGGTATATTCGACTACGGTAGATGATGTGGAAACTCTCCGCAATTGAATTGTGGCAAGTTGTGAGACAATACGAAACATTCCAGGAATTTGGCATCGTCTTTGTGAGTCCATGAGACATCGATGTGAGGCCTGTATTCAGGCAGAAGGTGGACATTTTGAACAATTACTATAAGGTGATGTGAACAGTTAAGTGTCATAAGACAGACCTTCAAAACTCAGAAACCAAGCTTTTCCGGAACTATGTTGATATAAAATATTTTTATTGTCTACATATGAGGAACTCATTCCTGAAGTTATGCCGTGTATTTTTGAGACACCCTGTATATATATACATATAAACAATACTTTTTTTTGAGACGGTACGCAACGGTACAGAATACCGGCACCTTTATTAACAGTGACATTTGGATGCAGTACACTTCGAAATTTGTAATATCAATTAAATTTTTTCCCATGTTTTCCTACTTTTCAAATAAGCTTAAAGTTACTTAACTAAATTTGCATCTCACTGTCTATTGTTAAGATATCTACTATATAAAAGTTTATAACCATTTTTAGAATTCTAAATTACTCAATTGGACCCTCTGTTTAACGAACTCCTTTTAGAGCGATTTTTTTTTTTTTTAATCCCCTTGGAAATTACATTTAAAACAGTTTCAGTTGAGCCAAAAAAATTTTAATATAACTAAGGAAAGACTTAACTGCATACACACTGTTCGCACTTTTGGCCTTCGGGCAATTTAGGAAATTAGTGCTGCTGCTAAGCAACAATTGAGAGAGCTAAAGGGATTACCATTCTACAACTTAGTGGTAACTGGTAACTTAGTAAAACCTATCCGACCACCTGTCCCATATATGGAGAAGTCGCACTGGTCAATAGTGAGCAGATCAAGGAGTATTCCCAATGAGATCTGGTTCACCTTCTACTGCAGTGGTGTCCAACCATTTCTGGTACAAGGGGCATGCATATTCAAAGTTAGAATTCTTTTGGGGGCCGCACTAAGTGATTCGAGAAAAATTAGTGCTTTACATTTTTTTCCATATCTTGTTACATGTAAAATGAAATGTTTCTCTTTTCATGTTACCATTTTTTTTAATTTCAGGTTATATATAAAAAATGCAAATTCCCAATACTTTTATTGTGTAACAAATCTATGTCACTAATTTATTTTTTAGATTTTATTAAAATTATAAAAACATGACTTTCTTTTGTTTCTCATAAAAATAACTAACTTTTGCCTTTAAATGCTCACTTAATGATAATTTTTTGATAATCAGCAAAATTTAAAATGTGTTTTCATTCACTTTCTGCGCAGGCTATAGGTTGGACACTGCTGGGAATCAACTGAAAGGGCCCCGTTCGAGAATTAGGAGGGAGTGATTTTCTTTTACCCCGACAAATAATCATCTGTTGTTTTGCAGAAGTGCATTATCCACATTTTCCCTGTCTATGTTAACGTGGTCACAGCAGCTGAATATCCGAATGACACCGACATTTTGGACAGTATCAAAAAAAAAAATAAAAAGAAAAATTCAAATTAGCATTAGCATTAGTAGAGACATATGATGCAAGAAAGCAAGCTTATTCAGCATCAGCCAAAAAAAAAAAAAAAAAAAAAAAAAACACAACCACTACTCCCATTTCACCCCTCCGTTCGTTCGAAATACCTGTCCAGCTGAGCCTTAAATTTGTTTAGGCTATCAACTTCAACAACAAGTGATGGAAGTCTATTCCACAAACCAACTTCCCGCTGGCTAAAGGCAAATTTCCGCACATCTATCCGACATTCGTCCTTCCTCAATTTGAATTTATGCCCTCTCGGGTGATTATTCCGAGCAAGAGGAAGAATCCCATCGGCATTGAGCATGCTCAAGCCATTCAAACCCTTATACACCTCTATCAGATCACCTCGCCGATGCCTAGTCTCCAGACTCTGTAATTTGCAAAGCTTAAGCCTTTCTTCGTAAGAGCAACCCTTTGTTCCATTCACTAATTTTGTTGCCCTTTTCTGTACTCGTTCCAGCAGCTCTACATCCTTCTTGAAATGAGGCCTCCAGACCTGTATACAGTACTCAAGGTGTGGCCTGACCAATGCCTTATACAAGGGAATAATCACATCCCTATCCCTGCTAGAAAAATTCCTGTATATCATTGACAAGACACCATGAGCTACTCTTGCAGCTCGTCTGCACTGCTCAGAGAACTTCATATCTGCCTGCACAATTACCCCCAGGTCCTTTTCATTCTCTACCACTGTCAGCGTAGTACCACAGAGTTCATACGTTGATCTGGGGTTACTGTTTCCCATATGTAGTACTTTACATTTGTCAATGTTTGGTTTGGTTTTTTTTTTTTTTTTAGGAGCATTAGCAACTAAGGCCATATTGCTCCGGGATATGCGGTGCTCAGTCCCTGACCTTTCCGCATCCTCCGTATTTGGTGGTGACGGACTTGAACCCCGGTCTAATCAAGAAGCATGTGCTACGCACTGCTGCTCCTTCCCACCTGGCTACGGAGGCGCCACATTTGTCAATGTTAAACTTCATTTGCCACCTCTCAGCCCATCTGCTCAACCTTTCCAGATCCTGTTGCAGCAGCATAGCGTCAGTAGTGTCCTTAACAACC
Organism: Mastigoproctus giganteus; assembly: GCF_048544385.1. Taxonomy (NCBI): domain Eukaryota; kingdom Metazoa; phylum Arthropoda; class Arachnida; order Uropygi; family Thelyphonidae; genus Mastigoproctus; species Mastigoproctus giganteus. Next base: position 68,566,124 of record NC_143575.1, read on the forward strand.
CTGCCAACTTTTGTATCGTCTGCAAACTTGGACATTAAGCTTGATATACCATCATCAATATCATTTATAAATACAGAAAACAACAATGGACCCAACACTGAACCCTGAGGAATTCCACTAATAACATTAGTCCACGTTGAGCAGTGTTCATTGATTACCACTCTCTGTCTTCTGCCACTCAACCATCCCTTTATCCATAGCAGCAATTTGCCTCCAATGCCACACTGCTCCAATTTGTGCAGCAGTCTTCCATGCGCAACTGTATCAAAAGCCTTTCTAAGATCCAAATATATAATATCAAAGTTATTCCCTGCATCCAGTTCTTTTGTGACTACATCATAGTATCCAATAACCCCAGGGGCTCACATCTGGTGAGTATGGGCTTGGCACACCCAGGGTCCTGAGCTGGATATCATCATTCTTCTCTTTCTTGGTGATTCCATTCTACTTCTCGCTCTCTCTCTCTCTCTCTCTTAGGGTAACTCGGGAATTTTTTTTGGCTGGTGCAGCATAAGCCTCGGGCTTCCTTGCATCATATAGCTAATAATAATAATAATAATAATAATAATAAATAATAATAAATTGGTCAGACAAGACCTGCCCTTAACAAAACCATGATGTGTCTGAGCTATAACTGAATTCTTGTCTAGATGATCCTACAGTGCCTCTTTAACCAGTGCCTCCATTAATTTTCCTGGAACCAAAGTTAAACTAACAGGTCTATAATTACTTGTGTCAGCCTTTGATCCTCCTTTGTGAATTAGGGTTACATTTGCACATCTCCAGTCTATGGGTACCTCCCCTGAGTCCAAAGAAGCTCTCATAATTATGGCTAGGGGTTTGCTTACTTCCTTTGCTGCCTCCTTTAATATAACTGGATAGATCCCATCCACCCCGGGTGCCTTTTTTATGTTTATCCTCAACAATTTCTCCTCCACTTTCCTCTCAGTTATTAGAAAATCATCTAGCTCACTGCCAATGTTTACTTAACCTATCCCCTTCCTGAATAACTCCTCATGTGTGAATGTAGATGCAAAATACTTGTTTAGATTGTTAGCCACCTGAGCAGGATCCTCAACTGTTGAACCATCAACATCCAGTGGACCAATCTGATTCATCCCTTTCCTTCTTGAGTTTAAATAGGTAAAGAACTCTTTTCTGTTTTTCTTTGCATCCTTTGCCAAGGATTTCTCATAATCTGCCTTTGCCTGCCTAATCTCCTTTGTGACTTGATTACAGACCAACTTATATCTATCATAGGCTTCCATGTCACCCATTAATTTGTATGTATCCCATGCATTTTTCTTCTCTGCCATATGTCTCATTAGTTCATCTGACAACCATTTAGGCCTGAACCTTGAACAATATTTCTTGGTTGGTATGTAAAGCCTGGTTGTTTCCAAGGTTAGTTCCTTGAATGCTTCCCATTTTGAATTTGCTGTTGGTAACATCATCAGTTGGTCCCACTGTATAGAATTTAAATACTGTCTCGGACCACCCTAGTCGCCTTTACGAAAGCAAAAACCCTTCCCTTTACCTCTGATGGTAGTTACCTCCTTGAGTAAATCTCGCTTCAGCACACTGTGATCACTGCCACCTAGTGGTTCCTTTATCTGCAGATTCTTAATGCATGAAGAATCATATCTACTGATAATTAGATCAAGAGTATTGCTCCCTCTAGTTGCCTCCCGAACATGCTGATTTAGAAAACAATCATCCAATAAATCCACAAAAGCCTTGCTAGTGTGTGAGTGACCAACCCACAAATTCCAGTCAATATCTGGGAAATTAAAATCCCCCATTATAAGACTCTCTGATTTACTGGCCCATTCTATTTCCCTGTACAGTATCTTATTATACTCATCAGAGTCATTAGGCCTATAGCACACTCCTACTCTCAATTTTGATTTACCTATGCTTATGTCACACCAAACTGACTCGACACTGCCCTGTCCATCGATGTCGACTGGTTTCACTTCCTTGGATTTTATGTGTTTTTTAACTAATAGCATAACCCCTCCTCCCTTCCTATCCTGTCTATCCTTTCTGTAGACGTTGTACTCCCCAAATTCCAGTTCTGCATTCCTTATATCTGTGTGACACCACGTCTCTGATATCCCAACAATATCTGCCTTTGATGTTTTGAGCAATACCTCAAATTCATCAAATTTATTTACTAAACTCCTAGCATTAGTGTACACGTAAGTATACATGCACCTGTTTCTATTCTTAGCTACCCTAACACAACCCATGTGTTTACTTGTACCGCAATGACTTCCAGCAGTCTCCGAAATATCCAGCATCTTGTTTTTCAGGCTTCTGCTCATTCCAATAGAAGCAGTGCAAGAATCTCTTTCACCTCTGCCAGTGGCTACTGTTAATCTATTAGTCTTTGTCTCCCCCCAAGCTAGCAGTTTTCCGACTCACCTAACACTGCCTCGATAGCATCAGCAAATATTCTTGCACCCTTTCTATTTAAGTGTATCCCATCCCTGTAGAAGCAATCTCTCTCTCTCTCCTGTTAACAAGTACAGTCCAGGCTGAAAAAAATTCGACCCCTTGAGCCTTGCACAATCTTTCCAGGGCTGAATTGATCGACAAGGCTCTCATCATATACTCCCTCCTATCGTGTCTGGGCAGAATTGCAGACACTTTCAAATTCAACCCTACTTCATGGCTTTTTTTCAACAGTGACCTGTACTTGTTAAGTAATTCCACTGGTCTCCTACTCTTAATATCATTAGTGCCAACGTGTACAACTATATCACCTTTTGTGCCCTTAAAAGATGATATCCACTCTACAACGTCATCAACCTTTGCCCCTGGCAGACATACCCTGGTCCTGTTCCACCTATCCTTTTTACAAAGCATGTTCCCCGTTTCCCTGACAATAGTCACCAACAATGTGGGACCAGCGCATTCTGCCTTGGGGGCTGCCTCTGTGTTGCAAGATGACCAAGTGCAAGCTCTGGCGTTGATGTGGGCAGCTGAGAGCTTGATGGGCCCCTCAATTTATTTCCTTCGGGGGCATCCACCCTGTCCTTCAAGGTCTCATATAGGCCTATAACAACGCTGAGTTGTCGCCTAAATTCCTTGCACTCCTTGCATCGTGCACACACAAAGACATCCCCCATGGCAGTATCATGTCCCGTACCCGATTGCTCCGCAAACTTCAAGCAAACAGTGCATCTTAAAAGGCTGTGATTCAGAGGGCAACTGCCCCCCTCAGTTCTCTCCTAAGCCACAGCACTCCCACTAGCTTGAGCCTTTTGCTTTGCTGCTCTGGTCTGAGTCATGATTTCGATTTAATGTCAATAAAATTACAATTTCAGAACAAAATTAAAACCTTAAACTTGTATCCTAACACAGTTATAACGCTATATTTATTTTTCAGTATCGAGTGTTATCTACGAGTTCCCTTTATATAACTTCCATATCAAGTTATGTATTAATTATTTGTTACGTTTGTACTCTAAGTCGTTATATATATATATAGTTAAAAGTACAATTTAATTGACAATGAAGTTTAACAAGATTAATAGACTTTCTGATTAATTGGCAATATTATATTATGCACTATACTATACAAAGCTAATGCTATCGAATTCCGGATATGCTGTATCGTGTTACAATGGCGGTAATTACGAACGGTACTTCTACAGACTCTTTTAAGTATTGATTAACTTCCAAATCTTGCTGTCTCAATTTAGAATAAACTAAGGACCCTGAGTAGGTCTATAGCTACTTATAGATAATAATTTGATATAACAATTGGTTAATAAATCGGCTAAATACAGTTAAAAACCTCTCGTTCAACGGAGCTGCAATTTGTAACAAGTGGATTTGATACCGTTACCGATACTAATACCCACAAAATCTCTATCAAGTTAAACTTTAAACTAAGTATCGTAACTAGGAATATAAAACTACTCTAGAAAATAAGTAAATATGGCAATTTAAGCTAATAAAACAGAAAATAAATCAGAAAAAACTTCTCTTCTCCAGGAGCTGCAAAATAGCTGCGGCCGCACAGGCTACTCTCGAACCAAAACATCAAATTTAAGAACTAGTGACAATATCAATGACGAGAGAAGGAAAATGAGGACAACAAAGGTATTAAACAAACCTTCTAAACATGAAATGTTGGAATTTAGTGAGAATGAATTTAGAAAATAGTCGATTAGGCTTAAGTTAAATGAAAAAGATACAATTCATCCATTTCAGGAATACCTAATCGAAAAGACAGGTTTTGGAAAAATTGAAGAGCATTTGATGAACGCTCCGAGTACGATACCAATTTCATCAAGTGAATGTGAATGAGGATTTTCACAGATGAATCTGATCGTCAGCCCAACCAGAGCTTCGTTGATGACAAAAACAGTTTCTTCACTACTGTTTCTTAAAATTGTGGCCCACTGCTGACCTGCTTCGATCCAGCAAAATATGTCGATTCATGGCTGCTTCGGAAACGTCATTCAGCAACACGACACAAACAGTAAGAAGTCGGCATAGTGTGTTGGATGAGAACTCAATAAAATTTGGAATATTCTATAAAAACTCTATTATGAAATTATTTTTACTTATTTTTTTTTTTTACTAATTTTTACTTTTTTTTTTTTACTAATTTTTACTTATTTTTTACTTTTTACTTATTTTTTATATACTTGAATAATAAATTTATGCTTAATAAACTGTGCGTTAATATACTTACTTTGTTGTTCTGATTCCAAAAACATTACTACTAAGTAACAATATCAGGAAATAATTTTTTATCGTACTGTAATTTTCATGTCCTTTTAATTATCAATTTTTCCTGATAAACGTTTGGAACAAAACCAAAACATCCTTGGATTACAGCAGAAATTTTGAATGTATGGACGGGGGAAAAAATGAAAATCCTCCTAAACAAAGAAAATAGTTAAGACAAAAGGGAAAAATATAAAGCCCTAAAAAACAAAATAGACAACCTATGTAAATCTGCTAAAAGGAAATGGCTGGAAGACAGAGCAAAGCAGTGCGAAGAAGCAAATAAACATCACGACTCTAAAGCAACTTACCAGGTTATAAAGGAACTCTCTAAAACATACATCCCGAAAACACTGACGATGAAAAATAAAAACAATATAAAACAGGAAACACGCAAGAAATTTAAAAAATATGGAAAGAATATTATCAAACCCTGTTCAAAGGGGGAAGGAAAAAACACTCTCGCCGTAGATAATAGAAGAGATAAAGCACCCTCAATAACAAAAGAAGAAGTTCAGAAAGCAATTAGCCAAATGACGAATGGCAAGGCACCCAGAAATGATGGTATTCAATCAGAACTATGGAAATTCAGAGGCGATGCAATGTTAAAACACCTCGCACAATTGTTTAATTAAATTTTATTTACAGGTGATATACCAGAAGACTGGAAAAAGGGAATAATACACAAAAAAGGAGATAAAGAAAATTGTCAGAATTATAGACCCATTACCCTTTTAAACCATATATATAAAATATTTATAAGGATCTTACAAATTAGGATACTTAAAACAATACGGGAAGAACATGCAGGTTTTAGAAAAGGCAGATCAACAATAAATCAAATATTCACACTAAACATCACTGCAGAAAAATATTGGAATAAGAAGAAACCTCTTTATCTGTGCTTCATCGATTTCAAGCAGGCATTTGACTCTGTAAACAGAGAAAATTTAATGAAGCAACTACAAAAAAATCCCACTTAATCATGAAAGAATCGTGTTTATAAATAATTAGGAGGGAGTGATTTTCTTTTGTTATATTTGTTTGTTATTCGGTTTTTAGGAGCATTAGCAACTAAGGCCATATTGCTCCGGGAATATGCGGTGGTCATTTCCTGACCTTTCCGCATCCTCCATATTTGGTGGTGATGGGCTCGAACCCTGGTCTAATCAAGAAGCGTATGCTACGCACTGCTGCTCCTTCCCACCTGGCTACGGAGGCACAATTTTCTTTTACCTCGACAAATAATTAAAAGGTGTGAAAAGGAAGCGTCCTAGTGAAGATACTACAGATTCAGGAAGAAAAATAAAAGGAATATTGATAAACAGAGGCGGACTGAGTCAAAAATTCTTACCTGGGAAAATCTGTAGTGGCCTCGTACTAGTGTTTATGGCCAAAAATACAAGAGCAATAGTAAAATTCAACAATCTTAAAACAGAGAAATTTGAAATAGAGAAAGGAGTCATGCATAGATGACCTTTATCTCCATATCTATTTAATACCTACCTAGAAGTAATGAAATCAATTGAAGAAAAAAGAGGAACAATAATAAATGGAAAAAATATAAACCACATAAAATATGCAGATGATATTGTGATTTTAACAGAAACCAAAGAACAACTAAAAGAAATATTAACAAACATCGATAAAGCAAGCAACAATTATAGAATTAATATTAATATAAACAAGACCAAAATAATGCAAATCGGAAAAAACATAGAAGACAAACATCCAAAATCAACAAACAGAACACGTACAAAAATTTGTATACCTGGGCTGCCTAATAACTGGAAACCTAAGCAAAATTGACCAAATTAATCACTGATTGAACATCGGATGGACAAACATGAACAAACTCAAAAACATATGGAAGAGCAATAAAATCTCAAATAGTCTAAAAATTAAACTATATGAAACTGTCATCATACCCCAGAAACTTATGGATCAGATAATTGGAGAATAAATAAGAAAAAAAGGCAAAAAATAATGTCATTTGAAATTACATGTCTAAGAAAAATCAATAAAACCAATTGGAGAAAACATGAAACTAATGAACAAGTAAGGAGAGATCAAAATTTTAAATGCAGAATAGTAGAGCAGATCTAAAAAACACAACTTCAGTGGTTTGGAAATGTGAACCGGATGAAACAACACAGGCTGCCTATTGTAGTACTGACAGGAAGAATTGGAGATAATAGACCACCAGGAAGACCCAAAAGAGAATGGCTCCAATGCCTAAAGGAAAACAAAGGCTTTCAGAGTTATAAACAAATGATGCAAGATTCAAAAGATAGACAACAATGGAGGACGAGATCTAAATAGGGACTCAACCCGTGCCAAATGGAAGAGTAGAATGATGATGATATAAACATGTACGTACATATATAGTATATAAACATATACGTACAGTCAGTCCTCGTATAACACGTGTTTACACTACACGAATTCGATCATACACGATTTATAAATAGGGGAACGATATCGTATATAACACGAACCGAATTCGCTTATGCACAATTCGCCTTTGTGTTTACAAGAAATGGCAGTCGGACCAGAATCACCCCAACTAAACGCAACACAATAGGAATGAAGAGAAGATTCTGAAAATGTACAAAGGGTACTAGGAAAGTTTTGCAATATGACGCAACAATGAATCACAGGAAGCTGCTTGTCGCTGCATGTTGAGACATGTTCATACGTGCATAGTAGCGGCCGCGCCAAGTCGATGGGCTCAGTTATTCATTAGTAGTGAGAGTGTAAAGTGCTTGCGATGGCATCGTGGTCACGAAATGAGATAAGGACAGTTTTGCGGTATAATTTCGTGCGTGGTTTAACCATAGACCAGTGCTTAGAAGAAATGACTCTTGCACTAGATGATGATGGTCCACATCGTACAACGATATTCAGGTGGTACAGAGAATTCCAAAGGGGAAATTTCACTCTGGAGGATTCTGAGAGGCCGGGAAGGCCACGAACGTCAGTTACGGAGGAAAACGTTACTGCTGTGAGGAAAATGCTTGACGAAAACAGGCGAGTGACCTACCAACAGATAGAGGATACTTTGGGCCTAAATGCACCAGCAATTCGTTCGATTCTGCAAGATCATTTGCACGTGAAGAAACTTTGTTCTCTCTGGGTGCCGCATCAACTGACTGAAGAGCAGATAACACGACGTGTGACTTGGTGCCGGGAGATGTTAAAAAAGTTTGATAAGGGACAATCTCGGTATGTGAACAACATCGTGACAGGTGACGAGACTTGGCTGTACTATTACGATCTGCCGACCAAGGCTCAAAACAAAGTTTGGGTCTTTGATGATGACGACACACCCGTAATTGTCAGAAAATCCCGATCTGTAAAGAAGAAAATGATAGCTGTATTTTTCAAATCGAGTGGAATTGTGGAACGTGTCGTTTTGGACACGCAGAAGACAGTCACAGCTAAGTGGTGTACTGAACAATGCCTGCCTAAAGTCATTGGATCTATGAAGAACCTGCGGCCAAAGTCAAGAATGGACACCTGGTACCTCCATCACGAAAATGCTCCAGCTCACCGCGCCAAAGCCTGCACCGAATATTTGACCACGACAGGACTGAAACTTCTCGAGCACCCTCCCTACTGTCCAGACCTTGCTCCCTGCGACTTTGCACTGTTCCCGCATGTGAAAATGAAGCTAAAAGGGAGGCGGTTTTCCAGTGATGAGGACCTTCTACGGGCTTGGGACAATGAGTGTGCTTTACTCCCTAGGGAAACTTGGCAGAACTGGTTTAAAGATTGGTTTCGGAGGATGGAGAGGTGTATTGAATGTAGAGGAAATTACTTTGAAAAAATTAAATAAACAAAGCTGTATTGCAAAACTTTCCTAGCACCCTTTGTATTTATGTTTTTTTATATCAGTGAAGGGAAAACGCATTTCACCATAATAACGTAAAATTTCAGCTATCGGTATTATCGTAAATGCAATTAGATCGAGTTTACTACCAGTTCATAACAGATTCCACTAGCAGGAACGCAACTGGAAATTGTTTTTATTGTTTTATAGGTGGAACAGGACCAGGGTATGTCTGCCAGGTGCAAAGGATGATGACATTGTAGAGCTGACATCATCTTTTAAGGGCACAAAAGGTGATATAGTGATATAGTTGTACACATTATTAGTTTATTAGTTGGCATTAATGATATTAAGAGTAGGAGACTGGCAGAATTACTTAACAAGTACAGGTCACTGTTGAAAAAAAGCCGTGAATTAGGGTTGAATTTGTAAGTGTCTGCAATTCTGCCCACACACGACAGAGAGTATATGATGAGAGCCTTGTCGATCAATTCGGCCCTGGAAAGATTGTGAAAGGCTCAAGGGATAGTATTTTTTTTCAGCCTGGTCTATACTTGTTAACAGAAAAGACTGCTTCTACATGGATGGGATACACTTAAATAGAAAGCGTGCAAGAATATTCGCTGATGCTATCGAGGCACTGTTAAGTGGGTCAGAAAACTGCTAGCTTCAGGAGATACAAGGACTAATAGATTAACAGTAGCCACTGGCAGAGATGAAAGTGATTCTTGCACTGCTGCTATTGGAATGAGCAGCAACCTGGAAAACAAGATGCAGGCTATTTCAGAGAGTGCTGGGAGTCATTGCAGTACAAGAAAACAAATGGGTTGTGTTAGGGTAGCTAAGAATAGGAGCAGGTGCATGTATACTTGCGTATACACCAATGCTAGGAGCGTGGTAAATAAATTTGATGAATTTGAGGTATTCCTCAAAACATCAAAGGCAGATATTGTTGGGATATCAGAGACGTGGTGTCACACAGATATTAGGAATGCAGAACTGGAATTTGGGGAGTACAATGTGTACAGAAAGGATAGACATGATAGAAAGGGAGGAGGGGCTATGCTATTAGTTAAGAAACACATAAAATCCAAGGAAGTGAAGCCAGTCGACATCGCCGGACAGTACAGTGTTGAGTCAGTTTGGTGTAACATAAGCATTGGGAGATCAAAATTGAGAGTAGCAGTGTACTATAGGCCTAATGACTCTGATGAGTATAATAAGAAACTGTACAGGGAAATAGAGTGGGCCAGTAAATCAGAGAGTTTTATAATGGGAGATTTTAATTTCCCAGATATTGACTGGAATTTGTAGATTGGTGACGCACACTAGCAAGGCTTTTGTGGATTTATTGGATGATTGTTTTCTACATCAGCATGTTTGGAGGCAACTAGAGGGAGTAATACTCTTGATCTGATTATCAATAGTGATTCTTCATGCATTAAGAATCTGCAGATAAAGGAACCACTAGGTGGCAGTGATCACAGTGTGCTGAAGTGGGATTTACTCAAAGAGGTAACTACCATCAGGAGTAAAGTAAGGGTTTTTGCTTGCGTTAAGGCAACTACGATGGTCTGAGACAGTATTTAAATTCTATACAGTGGGACCAACTGATGATGTTACCAACAAAAAATTCGAAATGGGAAGCATTCAGAGAACTTATCTTGGAAGCTACTAGGCTTTACATACCAACTAAGAATATTGTTCAAGGTTTAGGCCAAAATGGATGTCAGATGAACTAATGATACATATGGCAGAGAAGAAAAATTAATGGGATACATATAAATTAATATCATAGGCTTCCATCTCTTGTGTCAGCCTAGCTGACACAAGAGATGGAAGCCTATGATAGATATAAGCTGGTCTGTAACCAAGTCACAAATGAGATTAGGCAGGCAAAGGCAGATTATGAGAAATCCTTGGCAAAGGATGCAAAGAAAAACAGAAAAGAGTTCTTTACCTATGTAAACTCTAGAAGGAAAAAGATGAATCAGATTGGTCCACTGGATATTGATGGTTCAACAGTTGAGGATCCTGCTCAGGTGGCTAACAAATTAAACGAGTATTTTGCATCTACATTCACACATGAGGAGTTATTCAGGAAGGGGAATGCCAGAGGTGAAGTAAACTCTGGCAGTGAGCTAGATGATTTTGTAATAACCGAGAGGAAAGTGGAGGAGAAATTGTTGAGGATAAACATAAAAAAGCACCTTGGGTGGATGGGATCTATCCAGTTATATTAAAGCAGGCAGCAAAGGAAGTAAGCAAACCCTTAGCCATAATTATGAGAGCTTCTTTGGACTCAGGGGAGGTACCCATAGACCGAGATGTGCAAATGTGACCCCAATTCACAAAGGAGGACCAAAGGCTGATACAAGTAATTATAGAACTGTGAGTTTAACTTCTGTTCCAGGAAAATTAATGGAGGCACTGGTTAAAGAAGCACTGTAAGATCATCTAGACAAGACTTCAGTTATAGCTCGGACACCACAGCATGGTTTTGTTAAGGGAAAGTCTTGCCTGATCAATTTGATTGGATACTATGATGCAGTCACAAAAGAACTGGATGCAGGGAATAACTTTGATATTATATATTTGGATCTTAGAAAGGCTTTTGATACTGTTGCACTCGGAAGACTGCTGCACAAGTTGTAGCAGTGTGGCATTGGAGGCAAATTGCTGCTAGGGATAAAGGGATGGTTGAGGAGGAGAAGACAGAGAGTGGTAATCAATGGACACTGCTCATCGTGGACTAATGTTATTAGTGGAGTCCCTCAGGGTTCAGTGTTGGATCCATTATTATTTTCTGTATTTATATATGATATTGATGATGGTATATCAATCTTAATGTCCAAGTTTTCATACGATACAAAAGGTTGGCAGGGTTATTAAGGACACTACTGACGCTATGCTGCTGCTGCAACAGGATCTGGAAAGGTTGAGCAGATGGGCTGAGAGGTGGCAAATGAAGTTTAACATTGATAAATGTAAAGTACTACATATGGAAAACAGCAACCCATGAGCAACGTATCGACTCTGTAGTACTACACTGAAAGTGGTAGAGAATGAAAAGGACCTGGGGGTAATTGTGCAGGCAGATATGAAGTTCTCTGAGCAGTGCAGATGGACTGCAAGAGTAGCTCATGGTGTCTTGTCAATAATATACAGGAATTTTTCTAGCAGGGATAAAGCAGTGATTATTCCCTTGTATAAGGCAATGGTCAGGCCACACCTTGAGTATGTATACAGATCTGGAGGTCTCATTTCAAGAAGGATGTAGAGCTAGTGGAACGAGTACAGAGAAGAGCAACAAGATTAGTGAATGGAACAAAGGGTTGCTCTTACAAAGAAAGGCTTACGTTTTGCAAATTACAGTGTCTGGAGACTAGGCACCGGCGAGGTGATCTGATAGAGGTGTATAAAGCCTTGAATGGTTTGAGCATGCTCAATGCCGATGGGATTCTTCCTCGTGCTCAGAATAATCAACTGAGAGGGTATAAATTCAGATTGAGGAAAGAGAGATGTACGATAAATTGCCTTTAGCCAGTGTTGGTTGGTTGGTAGAACAGACTTCCATCCCTTGTTGTGGTAGTTGATAACCTAAATAAATTTAAGGCTCAGCTGGACAGGTATTTTGAATGAACGAAGGAGTGAAATGGGTTTTTTTTTTTATTTTCCGGCTGATGCTGCATAAGCTTGCTTTCTTGCATCATATGCCTCTACTAATGCTAATGCTTGGCTAGTTTATGAGTGGAGGATTAAAAAAAACCATACAGATTCCATTTGGGATACTTCAAATCTCTTTTTGAATGCAAAGTCAGCCACTTTTTTTTTTTTTTTTATATATATGTTGTAAAGCAATGCTTCTCAAACTTTTTTGGATCACCGACCCCTATGGTGGATCGCTGCCTCCCCCAAAAAAAGCACTCACCAGGGCTTTTTTTTTAGCCCACCAATATAAAGTGAAGCTAAATAACTGAAATGAATATTTGTCTGTTTGCCTCCAAAAAATGCAGCCCTGCATGTATGTGTGTGAATTATAAAGAAAACTATTTACTGAACTTTATTCCTTCTTCGTAAAAAATTACAACTACATAAATAAAGTCAGTTATAATAAAGTTATAATAAATAAAGTCAGTTAAGTCATAAAAATTAAAGTTAATTACATAAATAAGTCATGATATTAATGGAAATAGTTAATTAAATTTTAATATTTAATGCGATGAATGAGCTTGGTGGAGATTTATTAGCTTAAAAATATTAGGTTTAATAACTGTAAGAAGTCGTAATTCGCCACGTTTAACAACATCTAGACAATTTTTGGTTTGTCAGCAATTGATAGACAGCACTGAAACCGGTTTCGACTAGATATGATGTTGGAAAAGAAATAAGTAATTTTTTTACAATTCCCCACAATGCAGGATAATGGTCATGGATTTTCTTTTGTAACCAAAATTCTTGATATGAATTTTGAAATTTTGGCTTCGGTTCAACTTCATTTTGTAACTCAATCAATTCTTCTTCTACAAAAGGTTCACCATCATCATTATTTAATAAAGGATTTATAACCCAATTTGGAATTTTCAAATTAAGGAGATCTTCGAACCTGTCTTGCATATCTCTGTGCAACATTTCTAGATGATTACAAAAAGTTAGAGTTTCATCAGCTATTTTTTTCTTTTTTCCAACAGATTTGGAAATTGATACAATTCACATCATCCTACATTGTGCATAAAAAGCTTTAATTTTGAAATTTCAGCATTTATTTTGAAATAAATGCTGAAATTTGAGTTTTCGCCTTAATAAGAGTTACAACTTGTCCTTGTAAATGTAAGTTCATTGAGTTGAATCTAGTAAATAAATCTGCAAGATAAGCAATATCAGTTTTCATTTTCTTGAGGTCATTACTAAGGTCATTGTTCCTATCTTCAAAAAACTCAACAACAGTATCAAAGAGTTCATAAAATCTGTTGAGACAGTTGCCTTTTGACAGCCACTGAAGCTCGGAGTGAAATAGCAATCATTCAAAATCTTCACTGTTTTGATCACAAAGCTTTCGAAATAAACGATCATTCAAAGAATGTGCTTTAATTTTGTTTATAGCAGTAATAACAGTTTGTAGAGAATTGTGCAGTTGATCGCCAAGTTTTTTTGCAACTAAATGCTGACGGTGAATGAACAGTAATAATATTTGGCACAGCATTTTTTAAATAATGCCATAAAACCCTTGTAACGGCCAATCATTGATGGTGCTCCATCCACCCCCCTGTTGCCCCCTTTCATTCCTATCGCCCCCTGTTGCCCCCTTTCAGGCCTAACGCCCCATGGATAATTCAACACCTCCCAGGGGGCGATATTGCCCACTTTGAGAAGCACTGTTGTAGAGTATGGAAATACAAATGAAAGATAACTTTCATTATCAGCTTCTTCTGGCTCTGGAGGTTGATATACCACCCATGTTTCTGGCCCATCCATGAGAAAACAGGAGCTAACCAGTGAAAGAAGAATAGTACTTTGCTAGACAACAGTATATTGCAAATGGACTTCGAAAAATATAAAAGCTAATAATTAAATGGAAAAACATTGGCTGAGCTGAACTAGAAATATCTGGCCCTATCACTTGGTTTCAGTGAAGGCAAGTGATTGTTGGGATATCAGACATGGTGCCACACTGATATAAGTAGTGCAGAATTGAAATATGAGGAGTACAATGTGTACAAAAAGGATAGACAGAGGAGGAAGGGAGGAAAGGTTATGCTGTTAGTTAAGAAACACAAAATCATAACCTTTTCTTTTATAAAATCATAATTGTATTGTCCACCAATTTCATGTCAGCGTGGTGTAACATAAGCACAAGAAAAGGTAAAATGAGAGTAGGTGTGTGTTATAAGGCCTAATAAATCTGATGAGTATAGTGAGCAACTGTGCAGAGAAATAAAGTGGTCCAGTAAATCAGAATGTCAGAAAATCAGAATATAAATCATAATGGGGGATTTTAACATTCCAGATATTGACAGGAACTTGTGGATTGGTCACTTGCACACGAGGAAGGCTTTTTTTAGATTTACTGGATGACTGTTTTCTACAGCAACTTGGTTGCTGTTTTCTACAGCAGGTTGTCTCCAAAACAGACTGTTTTCTGTTTGAGAGACAACCAAAGAGAGTAATACTCTTAATCTGAATATCAGCAGTGATTATTCATGTGATAAGAATCTGCAGATAAAGGAACCACTAGGTGGCAGTAATCACAGTATACTGATGTGGGATTTACTTAAAGATGTAACTACCATCAGTGGTAAGGGGAAGAGTTTTTCCTTTTGTAAACGTGACTACAGTGGTCTCAGAGAGTTTTTAAATTCTATATAGTGGGATCAACTGATAATGTTAACAGCGGCGAATTCTAAATGGGAAGCCTTCAGGGACTTTATCTTGGAGGGACAAGGCTTTTCATACCAACTAAGAAATACTGTTCAAGGTCTACGGCCAAATGTTTATCAAACTCTAACAGAGAGCTAAGTGATTTTGTAATAACTAAGAGCAAAGTGGAGGAGAAATCGTTGAAGTTAAACGTAAGAAAAGCACCTGGGTTGGATGGGATCTATCCAGTTATATTAAAGGAGGCAACAAAGGACGTAAGCAAACCCTTGCCATAATTACGAAAGCTTCCTTGGATTCAGGGGAGGTCCACATGGACTGGAGATGTCCAAATGTGTCCACAATTCACAAATCGGGATCAGAGGGCGACATGGGTAATTACAGACCTGTTAGTCTAACTTCTGTTCCAAGAAAAATAATGGATCACTGGTTAAGGAAGTGAGGCAAGATCACCTAGACAAGACTGCAGTTATAATTCAGACACAGAATGGTTTTGTTAAGGGGAAGTCTTGTCTGATAAACTTGATTGGATACCATGATGTGATCACAAAGGAACAGGATGCAAAGAATAATTTTGATATCATATACTTGAATTTTAGGAAAGCTTTTGATACTGTGGAACATTTGTACTACTCTACAAACTGGAGCAGTATGGGATTAAGGGCAGTTTGTACAATGGATAAAAGGATGGTTGAGTGGGAGAAGACAGTGGTTATCAATGGACACTGCTCTTCATGGACTAATGTTATTAGTGGAATTCCCCAGGGTTCAGTGTTGTGCCCATTGTTGTTTTCAGTATTTATCAATGATATTGATGAAGGAATATCGTGGTTAATGTCTAAGTTTGCAGACGATATGAAGGTTGGCAGGGTTGTTGATGACTTTCCAGATATTGACTAGAAAGTCATTAGCAACCCTGCAACAAGATCTGGAAAAGTTGAGCAGATGGGCTGAGAGGTGGCAACTGAAGTTTAACATTGACAAATGTAAAGTAATGCATATGGGTAGCAGTAACCTGTCTGTGTGTTATCAGATACTCAGTCTAAAACACTGATGGATCTAATATCTTTCTATTTCAGAAGATATAGGAGAAGTCCGGTTGGTCTGCCTCCCTAAAATCCACTCATGAACACCTTCTCAATGGTAAGCCCTGTTACGTCTCTTAGGTGGCAATGAATGTGTAGAGTGATTCACTTCAAGATGCCTGGTCAGCTTGAAGAGGAAAAGACCAAACCCTCCAGCATGACGAAACAAATGACCCTCAGTCCCCAGCGGAAGTGAGAGGATCAGAGTGGAAGCAGGGGGTGCTAAGAATCCCTGGGTATGACCAGGCTGCCGTGCACGGAAACTGAACTTGGCCTGTTACAACGTAAGATCATTCATCTTAAGATCACTATCATCGGTGAAGATGGAATATTAGAGCTGGAAAAGGAATTAGAAAATGTGAATGGGAATATCACTGGCTGGCTGAAGAAGAAGAAATGAATCGCTTAAAGTTTATCAAGTGGAAATCTTCTGTACACCAATGGAAACAGTGAAAGGAGCAAAGGTAGAGTTGGATTTCTAGTCCATAAATATATAAAAAACATTTTGGAATTCAAAAGTATATCACCAAGGGTGTCAAGACTATTATTCAGGATTTCTAACACATACAAGCTAAAGTTTGTAATGATTTAAGCACCAAAATCGAGCCATGATGATGAAGAGGTTGAAGAAATGTACTCCGAAATTGAGTCTTCTAGATGAGCAGAAAACCCACTACATTATCATTATGGGGGACTTCAATGCTAAGGTTGGAAAGAGACAAAACAGTGCAAAAAGGGGAACTATAGGAGATTTTGTAATTGTAAAAGAAATGAAAGAGGTGAAAGACTTGTGGAATTTGCAAAACCTTGAGGTAAACGTTTTCAGTAATGAAATCAACTTCATCCTCACTAACAGAAGATATATCGTGAATTATGTTACCGTTATGAACAAGGTAAACGTTGGAAGTGATCACAGAATGGTAAGATGCGCACTTGACATAGAGGTAAGAAAAGAAAGGAAAAAAACTGACTCGAGTAAATAATACAAAGGTCTTTGAAATAACAGAAGAGGAGAAAATTTGGTATGTACTGGAACTTAAAAACAAGTTTGAGCTTCTGCAGACTGTTCAGGACCAAGATATCAATGAGGTATACTACAACTTTCTGAAAGCAATAAAGCACAAGAAACCTATAGGTAAAAAGAAATCCAAAGAAGAAAAAATTAGTCAAGAAACACTTGTCATGATGGACCGAAGATAACAAATGAAGATCAAGATAAACACTGACAAGGATAAAATTGAGTATATTCAGTTATGCAAAATAATTAGAAAGACACTCAGAGGACAGAAGAAGATTTAACACAAAAGTAGAACAAGCATTAAGGGAAAACAAAGGATTTAAATCAGAAGCCATGAGCAGTAATACAGAAAGACAAATGATACTGAAACTGAAGAACAGCGATGGTGTACTTATAAATAGCAGAGAAGGCATAATTCAAATAGCGGAAGACTACTACAGAGAATTATACAAGCAGCGATGGAATGATGCTAGCAGTGGGAAAGATGGATCACAAATTAGTAACACATACGACATACCTGATATCCTTGCTGATGAGGTAAAACATGCTTTGATGAAAATGAAGAATCAGAAAGCCCCAAGAGAAAATGAAGTTATTGTAGAGTTATTAAAACTGGGAGGAAGAAACATGACACAGAAACTGGCAAGACTCTTCACAAAATGCATTAGAAAAGGCATGAATGCCTAAGGAGTGGAATAATGCAGTCATAGTTTTGCTGAATAAAAAAGGAGAGAAATTGGAAATTATAGACCAATTAGCTTGTTATTCCACATTTACAAGTTGTTCACAAGGGTCATAACTAACAGATTAGAAAGAATATGTGATGAGAATCAACTGAAAAAGCAAGATGGCTTTAGGGCAGGATTCTCAACTATGAATCACCTTCACGTAATATCACAGCTAATGGAGAAAGCAAATGAATATAAAACACCATTATGCCTGGCATTTGTGGATTATGAAAAGGCATTTGACTCCATACAGCATAAGGCAATGTTTCGGGCACTGGAAAGACAAAGCATAGATACTCCCATATATTATGATTTTGAAGAAAATATGAGAATGCTACCTCCTTTATTAGACTAGACAAAGACAATAGCAAATTTAAAATTGAGAAAGGAGTTCGACAAGGAGACAATATCTCCAAAGTTGTTTACTGCTACCCTTGAGGAAGCTTTCAGAAGATTTGACTGGTCGCAGAAAGATGTCAATATGAATGGAGAGTAACTAAACCATCTATGATTTGCAGATGATATTGTGATCATAAGCTATGATCCCAAAGAATTAGAGGAAAATCTTAATCAGTTATGCACAGTTAGTAAGGATTGCGGACTAAAGATGAATATGGCTAAAACAAAAATTAATGATGAAAAAGTATGCCACAGAAAGGGATATAATCAATGAAGAAGCAGTAATTGAAAAGGTGGTGGATTCATAATGATAATGGCTGGAAGTCACGAGAAGAATAAATTTTGGATGGATAGCATTCAGGAAATATAGTCACATACCGACAAGCAATATCCCAATTTGTCTGAAACATAAAATAATGAACCAATGTATACTTCCCACCATGAGTTATGTAATTTAAACTTAGGCAATCACCAAATGAATGGAAGAGAAGCTGAGAACTACACAACAAAGAATGGAACAAATTATATTAGGAATCAGACTGTTAAATAAGAAGAGAAACACATGGATTAGGCAGCAAACTCAAGTAAAGGACATTCTTATCAAAACTAAAGAACTAAAATGGTATTGGGCAGAACACATAGCTCGAAGACATTGTGCCAGATGGACAAAGAAAATAACAGAATGGTACCCGAGAGGAGCTAGAAGAAAACTTGGAAGACAATTATGGAGATGGACAGATGAAATTCATGAGTTCGTGGGTAGTAAATGATGGTCATTGCACAAAAAGAGAACTGGAAAGTTTGCTGGAGAGGCCTTCATCCTGCAATGGATTGAAAATGGCTGATGATGATGAACCCCAGAGTAACATACCAACTGGGTGGTACTACACTCAGGGTAGTGAAGAGTGAAAACGACTTGGTGATAATTGTGCAGTCAGATATGAAGTTTTCTGAGCAGGGCAAGACAGACTGCAAGAGTAGCTCATGGTGTCTTGTCATGTCAATGATATAAAGGAATTTTGCTAGCAGAGATAAGGCATTTGACTGAAGGGAGTGATTGTCTCCTTGTATAAGGCAATGGTCAGGCCACACCTTGAGTACTGTATACAGGTCCGGAGGCCTCATTTTAGGAAAGATGTAGAGCTTCTGGAATGAGTACAGAGAATGGCAACGAGATTGGTGAGTGAAACAAAGGGTTGATGTCACCAAGAAAGGCTTAAGTTCTGCAAATTGCGGCTTCTGGAGACTAGGCACCTGTGAAGTGATCTAATTAAGGTGTATAAGGAATGAATGGATTGAGCAAGTACAATCTTGAATGGATTGAGCAAGCTCAATGCTAATGGAATTCTTCCTCTTTCTCAGACCTGAGGGTGCATAAATTGAGGAAAGACAATTGTAGAATAAATGTGTGGAGATTCACCTTTAGCGAGCCAGTCGTTAACAGTTGGAACAAACTTCCAACTGTTGTAGTGTAGGTCAGCAACTTAAATAAGTTCAAGGCAGAACTAGACAAACATATGGAGTGAATGAATGGGTGAAATGGGAAGGGTGTGTTTTTTTTTTGGCTGAGGCTATATAAGCTTGCTTTTTTGCATCATATGACCTACTAATGCTGTCTTACATCAAAACTAGAATTTTGTCGAATTATTCAACATACCATGAAACCTGTGCATCAGCTTGTCTGATGCTGTAAGTTGTGTATTTATAACACGACTGTGTATCCTTGACTATCGTGGAATTACAAATATTAGGTACTATTCTGAACATTTTGCTGTGACTGTAAATAAATGCAGAAGTGAAACATGGAGTTATACTGATGATTATGAAAAAAAAACAACCTATATTACATTAAAATCCTTAAAAAAAATAAAGAGGACTTAATATTGATTTATGAAATGCAGGATATTTGTACGTGCAATGTAAAAATACAAACATCCATCCAATACAGCCTGAAGGAACAATCTTAATGGGGGACCACACAAACAAACTAATCCAAATCCAAATAAAAAAAAAATAAATATATATATATATAAAAACTTAGTAAATTGCATGTATGGCCGAAGTAAAAAGTGATGAAAAATACATTTCAGTGATGTGAAAACTGGTGTTCAGAGTCCAAGTGGAATATCTGTAATCATTGTAT
Source organism: Mastigoproctus giganteus (assembly GCF_048544385.1). Lineage (NCBI taxonomy): Eukaryota > Metazoa > Arthropoda > Arachnida > Uropygi > Thelyphonidae > Mastigoproctus > Mastigoproctus giganteus. The sequence continues at coordinate 68,586,450 of NC_143575.1, forward strand.
AAAATGTATTGCTAATGAATGGACTTTATTCTGAAATACTTTTAAATAAGAGTATTTGAGCGTGGGGGGGGACTCCAAAAATCCATGAAAAATCATTTCATTTAATTAATCATTTCAATTAACCCCAGGGGCTCACATCTGATGAGTATGGGCTTGGCACACCCAGGGTTCTGAGCTGGATATCATCATTCTTCTCTTTCTTGGTGATTCCCTTCTCTCTCTCTCTCTCAGGGTAACTCGGGATTTTTTTTTTTTTTTTTTTTTGGCTGGTGCAGCATAAGCCTCAGGCTTCCTTGCACCATATGGCTAATAATAATAATAATAATAAACACATAGTTGTAAACGTTTAAAGGTGAATCAATGAAGGGTTAAATAAATTCACCACATTCAACATCCTTTTGAGCTGAACATCCTTTTTTTCAATACTGTTGTGCAAAAACAAAATGGAATCATAACACTTTCACTACTTAGAGGTTCGATGCTCCTGCATAACGAGCCTGGGTGCGCTAAAATTTCTTTCACTGCCATGGTTTCTCCACCATTCAAGTCAGTCATTACAACATGATCTAAGAATTTGTGCATATATATTTTTATTTCATCATTTTGACTTTGATTCTTCAGTTGCATCTTTAAAGATACTGGCAGCAATGCATGCGGCATGCCTACCACTGTGTTTTCCAAACTGTGATCTGCAACCCTGTACCAAACCTTGGAAAAGAAAATATCGGCCTTCAGAAAACATAAATTTAAAAAATTTTTTTTAAATTTATATTGCATTATCGTCTTATTATTTTGCAATTTTCCATGAATGCTGCAAGACATGACTAAGGAGCTGGTTTGTGACTTTTACTTTGTTACAGAGCAGATTTTTTATTCATATTGATCATTTTAAATTTCATTAGTCCATATGGAGCAGTCTGCCCACTGGGACTTGCAAGAATGGTCTCTCCACCCCTGCAAATGGCTCATGTCAGGTCATTATAAATTATTAGAAGTGTTTCTGTTTCCCATATTCTTGCACTCTGGAATGACCAGCGTGTTGACCAATGTGTTGTAAGGGAGGACCTTCAACAAACCGCTCTTAACACAAGCATAAATCCCTGTGATTTTACAATGATGTTTATAAAACTGAAATTTTCCTGCTTCAGTCCGAAGAATTTGAGTTCTGTTTTCTGCACCACCTTTGTAGATAAATAGGGTTCTTTTCAAGGCTGAAACTTCAACTTTAACTGAAGTTGAAGTTTCATATGTAATGTTAAACATCATCATCCGTCATATTAATTATAAAGTGCACACTTATATAAATTATTTATTGTTATAATATTAAATAAAATATATTTATTTATAACAATTATATATATATATATATATATATATATATTTTTTTTTTTTTTTTTTTTTTAATTTTCGCTGCATCAAGACCACCGCTTTTCAAGTCCTCTGCATTGGCGGTTCGATCTGGGGATCAGATGGCGGACTGACCATCAGATGGCGGATCGATTCGCCTTTGCGGCGATTTGTCTAGAGATCGAAATGCAGCAATTCCCTGACCATTATTGGCCTTGTGGTCCTCTGTTGAGATAGGGCATAATGGTCAGTCTATTTTCGTTTTATTTTATTTTATTGTAGTTGTTCACATCTCTGCTCGTGATATTTCACATAAATTTGGACCTGGTGCCCGTCAGAGGGGGGGGTGCCGTTAAATTTCATTTAATTGGTTATATTTTATTGTCTTTATATTTATACTTCTAAATTATCTTCAAGAGTTTCTGCTACAATAATTGTATTCTCTTCCCTCCCAGTTGGTTTGATCGTTATGTATAATTTCACAATTTTTGTTCTTCTGTCTTGCCATGCTGCTGGCATTTTTATTTATTTTTTTAATTACTATTCTCACTTAAGTTTATATCTCAAGCGTCATGCAGAGGAAAATGCTTTTTGCTGTCTCTGATGTATGCTTTATCCCCCTTTTTTATGTAAGATTTAGTTTTCAATTATTTCAAACATTATTCAAATATAAGTATATATATATATATATATATATATATATATATATTGATTTACCTTTTATGAATTTTATACATTTTTTTTACATTTTTTAAAATAGAATTTTTTTTTTTTTATAAACATTTATACTTTTTGGCTGCAAAAAGAAGTACTGTTAAAAACCAGGCCACAGCCATGCATCGTTTGGGAAACTCTAGCCTACCCAATTAGTCAGGGCTTGCCAAATCAGGCATTATTGGAACATGACTTAAAACATCACATGTATCCTATATTGCACAAGAGAATAACTTGGATGAAAAACCATATTGACTGGGTCAACAGAAGTCTGCTTATAATAATACAGGACTTCCCCTTTCTCTAGTACCAACTGGGTATTCCTAGCCTATGTGTTGTCCTCAACTGCAACACAAACAGTGTCAGGTAACTTTATGTTCTATGTTTTCTCTATCACAAGCTACATACTAATACAAATAACTTTCTTTGGAATAAAAAACTGCTTAAGAAAGCCTGAAATGCTTCTTATAACATTTCATAAAATTTGAACCGAAATATTATCAGCTGTACCCAAATCCAAATTTTTTTTGCTACTCAGTCTGATCCAAACCCAATTATGATTTGTGCTACAAGGCCCAAGCAGATCTTTCAACTGTGACACTTGCACAGCATGTATTAAGAATGATCATGTCCCTTATTTTCCTACCTCAGTAGATCACAACCTAAACCCTTTTTCCCCCATGTCATTAAAATACAAATCTCTATGGAAGATTTTTGTGCTGTTATTTGCAAATTTTATATTCTGACCAATAAAAATGTACCTATCCAATTTTGTGAACTGGAATACTATAAAACACTTAATGACACTGCAAATGGACATCTAAGTAATGACCTCAATATTCTCATTTTCCTGCTTTCACTTCATATTTCAAATACATGCACTATAAACTTCAGAGTCTTTCACTTACTAATATACCTTAACCCTTTACCCTAAATAACAGGAATATGAACTACCTGATGTACCCCTCTAGTGGACATGCAAAAATGATAGCAGCAGGCATGTGGTTTTCATTATTTAAACCTCAGGTTACTGCAGGAGAAAAAGGGTGGGAAACATCTTAATAGAGTCAGTTTGATTTAAGTTAAATGAAGGCAGGAAATGGTTTAAAATGGGAAACTTGAAAAATTTATTGTTAATTCTGACATTTGTGTGTATATATATATATATATATATATATATATTTGTATATATAAATAAGATTTTAAAAAAAAATCTTTAGATCAAAGGATTTTTTTTACAACTAAACTTTTCCAATTAAAAAATTAATGAAATAATGATGAAGATCAAAAATTAATATCATACTGAAGGAAAACTAGGAATGATAAAATGACATATACAATGTACCAGCTATATTTAAAAAAAACCACGTTCATCCCTGTAAAAAAGTATAACTGTTTGGCTTAAATTTTCTAATAATACACAATATTACAGCATACATATCTATAAATATACTAAGGATGATTCAAGTTTTAAGCCTTACATGGAAAACAACTGAATATTGTATAGCTAGCATATAAATTGATAACTCTTTTTAGAAATTTATCCAAAGTTAAGTGTATCTAGTATTTTTTTTAGAAGTCATTATAATTGTAAAGTGTGCAATTTTTTTAAAAATGGGGCTAAAAGAGTGATCAAATATTTGCAAAAAAAAATCCCAGCTAAGATCCAGAAATATGCTGATACTCTGAGTGACACAGTTCCATTATATGCCAGAGGTAAGAAATGAACATGAATGTAAAATAGGCAGGCAGTCCTGCAAAGATACATACTGCAATGGCAAATCAAAAAAAAAAGGTACAACTGGGGAACTAATCATTCAAGTCCAGCCACAAGGATTATTTATGAACAGTGCAGTCCCTACTAACAGAACAATCAGGAATGAAAATATTAGTAGCAAGGTGGATCACAAGAATGTTTATATCTGGTCTGAAAAAAAATAATGAGATTCTCAGGGGCACTTCTAACAAGTTCCAATAAGGTTCCTGACTTTCGTTGCAAGTAATTTGTTATTACAAATACTACAGATGTGATGTGGCTTCATCACTTCAATCCAGAGGGAAAAAATGCTCTGATAAAAATGCTAAAAGCATCACGGATCTCCTCCTCAAAAGAATTTGCTTAATAAACTAAGTGCCTCTGCATTTTGGAATGGTGAGGGAATTTTAATGATTCACTGTTTGGAGCATGAACAGACAATATCTGACAGTTATTACGTAAATTTAATCCAGAAACTACATGTGAAAATTAGACAGAATGAGTGCAGTCTCATTACCATTTGCAGTTCCATAAAGACACATACACTAGTTACAATCTCGTGTTGTAGTGGCCATCATTTGGGAAGCAGGGGTTGAAATTGTTGCTCCCCCCCATCATTATTTTCATTGTTGCTAATTAGCTGCTTCTATATCAGGTTTAGAACTCTGTTCACCCCTCATATTAATCACATATACATCATTCATATTAAAAATCCCAAGAGTTTATGATACAATCTTAATTATGAAACACTAACTCAATATTACTGGATGTTAGCTACATGAACAATATGACACATTATTCTGTGAATAATGATGTCATATTGTTGATTTCGTATTAAGTTAAAGGTTTTAAACATTAATTTAGACAATCATACAACTGTGAGATAGTTTTAATAAACAAGGAAATAAATCATCTTAAAGTTGTATGAGTTGTATTATTAAGCTATATAAGTTAAATAATAAACTCACTTGATGAAAAAGATAAGCAGTAACAAGAGTTGAGACAACAGAATCTAAGTCACAAGCTTCATTACCAAGAACTGCAAGTACCTTATTAAACTGGTTTATAACAGCCTGTTCATGTATTTAAAAAAAAAAAAATACATAAATAAAAAATAAAAAAAATAAAAAATAAAATATATATATATATATATATACACAGTATATATAATGAATTACATATAAACAAGCAGTTTAAAAACAAATTTTTTCATAAATGTAAATTAATTTTACTTTTTCTTACTTAAATTACACTAAAGCAGATAATTTCATCTAAATTCATAGCCTGATTTCAACAATGAAATAAAAAATTTTTTGTCATTTGAAGTTGAGCAACAGCATGTTTATACTGCTATGTAACCAGACCAATGTTGGGATTCGTGAACACGTAACCATAGTTTATGGCAGTGAAGTAAGTGAAAAGGCACTTTTCTTGTGAGTTAAAAGTTTTAAATATGAAATTAGCCAATTATACAACTGTGAGATAGTTTTAACAAACAAGGAAATAAACTATCTTAAAGTTGTATGATTGAATTTCAATTATACAACTTAAACAGTTTATGAGATCCTAACCAAGTTTGTGCTTCACATCCATAGTGGTGATCAGAGTGGGAAGTTCTCATATATCACAATATTTGTCATATATCACTGCTACTGCTGACTTACACTGTGTTTTTTCTGTCATTATTGGTAACAAATCATAGATGTATGACTATGACAAAAGGCCCAATCATCTCCAAGATTCAAAAGAAAAGCAAGACTATCTCGATCAAATATAAAGTTCAGGCTAATTATATTTTTTGACTCGCACAGCATTTTCCATTGTGAATTTGTCCCACAATGAAAACAGTGAACAAGAAATACTACAAAACAGTTCTACAATGATTGTGCAATACTGTTTGGAAAAACGTGGGCAATGGGAAATTAATACTTCCTTCAACACATTGCTCCTGCATACATGGTGCGCAAAGACTGCTTTCTTTCAAGGTTTATTAATAATTAAACCTGAAATCCAAATAGGGTATATAAATGCACCTTTTTCATATCTATGACACAAAAGTCAGAGGACTTACTTAACAAGTATAGGTCATAGTGGAGAAAAAGTTTGGAGTCAGGACTGAATTTAAAAGTGTGTGCAATTCTGCCCAGACATCATAGCAGGGAGTACATGTTGACAGCCTTGTCAATCAATTCTGCCCTGGAGAGAATGTGCAAGGTTCATGAAGCAGAATTTTTCTCAGTGTGGTCTGTGCTTGTTAACGGGAGAGACTATTTTTGCAGGGATGGGATATACTTAAAAGGGGTGCAAGAACATTTGATGCTGCTATGAAGGCAGCGATAGGCAGGCTATCATTGCCTCAGAAGACTGATGGCTTGGGGGGGGGGATACAAAGACTAATATTAACTATAGCAGCAGACAGAGGCAAAAATAATCCTTGCAATGCTTCTATTGGAATATGCAGCAGCTGGAAAGCAAGGTGTCAGGAACACATGGGCTGTATTAGGGTAACTAAGAGTAAGGACAGGTATATGTATACTTATATGTATACATACCCAGCAGCACTGTAAATAAATTTCATGAATTTGAATTATTAAGTCATCAAAAGCAGACATTGTAGGGATATTGGACATAGTGTCACTTGGGCAAAAGTAATGCTGAATTTGAATGTGAGGATTACAATGTATACATTCATTTTTAATTTATTGAGTAAAGCAGCCCCTAGTCAAAAAATCTGGTATATCCACTATACATATTATAGACATGGTACAATATACAAATATTAACAATATCTTATATACATGAAAACACTGTATATCATTAATTATTTCAATCAGCATATGATAATCAACTATACTGTATAATGGTCATCCCGAACTCAGCTACAACACAATGAGCTGGACAAGAAGGCTACAATGGAAACTGCTGGAGGTTTGAAAATAATGCTGCTGAATGCGCAGCATTCTCAATCTGTTGCAGATGAAATAAAAATTATGTTAACAAGAAAATATCGATGTTGCTTACATCCAAGGACCTTATTATGTGAATGATACAACAGTAAAATGTACACATGGAAAGACAGGGCAGAAGGTGTTATGATCTTAGTTAAGAAGCATATTAAATCAAAGGCAGTGCATCCAGTTGATAGTGGTAGCCAGCCAGTGCAATATTGAGTCAGTTTAGAGTGACAATCACTGGCTGGAATTTTTGGGTTGGTCTCACACACACACACACACACACACACACACACACACACACACACACACACACACACACAAGCAAAGAATCGCCAATATGGCTGCCTTAGTAAACGGACGCACATTTTACTGCTCCGCGATTTTGCCTTAAAAAATGTGATTTAAGCTCAGCTTATGTTATACAAAGTGTTCTACCTTGAAGATGTTCCTCAGAGGAGTCCCTTGGTGAGGAAATTTGATTATTCTATTCGGTTTTTAGCCAGATATCAACATTATTATCTGTTTCCTTTGTTGTCAGACTGAACTGGTCACCATGTGGCTGACAACGGGGGCATAGAGAGAGGCGCCGATATAACATGGTGGCCATGCTTTTGACTGGTGTGGGCGTCCCCACTAGTGCAAACCTGGACTGAAAGAGTACCCCAACTTTTAGTGACTACAAAGGTGTTTTTTTTTTTAAACAATAAACCCATGAGTTCAGTGACCCCCCCCCCCATTTACAAACTTTCATTGGAAGAAGATGCGATTAATTTCTATTGCTCCCACATGAAAATAAATACAGTCGATTCCGGTTATTAGCATTAGCATTAGCATTAGTAGAGGCATTTGATGCAAGAAAGCAAGCTTATGCAGCATCGGCCAAAAAAAAAAAAAAAAAAAAAAAGTAACATAAATAAATAAAAATAACCACTTCCACTTCACCCCTCTGTTCGTTCGAAATACCTGTCCAGCTGAGCCTTAAACTTATTTAGGCTATCAACTTCCACGACAAGGGATGGAAGTCTGTTCCACCCACCAACCACCCGCTGGCTAAAGGCAAATTTCCGCACATCTATCCTACATCTGTCTTTCCTCAATTTGAATTTATGCCCTCTCAGGTGATTTTTCTGAGCTAGAGGAAGAATCCCATCAGCATTGAGCATGCTCAAACCATTCAAGGCTTTGTACACCTCTATCAGATCACCCCGCTGGTGCCTAGTTTCCAGACACTGTAATTTGCAAAACTTAAGCCTTTCTTCGTAAGAGAACCCCTTTGTCCCATTCACCAATCTAGTTGCCCTTCTCTGTACTCGTTCCAGCAGCTCTACATCCTTCCTGAAATGAGGCCTCCAGGCCTGTATACAGTACTCTAGGTGTGGCCTGACCACTGCCTTATACAAGGGAATAATCACCTCCTTATCCCTGCTAGAAAAATTCCTATATATCATTGACAATACACCATGAGCTACTCTTGCAGCTCGTCTGCACTGCTCAGAGAACTTCATATCTGCCTGCACCACCACCCCCAGGTCCCTTTCATTCTCTACCACTGTCAGTGTAGTACCACAGAGTTGATACGTTGCTCTGGGGTTGCTGTTTCCCATATGTCGTACTTTACATTTGACAATGTTAAACTTCATTTGCCACCTCGAAGCCCATCTGCTCAACCTTTCCAAATCCTGTTGCAGCAGCATAGTGTCAGTAGTGTCCTTGACAACCCTGCCAACCTTCGTATCGTCTGCAAACTTGGACATTAAGCCTGATATACCATCATCAATATCATTTATAAATACAGAAAACAATAAAGGCCCCAATACTGAACCCTGAGGGACTCCACTAATAACATTAGTCCACGATGAGCAGTGTCCATTGATTACCACTCTCTGTCTTCTCCCCCTCAACCACCCCTTTATCCATAGCAGCAACTTGCCTCCAATGCCACACTGCTCCAATTTGTGCAGCAGTCTTCCATGTGCAACAGTATCAAAAGCCTTTCTAAGATCCAAGTATATAATATCAAAGTTATTCCCTGCATCCAGTTCTTTTGTGACTGCATCATAGTATCCAATCAAATTGGTCAGGCAAGACTTCCCCTTAACAAAACCATGCTGTGTCCTAGCTATAACTGAAGTCTTGTCTAGATGATCCTGCAGTGCTTCTTTCACCAGTGCCTCCATTAATTTTCCGGGAACTGAAGTTAAACTCACAGGTCTATAATTACTTGTGTCAGCCTTTGATCCCCCTTTGTGAATTGGGGTCACATTTGCACATCTCCAGTCAATGGGTACCTCCCCTGAGTCCAAGGAAGCTCTCATAATTATGGCTAAGGGTTTGCTTACCTCCTTTGCTGCCTCCTTTAATATAACTGGATAGATCCCATCCACCCCAGGTGCCTTTCTTGTGTTTATCTTCAACAATTTCTCCTCCACTTTGCTCTCAGTTATTACAAGATTCTCTAGCTTACTGCTAGAGTTGAATACACCTCTGGCATTCCCCTCGCTGAATAACTCCTCATGTGTGAATGTCGATGCAAAATATTCATTTAGTTTGTTAGCTACCTGAGCAGGGTCATCAACAGTTGACCCATCGATCTCAAGTGGACCAATCTGATTCATCCCCTTCCTTCTAGAGTTTACATAAGTAAAGAACTCTTTGCTGTTTTTCTTCGCATCCCTTGCCAAGGATCTCTCGTAATCTGCCTTCGCCTGCCTAACCTCCTTTGTAACTTGGTTACAGATCAACTTGTATCTATCATAGGCGTCCGTGTCACGTGTTAATTTGTATGTATCCCATGCATTTTTCTTCTCTGCCATATGCCTCATTAGTTCATCTGACAACCATTTAGGCCTAAACCTTGAACAATATTTCTTAGTTGGTATGTAAAGCCTAGTAGCTTCCACGATAAGTTCTTTGAATGCTTCCCATTTTGAATTTGCTGTTGGCAATATCATCAGTTGATCCCACTGTATAGAATTTAAATACTGTCTCAGTCCATTGTAGTCGCCTTTACGAAAGCAATACCCCTTCCCTTTACCCCTAATGGTAGTTACCTCTTTGAGTAACTCCCACTTCAGCACACTGTGATCACTGCCACCAAGTGGTTCATTTATCTGCAGATTCTTAATGCATGAAGAATCACTACTGATAATCAAATCAAGAGTATTACTCCCTCTAGTTGCCTCCCGAACATGCTGATGTAGAAAACAATCATCCAATAAATCCACAAAAGCCTTGCTACTGTGTGAGTGACCAGCCCCCAAATTCCAGTCAATATCTGGGAAATTAAAATCCCCCATTATAAGACTCTCTGATTTACTGGCCCACTCTATTTCTCCGAACAGTTTCTTATTATACTCATCAGAGTCATTAGGCCTATAGCACACTCCTACTCTCAATTTTGATCTCCCAATGCTTATGTCACACCAAACTGACTCGACACTGCACTGTCCAGCGATGTCGACTGGCTTCACTTCCTTGGATTTTATGTGTTTTTTAACTAATAGCATAACCCCTCCTCCCTTCCTATCCTGTCTATCCTTTCTGTAGACATTGTACTCCCCAAATTCCAGTTCTGCATTTCTTATATCTGTGTGACACCACGTCTCTGAAATCCCCACAATATCTGCCTTTGATGTTTTGAGCAATACCTCAAATTCATCAAATTTATTTACTAAACTCCTAGCATTGGTGTACACACAAGTATACATGCACCTGTTCTTTTTCTTAGCTACCCTAACACAACCCATGTGTTTACTTGTACCCCAATGATTCCCAGCAGTCTCTGAAATATCCTGCATCTTATTTTCCAGGCTGCGGCTCATTCCAATAGAAGCAGTGCAAGAATCACTTTCACCTCTGCCAGTGGCTACTGTTAATCTATTAGTCCTTGTATCCCCCCCCAATCTAGCAGTTTTCCGACCCACCTAACATTGCCTCGATAGCATCAGCAAACATTCTTGCACCCTTTCTATTTAAGTGTATCCCATCCCTGTAGAAGCAGTCTCTCCTGTTAACAAGTACAGACCAGGCTGAAAAAAATTCTACCCCTTGAGCCCTGCACAATCTTTCCAGGGCCGAATTGATTGACAGGGCTCTCATCATATACTCCCTCCTATCGTGTCTGGGCAGAATTGCAGACACTTTCAATTTCAACCCTAATTCACGGCTTTTTTTCATCAGTGACCTGTACTTGTCAAGTAATTCCGCCGGTCTCCTACTCTTAATGTCATTAGTGCCAACGTGTACAACTATATCACCTTTTGTGCCCTTAACAGATGATATCCGCTCTACAACGTCATCAACTTTTGCCCCTGGCAGACATACCCTGGTCCTATTCCACCTATCCTTTTTACAAAGCATGTTTCCCGTTTCCCTGACAATAGAGTCACCAACAACTACTAGTTCCTTTGGGACCAGCGCATTCTGCCTTGGGGGTTGCCGCTGTGTTCCGCGATGACCAAGTGCAAGCTCTGGCATTGGTGTGGGCAGCTGAGAGCTTGATGGGCCCCTCACTTGTAATCCTTCGAGGGCATCCACCCTATCCTTCAAGCTCTCATATAGGCCCATAACAACGCTGAGTTGTCGCTTTATCTCCTTACACTCCTTGCATCGCACACACACAAAGACATCCCCCATGGCAGTATCATGTCCCATACTTGACTGCTCCGCAAACATCAAGCAAATAGTGCATCTTACAAGGCTGTGATTCAGAGGACAACTGCCCCCCTCAGTTCTCCCCTGGGCCACAGCATTCCCATTAGCTTGAGCCCTTTGCTTTGCTGCTCTGGTTTGAGTCATGATTTAGATTTACTTTCAATAAAATTTCAATTTCTGTACAAAATTAAATCCTAAACTTGTATCCAAACACAGTTATAACGCTATATTTATGTTTCAGTAACGAGTGTTATCTACGGAATATTTACGTTTCAGTAACGAGTGTTATCTACGAAATATTTACGTTTCAGTAACGAGTGTTATCTGCGAAATCCCTTTATATAACTTTCGTATCAAGTTATGTATTAATTGTTTTTACTAATTATTTATGTTTCGTAACCTAAGTGGTTATATGTATAATTAATTATGTTAAATAAAATTAATTATATTACGTTTGTAATCTAAGTCGTTATATGTATTTATTTAAACGTACAATTTAACTGCTAACGCTATCTAGTACGGTATATCGTATCACAAAGGCGGGAAAATTACGAACGGTTAGCGGAGTTGAAACACGTGGAAACCTTTACCGATACTTTTATGCAATTACAAGGCCGAGTAAAGAATAAATACACCAAATTAATCAGAAAATCACAAAATAATGTTATACTACTAAATTTAAATCAAAAGTTTTAGAAAAACAATAATTTCAAATCAATAAATAAGAAAAATCCACTTAGCGGCTTTGAAAACGACCGTCTCTAGTAGCCTCGACACATCAGGATTTGGGACACATCAGGACTAGTGCATTTTGTCCCGATTAAGCGGCTGCCCCAATTATCCGAAGTTTTGCGTAAATAGTTAAAAATACAATGCCCCCCCCCCCCGCTTTACAATTGGTTCACTGTACGATCAAATCACGTTACGATGGGCTCACCATAGTAAAGTACCGTTCGCTATACAATGTGTAGTAAGCACCGGTCATCGTGATCACGTCTGTGAAATGAATTTTAATTCTATTAAACAGCGATTCTAATTAGCGAAAATTGGAGGAATATTAATACACGGGCTATAAAAGTAAAGATATATTAAGCACAAATTTACCCTTTATTACCTTACCAATTAAAAAATTAAATTATATGTGAAATTTGGAAGAATATACGTGATAATCAGAATAATTAATACGTATTGTAATATGTACATACTAACTAGTTTACATTTTTGTTCGCTGGGTGGGGGTTAAAATTTAAAACAGTAAAAAGATAAGCAATCAATAACAAAAAACACAGCACACACACAAATTGCAAGTAACACGATACGCGCAAGTGAGAACGGAGTAACTAGTTACGAAGCTTTAAAAATGGGAATGGAGAGAAGATTCTGAAAATTATTATTTTTTATATGATTGCAGATTCCATAGCAGTGTAAACGCATTTTACCATAATAACCCACAGAATTCCAGCTGTCAGTATTATCGCAAATTCAATAAGATCGAGTTTACTATCAGTTTATGATAGATTTCACTAACAGAAAAGCCCAATAAACAGGTAACTACTAATTGTTTTTATTGTTTTATGGTTGTGACCTTCAGAAATCCGATCGAACTACGTGGTACAGTCGGAGACAATCTTAGGGTAATCTTCAGTGCTGCAGTCTCCTGCCTCAATTAAATGGCATGCTGTCCCAATTAAGCGAAGTAAACCCTGGCTATTTTCTCGATTCGGTGCTGTTTTTAAGATTTGCCCCAAATAAATGGCTGCCCCGATTAACCAGTGGCCCAAATAACCGGAATCCACTATATTACCATTGTGTTTAACGCTCCACAAAATCTTAAAAGAAATTAGCCCCGTCCCTCATAGGTCATTTTAGCACTTGGCTGTTTCCCCCCCCCACACACACATATGACGTGGGAGAGGAGCCCAAAAATTTGCTGAAGGACTATTCAGCCTCAAATTCGCCTACAGACCTGTGGTTTTCACCAAAAGCCTTCATTCTCAACAGCCATCGGGGAGACATTGATAAACCGAACAAACTCGGTAATCCGACCTCCAGCAAAGAAATTGCAGTAAGGGAACCAAATGCATCCCAACCACCAACAAATACAGACATCATCACAATAGAGGACTTGGAAGATACAAGTACTGCCCCCAACTCAGAGAATAAAAATCTCCCGGAGGGATCCATGATAGATCAGGACATGGCATTAAGAACCAAACTGGAGAACACCATGAAAGATAATAACAACAGGATCACTAAGGCTGTCAGGGGAGATATTATAAAGCTGGAAACCATACTAATGCGTGAGCATGTCAAACTAGAGAGAATGCAAGCCAAACATGACGCTTACATGGAAGAGAGAGGAAACCAAATGAAACAGCACCCTCGCTCTTATTCAGACACGCTGAGGACAAATATCACAGCTGACAATGCTATGTCAGCGAACATAACACAAACAAGAAGGAAAGTGCTCATGAAACACAGAATTTGGTTATACTACAATCAAGAGGAAACGAGCCAACCACGACCAGCAAAGAGATAAAACATAAGTAATGAATACCATGAAGGAAGACCTAAGGTCAACCAAGATAAAATCAATCAGGAATATTTGGAATAGCAATAGAAACAGAAACGCAGAAAGAGATACAAGGGATTATCCAAAACCCAAAAATAGCGACACTGGGCCTAAAGCGGAACCATTAAGAAAAGAGGTCCTTCTGCCATTATATTCAACATTGGGAAAGAAATAGCACCCCAGCGCCTGACGGATGAATTATACCAGAGAAACCTGCAGGAGGCCCTGCCAGATCGAGAAGCAACAACCCTAATAACACCAAGATATTCGACTAAATCCAGGGAAAGTGGATCGATTAACTGGACAGTTTGACCCACAGGCATGGCAGGTACTCAAAACCCAACCAAGAATACACATAGAATGGAGTTGTCACCTTTTTTTGAGAACACATGGTCGTGCCTAAGTGCTTCAGATGCTGCAAGTACGGCCACATCACTCACACTTTTGTCCAAACCACGCCAACCTGCAGCCACTGCTCAGAGAAAGGGCATGATTTTAAGAGCTGTCCCAATAAGGGAAACAAACCCATATTTACAAATTGCAAGGCATCAAAAATGGACTGCGACCATTCTATTAGAGATTCAAAATGCCCATCACATTTAAAAGCTAAGAGTTTGCACCGAATAAGGATTGACTATGGGGACTCGGCATAAACAGTACAATGAAACAGAGATAAAGATACTCCAACTAAATGCACAACGAGCCAAACAGTGGCCGACCAACTCCGCATCAAGGCCAATGAGGAGAGGGCCGACATACTGATACTGCAAGAACCCCACCCACACACACACACACCAAGCAAGTCAGGGGATATTCGCTTGTGTACAAGATTATCCAGACTGAGGACGAACGAAACTCCCTGGGCCGAAACTGTCATTCGCAACTCAAATATCACAGCAACCAGAGTGACGCAACTGTGCACTGCCTGGACGGCTTGTGCCTATATCATCCCCCCCCCCATAGGAAGCTTCTACGTGGTCGCTGTGTACAGCAGACCAGAACAGGAGATTGCACCAGTCATTACATACCTTCGGCATCTGCTGAATTTACAGTCAGTCCTCGTATAACACATGTTCACACTACACGAATTCGATCATACATGATTTATAAGGCGCCTCCGTAGCCAGGTGGGAAGGAGCAGCAGTGCGTAGCACACGCTTCTTGATTAGACCGAGGTTCGAGCCCGTCACCACCAAATACGGAGGATGCGGAAAGGTCAAGGAATGACCACCGCATATCATGGAGCAATATGGCCTTAGTTGCTAATGCTCCTAAAAACCAAATAACAACATAACAACATGATTTATAAATAGGGGAACGATATCTTATATAACACGAACCGAATTCGCTTATGCACGATTCGCCTTTGTGTTTACAAGAAATGGCAGTGGAACGCAGAAATGGCAGTGGAACCCAACTGAACGCAACACGATAGGAATGAAGAGAAGATTCTGAAAATGTATTTATGTTTTTTATATCAGTGAAGGGGAAACACATTTCACCATAATAACGTAAAAACCAACACCATTCCAGCTATCGGTATAATCGCAAATGCAATTAGATCGAGTTTACTACCAGTTTATAACAGATTTATAACAGAAGCGCAACTGGAAATTGTTTTTATTGTTTTATGGTAGTAACCCCTAGAAATGTGCTTTAGTAATATGTGAGGTGTTAATATGTATCTCAGCCTTTACGGTGTTGTTTATTCAGTTGCTACACACGCGCAGCTTTGTTTATGTGTATCAAGTGTGCCTCCTCATTTTGTAATTGTGCTTTGTTCCCTAAAACTGAGTAAAATACTTAAAAGGTGTGAAAAGGAAGCGTCCTGGTGAAGATACTGCAGATTCAGAGAGAAAAAGATGTTTGTTTTGTTTTTTAGGAGCATTAGCAACTAAGGCCATATTGCTCCGGGGATATGCGGTGGTCATTCCCTGACCTTTTCGCATCCTCCGTATTTGGTGGTGATGGGCTCGAACCCCGGTCTAATCAAGAAGCGTGTGCTACGCACTACTGCTCCTTCCCACCTGGCTAGGGAGACGCCAAGAGAGAGAGAGAGAGAAAAAGAAAAGCAATATCGATAAACAGAGGCGGACTAGGTCAAAAATTCTTAAAAGGGAAAATTTATAGTGGCCTCATACTATGGTTTATGGCCAAAATCACACCGGTCTCTATCCCACCGGGGTATCCCCGGTAAGGCTTATGGCCAGTCCGCCTCTGTCGATAGAGAAAAAATATGAAATTGTGAAACGCTTTGAGCGAAATGAAAGCCCATGATATTGCACGTGCTACAGATCTAAATGAGGCAACACCGAGAATTAGAAAGAATGCATAGGAAAAAAAAAAAAAAAAACTTCATAGCAGGAACAACTCAAAGTGTAATTAAAATCCATTAGATTAAGACACAAAGAATTGGAAGAGATGGAACGCCTGTCATCTGTTTGGATAGAAAATCAAACAAAAAACAAGTTTGCTTACAATAGAAGTAAAAGCATTAGCAATATTTTATTACGTAATAGTCGTAATAAAATGTGTAAGTATTTTATTACGATTGTTTATTGTGTTTGGTAATGTTTTGGTTACAAATGTGTGTTCAATCTTGGGTGGTCGGCACCTAACCCCATTTTTCCCCATAGGGCCTGTTGTTTACATTGCACAATTTTGCATTACACGAGGGTTTCTAGGAACGCAACTATCGTGCTATACGAGGACTGAATGTACTTCCTAATCAAAAGATTGTAATTGGAGCGGACATAAATTGCCACTCCCCCACCTGGCATAGCACCCCAGAAGACAGGAGAGGAACCAATAATGGACAACAGCTAGAGAACTACCTTATAGGATCCACGTATGAGATTCTCAACCAACCCAACTAGTTGCCCACCTACTGCAACACAACACAATGTGGGAGGCGACAAGCAACATCTCCCTAGCCACCACAAACATAGCGGCACACATCACCGAGTGGAGGGTAGAGGACTCCTGGACAACCTCAGATCACATGTCATCTCCTTCAAGATCTCAAGAACACTAACCAAAACACCAATCCTGAAACACTTCGCTGACTGGAACATCTTCGCTGAAGCACTCACTGCCGCAACTTCCTCGCTGCAGACAGAGATGGGATATGCAGACAACCCTGATGCCCTCCAATGTAAAATTACAAACCTCATTACAGATGTCAGCTCAGCAGCCATTAAAAGGAAAAACCCCGGACCAGGAGCGACACCCTGGTGGAACCAGGAGATTCAGGTCCTGCGAAGGGAAGTCATTAAAAGGAGAAAAGAATTTCAACACGCCCACAGAACATGGCCAGCCATGGAAGTGGACGCACTGAGGCTGCAATACAGAGGTCCGAAACCAATACACTGACAAAATAAAGAAAAGCAAAAGGAAAATATGGGGGCAGTTCGTCTCCACAACAGGGAACGCAGACCCCCCGGGAGGTTTTTTTTTTTTATTTGGTAGTTATTGGTGTATCGGCTTCTGTGGCCATAATGCACCTCCCAAGGTTTTTGCAGTACTTTGATCCAAGCCCGAGGCAGGATTCGAACCCGCAACCTTTGGGTTGCTAGGCAGGCACTTTACCCACCCGGCTAGCACGGTCGGCCCCCTGGGAGGTGGTATATAAGATTACCACCAATAAACTCCCCAGAGGCGAGGTCCTCACTACCAACAAGAACACCGCAGGGCCTTTCAACAACAACGTGGGAACAATCAATTGAAAATATACTGAACTGTATCTACAAAGCATCTGCGAACCCCAACACTGAAGCGCAACTCCATATAGGCCTGTAGTCATGTGGTAGCTCTCTCTTTGTCAAGATGTTCATCATGTAGGATTGTCCCCATCTTGTGGAAGATTGTGACAATCTCAGATCTGAGTGCTGCTGACACTATTTGAATTTTCTTTGAAAATATTCTCAAGTGTGGTTTTGAGAAAGAGCGTCTTTTCATATATGGTGCCCTCTGGTATGTCATGGTTGAGGGGCGAGTCCTGCTGTTTGTCTTCTTTCGGGTCTTTCTGTGATGCGGCTATTTCTGGCTGTTCTTTAGTATCTGTCTGGGAACGTGTTTCCCGCCCAAACTTGAGGATCAGCTGATTGCGATTTTTCCGCTTGGTGAGTTGGGATCCAGAACGGGGGTCCTCCTCTTCGTCTTGGGGTTCCACAATAACAGGGTCGTTGCTATGGCCATGGGGATCATTGTGTTTTACTGTTCTTACTTCCATTTCACGAAATCCGGATAACCGGTACAGTTCAGATTACCGGGTGTATGGTAAAATAGTAGGATAAGGCACTGAAAATGATGGCAAATGATGCCCACCACAAGTCTGTGGCTTAATTTGAGGGCACACAGTTGGTTATGGGAGTTTTGGGCTATCCCCTCTGTCAGCTGTTGGGGGGAGGGGGGGGAGAAACACCTAGGTGTGGAAGTGCTTCTAGAAAAACAGGGTTACTTCCCCTTACAGTTTTCGGAGGCGCTAATCACGCTGGTGAAAGCAGTTTCACAACAGGAACAATAATTACAGAGATCTGTCTCTTCCATGGTATGTCTATGGAGGGGGGAAACACTGAGCACATGGTACATTTAGTTACGCGAGCATGTGGTAAATTTAGTTCCGCAAAGATAGAAGTAACACAAAACGGTGGGGCACTCTTGCAGGCCAGAGAGCACTAATTGGCGAATCCTCCCAAGTCAAGAATCAGATTTGAACGTGGCAGCCACTTTATATCGGAGCACTCTCCATTACCTCGTTGTGAGCGGCATGGTGACCTGTCTCACAACAAAGGAAATAGATAAAGAACGTAAAAATCTGATTAAAATTCCCTAGAAATTTGGAAAGGTCTCACCCTATGAGTTGAAGATCAACCTGTTGGTTGATCTTCAACTAGAACCAATAATTTTTAACTGTATTACATTTAAAACACATATTTCAGACAAATTATTGCAGAGCGATAAACAACATATCCGTACTGTAAGGCAGCCATATTGGCAATCGTGTGAAGCTATATTAGGTATTACGTATGTTCGGGGTCTGACGGCACCTGGGATTTCTCCCATCTCCACGTATGTTCTCTGTATCGGACAAGCCAGAGATTTAAAAGTGTGTGGGATATGTACTATGTAGTTTGTTGTGCCCATTGTTCATCCGGCCTGTTAGCCGCCGGGCCACTAGTGAGACCCGACGTTACCAATACCCGCCACAGGGAGGCCGGCCGGGTGTTACCAATATTTGTACTCTGGCTGGTCTTGCCACTTACTTTCCTGGGATTTCAGTGGCTAGAACCAAAAAAAAAAATAATAATAATAAATAAATAAATCGAGGTTGATATTAGTGATACTTAACAAGTTAGTATTAATAGTATGCGATGTGGGGCTGTACGGTGAAAGTGAGTTTTAAAAACCGAATAGGTTCGGGCAAGAATTTTGATGTTCTCTTTTGATTTTGAAATGTAGGGCTAAACGCTGTGCAAGACAGAAGTTTGGGGGGAGGATGAAGACTGGGGGGAAGAAATTGGAAATAAGGGGCCGACAGAGTAGATGGCCCCTGCAGGTAGTGAGGCATGCCCGTGCCCCACCAGAGTGAGAAAATTGGGGAGGCAAGGAGAGGCAAGCCTCTCCTCCCCAGGAGTTTGGAAAGAAAGATCCGCTCAAGAGAGTGCGGATTTGGGTCGCCAATAGGCTGTTCCGGCGGGAAATTGCCACCGTATGTCGTCTCCATCAGTTTGCAGGCCCTAAAAAGCTGGCTGTTGAGTCTCATCTAGGTGGGACACTAATAGGGGGTTAAATCTGGGATGTCATCCTTCCAGACTGCATGTGGTCTGGGTCCTATTTTCTGGTCATTATCTTGGGGTCATAATCAAGTCTACTGGCTGTCATTATGGGGTTTTATCCCTTCCGTGATGTTTGCTAGTCCTCACACTACCTTTTGTCATTATGTAGTGGGTCTATGCTGCAAGGTCTTGGGGCAGTGTCGCTTTGTTCTGATGTCACAACTATTTAAAGGTGTCTTTTCGCTTCCATTGGCGGTAATCATGACTCTTGTGGTTAGACAATATATTGTCACTTGTCTTTTCCCAGTGCATTTTTTACTTAGTCCAAGGTCTGTATAGTCGGCTCCTCTATGTCGCTATTTGCAGGTTTGTTTTGTCTCATACCTTTAAGGTCTTCTGTATATGGCGGTTAGTGTTTGGCACCTGGTAAATAATCCCTGGACAAAATCAGTTAAGGCTAAATATTCCTCTTGTGTATCTAGTAGATGTGACTCAAGATCCCTCGGTAGATAGTGAACTCTAGTTATTAGCCTGTATCTAAGGTCTTCGTATTGGGCACACTCAAACATAATGTGCACCCAGCTTTCTTGTTCCCCACAAATACAACGCGGATCCTCCACTATTCCCAATGCTGTAAGCTTTGCATTGAAAGCCCCGTGACCCATAAGGAGGTAGGTCGTGTAAAGTCCGGGTTGCAGCCAGGTTGGAAGAATGGGGTATACTCTGTCTACGTCCGGGATGAACTTTTTGGTGATATTCCCTTTTGTTGTGTTTGTCCAGCTGTATTGCCAGGTTTCTTTTAGGTATTTCTGCAGCCTGTTCTTTTCAACCTTGTGGGGTTTTTTTTTTTTTTTTTATGTGAACCCCAAACACGAGAAGTATTAGACCCTATAGTACTTAGTACCGTGCTTGGGTTGGAGGTTGAGAAGACAAAAGAAGATATTTGTTGACATTGGACTTGAACTTTAGTAGATTGTAATTTTCAGGAAATACATATGAAGGAAGGTTGTTCCAGAAAACAGCAGTTGAATGAATAAATGAGGAAGATGAAAAGTTGGTTCTGTGGGTTTGAAGCTGGACAGTAAATGGATGTTGGCTGGGGGCGGCACTTGTTCAGACTGTTTTGAAAGAGAGAGCGGGAATTATAGAAGCCAATTCAGAAGAACAGTGCCAATGGAAGTATCTGTAGAAGAGGCATGCAGCAGAATAGTACGTCTATGAGAAAGCGAGTGGAGAGACTCTGTTAGAGATGAATCATTAATTAACCTAACTGCCCTCTTCTGAATGGAATCAAGAAGCCTGAGAGAGGTTTTGGGGGCACCACCCCAGATGTGGGAACAATATTCCATGGCAGGGCGGATTTGCAATTTATACAGAGCGAGCAGCTGTTTGGAAGAAAAGTAACACTGAGAGCGAAAGAGAAAACCAAGTTTTTTAGATGCAGAGGAAGCAATATTTCTAATGTGCTTGTGCCAAGAGAGATTAGAAGTCAGGGTAATCCCCAAAAGAGATATCATTTTGCCTAGAAATCGGAGTGTCCCTAAAGATAAGCATAGAAGCAGAAGAATCCTTTTTGCGAGATATAAGACAAGACTGAGTTTTAGAAGGGTTGAAATCAACTAAGTTGTCTTTGCCCCACTGGAGAATAACCTGAAGATCGGCATTTAAAGAATTGGTAGCAGATTTTCGAGAAGTTGAAGCTGATTGAGCAGGACAAGGTTTCTCAAAATGGAAAGTGGAATGCAATGTGCTATCATCAGCAAAACTATGGATAGGACTGCCAGTCAATGGAAGAAGGTCATTAATATACAAGAGGAAAAGAGTGGAGGAAAGAACTGAACCTTGGGGGACACCGACATTAGTGGAGAAGTTAGAAGACAGAGAGCCATCTACCATCACCCTCAGTGAGCGATCAGAGAGAAAACTGGATAACTAATTACTAAAAACAGTAGGCAAACCATAAGATGGAAGCTTGTTTAGAAGGCCTTTATGCCAAACACGATCAAAAGCCTTTGAGATGTCAAGAGCAATTACTTGTGTTTCACCGAACTTTTCCACTGAATTAGTCCATAAATGGGAAACATAAGCCAGAATATCACCAGTGGATCGACACTGACAGAATCCATACTGGCGATCGTTGATCAGACAGAAGGTTTCTAGGTAGTTTAAGAGTTGGCGGTTAATTGATTTCTCCATTAATTTAGAAAGAGTAGAAGTAATTGCAATGGGGCGATAATTGGATGGGAGAGATTTGTCACCCTTTTTAGGAACTGGCTGGATATGAGCAAATTTCCAAGCAGAAGGAAAAACACCTTTGGAATAAGAAAGTGAAAAAAGGCGGCAAAGAATAGGAGTAAGATGAGGAGCACAGATTTTGAGAACAAGTGGAGAAATACCATCAGGATCTGGAGCTTTCTTAGCATCAAGATTCATCAAAATCCTTCTGATATCCTTTTGACGGAAGACCACAGGAGGCATTGAATGGAGCGTGTTGGAAATGGTGGGAGGTGTTTTACCAAGATCATTAATACATGAGCTGGAAGAAAAATGGGATGGTAGCAGGTCAACTTTATCCTTGGCTGAAGTGACAACAGAACCATCTGGTTTGGACAGAGGTGGGAGCAGAGATGGGCAAAAGTTGCGGCCAATAGCTTTGGCAAGAGACCAGAATGCTCGGCTACCATTAGGGTAAGAAGCAAGTTTTCTACTCTTAGCCTGTTCAAACTCTAGTTTGGACTGATTAATAACTGCTTTACAATTGTTGCGAGCTTTGCTGTAGGCAGAAAATGAAACTGAAGAATTAGAAACAAGCCAATTACGATATGCAACATTCTTCTCTTGAACAGCCTTAGCACATTTATTGGAAAACCAAGGTTTAGATAAAGGACGAGATTTTAAAGTGGAGTGTGGGATAAAGGATTCCATTTCTGCAAGAATAATTTCACTGACACGATCTGAGCAAACGTTGACATCAGAAGTTTTGAAACAGTAATCTAACCAAGGAAAAGAAGTCTCGCAGGTCATCCCATTTTGCATTCTTGTAATGCCAAAAAACATGAGGTTGTGAATAGCCATGAGATAAAGGTTGCATTGGAGAAGAGACAATCACCAAGTTGTGATCTGAAATGCCTAAAGGACCTCTCACTTCGACACTGTACTTAGAAGGGTTGTTTGTGAGAAAAAGATCAAGCATATTGGCTGTATGATTAGGATTGTCCAGTATTCTTGTAGGTAAATGAACAATCTGTGCTAGGTCATTAGTAATTGCAAAAGCCTCAGCATCTCGACCTGCTGTGTTGGTGTGACTAGAAAACGGAAGCCAGCTGGAGTTGTGAACATTAAAATTACCAAGGAAAATTGGACTGGAGAAAGTCAAGTTGCAAAGAGAGGAAGTCAAAGAGCTCCAAGTGATTAGTGGAGTTGGGAGAACGGTAGAGACAACAGATGAATTTGACACAATGAGGTAGAGAGATTTTAAGCCAGAGAAGATCAAAAAGAGGAGATTCCAAATTGCCAAGTCTCTGACAGAGAATATCAGAACGGACATACGCACAAGTACCACCTTTGAGGCGAAAAGAATCATACAGTGAATAATTTGGGCATCTGAGATGAGCAGTAGTTGAATCAACAGATAACTGAGATTCTGTCAGAAAAAGTACATGGGGTTATGAGGTATGAGGTATATTGAGGGTCTAGCGGCTCCTGGGATTTCTCCCATCTCCGCGAATGTTCTATGTATCGGTGACAGTACCCTGTCAAAGCCAGAGATTTAGAAGTGTGTGGGTCATGAGTAGTGTTATATGTTGTGCCCATTGTTTATCCGGCTTATTGGCCGCCAGGCCCCTAATGGGAACTGACGTTGTCCATACCTCGCCAAGTGGAGGCTAGCCGGGTGTTACCATTGAGTCAATTGTACTCTGGCTGGTCCTGCCACTTACTTTCCTGGGATTTTAGTGGCTAGGACCTAAAATAAAATTGGAACGACTGCGGTTGATTTTAAATCACTTACATTAAAGCACTAATATGGGGTTGACGCTGAAAGCCTGTTTCTGAAATGCCTAAAAGGTTGGGCGAAATTTTTTGGTGTATTTAAATTTGGACGTGTAGGGCTATACGCTGTGCAAGAAAAAGTGCTGGGAGGGGAGAATGAAGGCTGGTGGGTGAAATAGGAAGAAGAGGGTCGATAGGGTAGGTGACCCCCAATTTTTCAGTGAGGCATGCCCTGAAAAATTGGGGGTCACATGGGGTTTGGCAGACTGCAATTGGAAATGGACATCGTTGAGATTAGAATTGAAACCACGTATATTTGTGAAATGAATCAGTATTAGTAACGGCCGCATGGTGCAAGAATGCCTATGGCTTATGCTGCACCAGCAAAAAAATAAAAATAAAAATAAAAAATCCGAACAAAACAATGATAAAAACAATAAATAAATAAATAAATAACTAAACAATAATAATTAATAAATAAAAAAATAAAATAAAATAAAATAAAAAATAAATAAAAAGGAAATTAAACCTATCATCCTATGCGCTTCCCTTACCCGAAAGTACTATCCAGATGACCTTTTAATTTCCCCAAACTGTCGGCCTCTACCACCCATGAAGGCAACTTATTCCAGTAATTTATAACTCGCTGGCTAAAATAAAACTTCCTGCAGTCCAATCTAAACATTACCCCCGGAACTTGAATTTATGTCCCCTAGTTCTACCATCTTTTATAATCTTGAAAATTTTGTCCTCATTCATTTTACTGATGCCTCTCAGAACCTTAAACACCTCAATCAAATCTCCTCTAAGGTGCCTAGTTTTCAAACTCTGCAACCCACATATTCGAAGTCTTTCTTCATAAGGACGCCCTTTTGCCGATCTCACCAGCCGAGTTACCCTTCTTTGCACCCTTTCAAGAAGCTCAATATCTTTCTTTAGGTGCGGTCTCCATACTTGAACACAGTATTCCAAATGTGGTCTAACATAAGCCTTATATAATGGGATTATCACGTCCCTATCTCTACTTGCAAAAGTTCGATAGATCATCGATAGGACACCATGGGCCTTCCTTGCAACCTGTTTATAATGCTCAAAGAATTTCATGTCTGACCATATCGTAACATCCAAGTTCCATTCCTCCAGTACTGGGTTTAGTTGAACTCCACCAAGTGAATAAGTTTTTTTGGGATTACTGTTTCCCAGGTGTAATACCTTACACTTTGTTGGATTAAAGCACAGCTGCCATTTTTCTGACCATTCCTGAAGTCTATCTAGGTCTCTCTGAAGAAGCTCAGCTTGACAGTGATCATTAACTACTCTACCAATTTTAACATCATCTGCAAATTTAGACATCACGCCCTCTATCCCTTTAGGAAGTGCTTGGGAGGTTTAGATATTTTCGCAGATAAGCTTGCTCTATTAGTTTGACAATTCATGGTGTATTCAATAGTAAGAAAAAGTGGGTGGGACATGCTGTATGAAGTAATGAAATTTTTGGATGTGGCATGTACGTGGTAAGAATATACCCAGATCCTTGACATAACGTGGCCTCGACAATGCTCCCCACATACACACTACTCGGACTCCCTCCAGTCACTATCTGGCAGAGTAGAGGTAGCAAGATTATACACTAGCTGATCCGGAAGCCTCCTAGAGAGTTACCAATAGGTTCAATCAGGTGTACTAACTAGCGGCTGGCCTGCGAACACCGTTTTAGAGCTGTACCCTCGAAATGTAAGGAATATTGGATCTCGCCACGACGTTCATCATAACCTCAAAAGTCATCAATCATACTGCATGATGGAAGAGAAAGGGAAGGGTTGACCAGTCATCTACCACCTAGTACTGCCTGGTAACATATAGGGGCGGCGTTCCTCCATGTGGTGTGGGCGCCACACCTCGACCCCTGCTTACGTTGGTTCACACCTGGGTGGTCACCCACCATGTACTTATGCATGGAAGTTATACCCAGGATTACTAACAGTCCCACCATCGTGAAGGTGCAAGCAGAGGATTTGGCTGTCACAGACCGTCTGGACTTCGCCGAAATTGGGTCCACTTGACTTGAGTGTCACCCGAATATCAGTTCCATCAGCGTTTTAGACTCCCAGGTAGCAAGTACAGCTTGTCTGGCATATCTGAGAGAATGTCTGTGAAAACCTCAAGGACCAAAGCTCAAGGGTTGCATTGTTATCCACTGTGTAGTCTAGGTGTGAAGCTATAAAGTGTGTTTGGTGTCAAGCGGCACCAGGGGTTTACCCCATCTCCGCATTGCTTGCATTGTGATGGGTGTGCCAGTTTACTGGAAATGCCAGAGATTCAAAAGTGTATGGATATTGTACGTGTGTAGTGTCATGTACCGTTGTTCATCTGGTCATTTAGCCGCTGGACCCCTACTGAGGCCCAACGTTGCCCCACTTTAGCCCCGTGGAGGCAGACCAGGAAACACCAGTCGACTAAGATTAGGTGGCAGGTCCTGCCATCTAATTTCCTGAGATTTCAGTGGCTAGGACCTTAAAAAAAAAAAAAAATATATATATATATACATAATACACACAAATATATATACATATATATACACCCTCTATGTGCTTGCGTGGCAGGGAGGCGCTAGGAATGAGAGGCCGAAAGTAGTGGGCAAAGGTGATTTTAGATTGTGTGGGGCATTGCGTGCAGGTAGAGTGGGGGAGTAGATTGAAGACTGGGGGGGGGGCAGAGACATGGAGCCGATAGAGAAGACAGCCCCAGTTTACAGTGGGGCAAGCCCATGCCCCACTAGAGAGTAAGAATGGGGGTGGCACATGGGGGATACGGTGGAACCGTCGCCTCCCCCACCCGCCGGGGAGGGGTGGAATAGTTGAGCCAGGCAAGGGAGCTGGCTCAGGTCGCCAATATGGCGTGCATGCAGAGACTGCGATTTGTTCATGTGGCATTTGGTATAGACTAGTAGGATTGAGTCGCTTGTAGGATTTAACTCCTCTTCTCTGATGTCCGTGTGAGCCAAGTTTGGCCGCCTATTTGGAGGTCGCTCATTGGAAATGGGTCCAGTTAAATCAGATTTTAGCATCCATAGGATAATGCGTAGAGGGCTGCTCGCCGCTTTTGGTGAATACTCTGTCTGTAGGTCAAGATTGAGTATTCAAGAAGCAAATCCTGGTCCATTTGATGCTGGCGATGTAGGATCAATAAGTCTGTCAATTCAGTGCAGTTAATGGAGCATTTGTTGAGTAGTCGCTCGTGGGACCCATGTCCCGTCCATGGATATTTGGAAGAGTAGGATTTATTGTCCATTAGGGTGGATTCCGTTGTGGTTTTTGGGAGAATGGATCTGTCAACCAGAATGCAAGTCCGGGTCGTATATTGTGCACGGAGGCTCTGCTTGCTCTTTTGTTTGGAGGTTGCCCTTGGGAGCCATGTCCCGTCGGTGAGTCAATTTGCAGAGAAAAGGAAGTGAGTATGGTTGAGGTGAGTTTCAGTTCTGTCATGATGTCCAGTGTTATCCACTGGGGTAGAATTGGGAGGTTCTCCCCCCATACTCCTCCTGTGACACGCGTTCCATTTGGTTATAGTTGGTGATGAGTTGGGATATTTAATGGTCCTACCCCAGTAATCTGGTGTGAAGCTATATTAGGTATTAGGTATGTTCGGGGTCTGATGGCACCTGGGATTTCTCCCATCTCCGCGTATGTTCTCTGTATTGGACAAGCCAGAGATTTAAAAGTGTGTGGGACATGTACTGTGTAGTTTGTTGTGCCCATTGTTCATCTGGCCTGTTAGCCGCCGGGCCCCTAGCGAGACCCGACGTTACCAATACCCGCCACAGGGAGGCCAACCGGGTGTTACCAATATTTATACTCTGGCTGGTCTTGCCACTTACTTTCCTGGGATTTCGGTGGCTAGGACCGAAAAAAAATAATAATAATAATAAATAAATCGAGGTTGATATTAGTGATACTTAACAAGTTAATATTAATAGTATGCGACGTGGGGCTGTGCTGTGAAAGTGAGTTTTAAAAACCAAATAGGTTCAGGCAAGAATTTTGATGTTCTCTTTTGATTTTGAAATGTAGGGCTAAACGCTGTGCAAGACAAAAGTTTGGGGGGGATGAAGACTGGGGGGAAGAAATTGGAAATAAGGGGCCGACAGAGTAGATAGCCCCTGCAGGTATAGGTATAGGTATGTTGAGGGTCTGACGGCTCCGGGGATTTCTCCCATCTCCGCGTATGTTCTTTGTATCGAGTGACAGTACCCTGTCTATGCCAGAGGTTTAAAAATAATGTATGGGTTATGTGGTATGTAGTTTGTTGTGCCCATTGTTCATCCGGCCTGTTGGCCGCCGGGCCCCCAGTGGGACCCGGCATTACCATACCTAGCGACGGGGACGCCGGCCGGGTGTACCAAGAGACTAATTATACTCTGGCAGGTCCTGCCACTTACTTTCCTGGGATTTCGGTGACGAGGACCTAAAATAAAGGTTGGAGTTATCGCTAAGTTGGAGTTATCAGTTTAAGTAAAATTGCATTTAGAAAGCGCTGCGTGGGATTTTACACTGAAAGAACTATTTCTAGAGAGCCTAAAAGGTCGGGCAAAATTTGATGTGATTTAAATTTGGACATGTGGGGCAGTCGCTGTACAAGAGAAAGTGTTGGGAGGGGAGGGTGAAGACTGGGGGGATGAAATAGGAAGAAGAGGGGTCGGATAGAGAGGTGACCCCCCATTATCAGTAGGGCATGCCCATGCCCCACCAGAGTGAAAATATGGGGAGGCGAGGAGAGGAGAAGAGCAAATACCCCCTCCCCCTCCCCGAAAAAAAAAAAAAAAAAACCGCACAAGGGAGTGCAGTTTTGGGTCGACAGTAGGCCATTCAAATCATCCTAAAGTCTTGTCTTTCTGTGGTATGGTGAGTTTTTTGCTTGTGTTTTTTTTTTTTTTTTTTACCTGTTTGACCTCCTGCATTCTTTCTAGTTGGGTTGCCTTTGGTATATTTCTATCATTGTTTTCCTTCTAGAAAATAGATCCTGGGCATATTGACTGAGTGCCTTGTAGTCCTCTTGAGTGTCTAACAGTCTGGGTTCTTGGTTGTCTGGGATATATTGGATTGACGTTATTAGCTGTAGTCGCAGGTCGTCATACAAATCGCACTCAAACATTAAGTGTCTCCAGGACTCCGGGTTGCCACAGGGACAGTCCGCATTATTTATGATACCAAGTTGGTGTAGTTTAGCTTTAAACGGGCCGTGTCCTGTAAGGAGGAAGGTGGTATTTCGACCAGGGTGAAACCACACTGGCGCCTTAGGGTATAGCTTAGTGACAGTGGGGAGGAATCTTCTGGTCACTGCACCTTTTTCTGTGTTGCTCCATCTCCTCTGCCAAATCTGGATGAGGTGGTCGGTGATTCTTCTCTTCTCATAGTTGCGGTCATTAGTGATGTCAGTGGTGAGGTCATACATCGTAGCCGATGTGTTTCTGGCAAGATGGTAGAGCAGACCACAGCGGGTAGCTTCGAGATCCAGGGGTAGAACTCTTACCAGGACTTGGAGGGCAGCCGTGCTAGTCGTTCTAGTTGCTCTCGACATGGTAAGGAGGATGGTCCTCTGAATGGTTTCGAGGATCCGTTTATTCACTTCTAGTGCCGCCCTCGCGTACCAGACAGGGGAGCCATATGTGATGGCAGGGATGAAGAGAGCTTTGTAGTACAAAGACAGGGTAGTACGTCTGAGTCCCCAGTCCCTGCGAGTGACTCTAGCGAGGAGGGCCGCATATCTTCTTATCTTTTGTTTAATATATTCTAGGTGTGGCTTGAAATTTAATTTTCTGTCCAGGATTATTCCTAGGTATTTAATCTGTTCGCACAGCTTAACTGTTTTGTTCTCAATCTTAATTTGTGGTGGTCTCCTTAAGTCTAGCATACCTTTTAGCAGCACCGAATTTGTCTTGTCGGGTGCTAGTTTGAGCAAGTGTAGCTTCGTCCAATCTAGCAGCTTTTGCAGGGCATCATTTGCTTGGATTTCTAAGGAGGATCTGCTGTCAGCCTCAATGGTCAAGATCAAGTCATCTGCATAGGCCTGGGCCTCCACACCACCCAGATCCATGGCGAGGAATTCGTCCAGGACAAAGTTCCACAGGAGCGGCCCCAGGACAGAACCCTGGGGGCAGCCCCTGCGGACTGGGCGACTGAGGCATTTATATGGTGTGGTAACTTGCACTGCTCTATCAGCCAGGTAATCCTTCATGCAATAATAAAGATTCAATGGAAGGTTGGCAGCTCTGAGTCTCGCCAAGACGCTCGGCCACCAGAGGGTGTCGAACGCCCCAGTGAAATCCACTGCGATGACAAGGAAGTATTTCCTTTTACAATGGGCGACTCTAGAGAGGAGGTTCTGTATTGCTTCGATAGTGGATTTGCCAGGAGTAAATCCGTATTGCTTTGACATGTTAGGATTTGCTTCATTATAATGCCTTGTGATTCTTGTATGTAGCAGCCGTTCGAATATTTTACTGAGGATTGGTAGCAGGGCTATGGGTCTGTAGGAACTAGGTGTCTCTGGTGGCTTTGTTGGGTTTTTTAGGATCAGTTTTAAATTTGCTTTTTTCCACTGTAGTGGAAATTTACCTGCTTCCAGGCAGCAACTGAATAGTTTTAGCAGTAATTCAGGTATATGTTCAGTTGCTTCTTTTGCCATCTCCGGTTCAATTAGGTCCAGTCCAGGGCATTTCTTATTTTTCGCGCGGCTTGCTGCATCCTGAATTTCTTCTAAGGTGAAGGGGAGTTCTATTTGATCATTATTATAGGAATTGTTTGCTTGGCAGATAGCCTGCTGCTCATCTGTTAGTGTTGTTGGCAGCTCCTGAAGGATGTTGTCCAGGATGTTCCCAATCGACTCCCAGGTTATGGTTAAATTTCCTTGTGCTGTTTTGGTGGCTGTCACGACTTCCCCCCTGGGGAGTTTGTGAGTGGTAATTTTGTATACCACCCCCCAGGAGTTGCTGTTTCCTGACCCTTGTACCAACCTCTCCCATGATTCCCTTTTATTTTTCTTTATCTGTTCAGTATAACAATTTCTAGCGATTCTATATTCTATCCCTGTAGGTACTGGGATGGGGAGGTTAAATCCTGTGAAAGGAACAAATTGGTAACTCTGTGGGCCATTAGCCACTCTAATATTTTTCCAAGGTTAGCCAATAGTGCAATAAGCCTGAAGGACAGTGGTTCAGTTGAAGGCTTATTTGGTTTTTTAATGCCAACAACGCCTCTTTCCAACACTTAGGGAACTGGCTGTCTCGTAGACACTTGTTAAACAGAAGCAAAAGGTGTGATGGTCTTAATTTGTAGAACCTGAGGATGAAGACATATTCAATAAGGTCCATGCCCAGACATTTCCTGGGATTGATTTTTTTCAGTACTGCATCCAGCTCCAGCATGGTAAAGGGTTCAGCTAAGGACTGAGAATAGTAATTAGCATTTTGTGCTCGAAGATCAGCATGTTTAGCAAGATCTTCCAAGGAGTCATCAGTTGGGAAAAGATTGTCCAGAATGAGATTGACAGAGTCGTGCCAATTAGTTGATTCATTGGTTCCTACAACCACAGACCCTAAGATGTCTGAGGTAAAAATCTTCCCCCATGTAATTTTGTAGAAGAGTCCCCAAGGGATTTGCATTACCAGAGTCCTTGACAAAGTTGGCCCACGTTTCTTTTTTCCTGTTTGCTTTTGTGTACCGATTCTTTTTAGTGATGTAGTCATTATAGAGTCGGGCAACATCTGGAGGAGGCCATCCACGATGCCGCTGGTACTGTTTTCGGGCATGATGGACATCTTTACGCAGTTTACTAAGTTCCACTATCCACCAAGAGCAGGCCCTGGGAGTGAATGTCTTCTTCTTGGCTGATTAGTATGAGACTTTAGTTAAGGATTGCTGAACGAGATCACCTAGTTCAGTGGCCAAAGCAGTGTCAAGGTGGTCCAGCATGGAAAGTGAGAAGTCATGCTCAATTGATCCATCGAAGGCTGCCCAGTCAATTGATTTTGTGGAGAAACGGACAAAATCAGGCATTCTGGAATGAGAGGGATGGATGGAACTGGCAGGAGCAACATGAAATAGGATGACCCTATGATCACTCAGCATTCAGTCAGGGATAGTGGCCCAATCAGTGATCTGGGACCTCAGGTCATTGGTAGTGATAGTAATATCTATGTCAGATAGTCGAGTAGAACTGCAGTAAGTGGGGAGTTGGTTGGGTTGATTGTGGACTGCCAGATTGTGGGTGAGAATAAGGTCCTCCAGGAGAAGCCCACAAGAATCTGAGGAAGAGCTGTACCAGAATTGAGATTTTGCATTGACGTCTGAGGTTATAAGTACTGATTTAAAACCCAAAAAGTCCAAAGCAAACTCTAGGTAGTTGAGAGATTCTTCTATGTCCTTGGAAGGTGGACAGTAGAGTGAAATTAGATAAAACATAGACGAGGCATGGGTGATCTGAACACAGGTAGCAAACTTATTGCAAAGGCCGTGGATGGCTAGGACATCCAGCTGGTAGTTGGGGATCACAATACAGGTCTTTGAGTCATCGAGGGTAGGCTGGATTACATGAGCTTGGATGGAGAATCCCATGACTTTAAATAAGTTACCAAGTTTCATCCTGGATTGATATTATATCTATAGAGTGCTCCTCCGCTGCACGTCGGATCTCATCAGCAACAGTCCGGGATCTGTGACCAATGGTCACAGATCCCGGATCTGCATGACTAAGTTTGACACTATGGCTATTTCTAGTGAGACTATGGATTTGTGGATTGGAAGGAGAGGAACTGCCCTGTACAGCTAGGGGCTGTGGTTGAAGAGCTGGGGGTTATTCATAGGCGGTCCTTTCTTACTTGTTCTAATGCTTGCTGGTATTCAGGACAGGCTACATCCCGCACCGAATGCCCATGTTCACGATATCTTCTCTTGCAGTTCGTGCATCTAGGATTCTCATCCTTGTTTGAACATTCTACATGAACGTGCCCACTACGGGCAATGTCCACACGTAAGGGATGAGTGCGTACAGTGCTAGGATGAGGTTGGAATCCTGTTTTATTTCCTCAAGAGTGATGCCATGGTCAGCAAGATTTTTGTAGAACAAGTCCTCAAGGATCTCATCTTTGGTAACACTTATAGAAAGATCATACACCAGTATAGATGGATTGGTGCACTTGGGAAGATTCACAGTGACTCCAGCAGAGTGAAATGGGCTGGCAGCTGCGATATTGTCCAGATCCTCCTTGGTTGTGGTTTCAAGAACTCCCCGGTTCCTAATTGCTCTCAATGAGTTGATCTTAACTGTCTTGAAGTCATTTTTTTTAGCATATTCTGCACTATTTCTTTCACCTCTCCACTAGTCTTCAGCTCTGACTATTCAGATGCATGGACCAGAAGAAGATGCTGAGGTTTTTGGGTGTCAGCTTTGGCTAGTTGTGGGAGGTGGGCAGTCCTTGAGATGGTGTAGCAGATGCTGTCTTGGCTGCCAAGGCATAGGATCTGAGTGGAAATTCTTTATTCTGTGGGGGGGCTTCCAGTGCAGGATGAGTTGTGATTGCAGGGAGCTTAGATAAGGTATCAAGCACCCTTTCAAGGATGCTTGTCTGGGACCTGACCTCTTCATTAACTGCCCAGAGCTTTTCATTATCAATCAGGAGAGCTGTGGAGATTGTCTCCAGTCTAGCCCACAGCTCCTGCACAGTATTTGCTGCCAACCTAGTAAATCTGTTATTGTCGTGGTTTAGAAATGCCACTAGATTTTTATGCAGCATAGAGATCACTTGATGAAGGGATGAGGAGTCAGCAGAAGCACCAACAGCAGGGGCAGAGGAGACAGGAATAGAAAGCCTGTTCGAGGATGGGAGCCCTGATCCAACAGTCCACTCAAGGGCAGAGAGTGATGGATCAGCTTTTGGAGCTGATGTGGATGATGGAGCTGAGATAGCTAGATTCGAAGAAGCAGAGAAAGAGGCTGCAGGATGAGCTGGAGTAGAAGGAGAAACAGGGGCAGCTGGTTGGATGGATGAAGGTAGAGCAGGTTGTGCAGAAGGGGGGGGGAGCAGGAGAAGCGTGGGCAAGCGATTCCAAGATGGAGGCAGCAACTGGAGTAGAGATGCTGAAATCAAGTTTAGCTGCAATTGACAACTGGGGAAGGATTGTTAGTGGAGCAAAGTGGATGGACCCTGGATCTCTTTTTACTCTTTTTTTCCGAGATCGGCTGTTTGCCTTAAGGGGGGGGAGGAGGTTAGTTGGATCCGAGTCCTCACCAGCGGAGGAGCTAGATTCCTCGCGGGGAACTCCTGTTGGATACACGTTATCTGTCGTTCGGGATGGAAGTATCAGTGTGCTGAGAACAGTCTACTGATATAACAGGCAATCTCCTGAAACAGGTCTACTGAAGAAAATCACAATCTACCGAAAATTGTAATTCCAACTATTTCCACCAGGGAGCAAGACAGGCAGGGGAGGAATTGGAATAGGATGTTCCACAGTGGCACATGACACATGGTGAAGTCATAGTCAATTAACAGGATACGAAAATCACACTATCAAGTTCAGCAGAATATATAGCTAAAGGACCACGATCAAGAATGAAAGTTGGCTGTGAAGGAAATAATGCTGCTCTTAGTTCTCCCTATGTAAAGATCTTGTAATATGGTTCAGCCCTTTTGAAGAAAAGTTTAACATCTAATTTTCACTTTTCGCTTTTAGGGCCAGGAACTATGAGGAGAATGATGTCGTTGAAGAGATTTTGGCAGATATTTCACTAGAGTACCTACAACTGCAGTTGGATCTGCAATTGCACATCCATTACACTCTAGGATCACTGAATGAAATATGATGGATATTTTTCCAATCAAAGATCTATCACAGACCACTTGGAGCTAGAACATGGATGAAATAAAATGGATCCAAGATTCCTTTGGCTTTGACATTGAATACAGGAAATCTACCTTTAAACATCTATTTGTACCAGGATATTAGCAGATGCATATTTAAAGACTGGTAGATTTTCTGCAACAAGATATCAGTGAAATACACCCATGCCTTGTTTTTGAATTTTTTTTTTTTTTTTTTTTTTTGCGGCCATACATTTAGAATTCTAGCAAGGTTTTGGATACAGTGGAAACCATGTAGATGTTTTGAGAACTGCTAACTGCTGCATGGACAATACTTTCTATAATATATATCACTGCATCATTTCTGTTGACTTATGATATCAAAAACTATGCCAGCCATTGGAATGCATTCCATTCGGCCTTATTGAGCTTCCACTGTGATATCCATGACAGCTGACATGGTCTTCTCTCAGTCAAAGCAGATACCACAGGGAAATGATCACTCCACGGCAACTGTCTTCAACTCCCCCCCCTGCAAACAAAGGGAGGAGAGCAAAGAGATCAATGGCAAAAAACATGAATAGGCATGTGAGGGGGGGTGGGGAAAGGTATTTCCCACATTTAGGTTGGTTGGTTGTTTTGGGTTTTATTGGCGCATCAGTGACTAAGGCTATAATATGTCAGAACTAGGTCATATAAAAGAGAAAATTTATATTTCAGCAACTTAAAAATTAGGTCACTACATCAAGATGTATAGAAATAAAGATATGTAAAATGTTTATAAAGATGGTAACTTTTAAATGTGTAAAAATATTTAAACATTTTAAATAACTAAAAATGGCTGATAAATTTGCATTGCCGGATAAAATCTGACTGAGTGTATAAGGCTCAGTCAGATGGCTAAAAGCAGTAAAATATAGACGATCATCTATATTTTACTTGTTTGTTGTGCCTGTAAAGTGGGCACTCAGATAAAATATGTCTTACTGTTAAAAAGGTGTCACATTACTCACACACATAGGAGTGTCATCTGCCCTCAGCAGAAATGGAGTAAGATGACTGTGTCCTATGCGGAGGCGAGCTAGAACAACTTCCTCTCAGCGGTTCCTGCACAGACTCTACTGTGCAGTAGAGTCTGTGCAGATTCTTTATTATATTATATATTAGTCTTTATTACATCTTTATCTGATAGAGTTTGTTCATGACCTGCCCATGCCACGATTATTGCCACTGGGAGAGTAATCTTTTGCATATTAATTGCCTGTAGTCTGTATAGGGAACTAACAGGCTACAGTTCATCTGGGATTGTGGTGATCTGGCTGCAGTATCAGCCAGTTCATTACCCTTTCCCAGTGTGACTAGAGATCCAGCAGAAACAGAGGTCAAAGGACCGATCAAAGAGAGAATGT
The DNA here is from genome assembly GCF_048544385.1 of Mastigoproctus giganteus. Taxonomy (NCBI): domain Eukaryota; kingdom Metazoa; phylum Arthropoda; class Arachnida; order Uropygi; family Thelyphonidae; genus Mastigoproctus; species Mastigoproctus giganteus. Next base: position 68,622,480 of record NC_143575.1, read on the forward strand.
AACACCCACTGAACCTGGGTCAAGAAAGAATAAGGATTATATTTAATCCCTGATAAAGCTTATAGTATACTTAAAGAGTCTGTGTACACTATACACCTTTGGTAGTTGTAGGTTTTTATGTGGCCCAGGACTAGTTCAATTGTATACAACTCTGAGTTGTATACAATTGAACAATTGTGCTGCATTCGTCAGGTAACTTCTCAGATATAGTGTTATTTGGGAAGATGGCAGTAGACCCGACAGATAACTCTGACTTCGAGCCATCGGTGATGACAGGCAAGAAGTCAGAGTATTTGGCTCGGTGGGCAGCATATAGTTTTTGGTATACAGAATTCGGAATGGTAGACTTTCCCCACTTGTTAACTGAGAAATTGCACGGTTCGAGCATGCCACAGTGGAGTTGGTTGCCTTGTGGATATGGCAACATTCTCTGTGATCATACTGAGCTCTCCGAGTAGCTCCTGGACACGAATACCAAAGGCACGGTTGGCAGTCTGACGGGTGTTAGAGAGAGAGAGAGATTTTCCCATCATGGCTCAAAAATGGATGGCCACGTGGGATGGCCTGGCAGGGATTTTAGTTTGAAAGCATACTGTAAAGCCAACTGTTTCCTACGAAGCGATAGCTCATATGCTTCAACATAGAGACTTTGGACCGAAGATGTGTGAAATGCTCCAGTGGCAATATGAATCGCCTGATGGTGGATGGGCATCTAGCAAATGCATATCCTGCCAGAAATCTGGAAATTGTCTTTCAATAAAAATTGTACTGAATAAGACTAGGATGTGATCTACTAACTGTTTTCTCACAACAACATTTGGTTGTGAGAGAAATAATGCTGCTCTTAGTTCTTCCTATATAAAGGTCTTGTAATATGGTTCACACCCTTTTGAAGAAATGTTTAATTTTCACTTTTCTATTTTAGGGTCAGGAACTATGAGGAGAATGATGTCATTGATTCTGACTTAGATTGCACAAGTGCACGATACAGGCATAATAAAGTGCATCAGTCAGCACCCCAGGAGATACATGAGATGGCATGTAGGATGTTCAAGCCTCTCGTGCATTTCACTCATAGTTGACAGATGTGCTGTAGAAAGTTCAACTTGCAAAGCATGCAAACGGTCTTTTGCGGAGAGAACCTAAAGCCATTATTCATTGCCCAAGAGCTCAGGTGGTCAACAGCATGTTGCAGTTTTCTCTCAATTACCCTCACGTTGCAAGACTGACAGAATATGCCAAAAACATCAACATAGAGGGCACAATTCCCAGTTGGAGGAAGTTGTTCCGTGATGGAATTCACTTTGATGGCAAAAAGCGTAAAACTTTAGAAGGATCATTGAGGTACTCCCTCCTCTTGGCTGAAAGGCTGAGATAGGGTGGATCCTACATGAACTTGTAAGGAACAGTGGGTTAAAAGTTTTTGATAAAAACTGGGAGATGACCTCTAAGGCCGATGCTATAAAGGTCTTTTAAAATTCCAAATCTCCAAGTTGTGTCATACGCTTTTTCCATATCAAAGAACACAGACACCAAGTGTTCTCATTTTAAAAAGTCATCTCGAATAGAAGTTTCGAGCCTGATTAAATGGTCCAAAGTGGAACTATTCCTTCAGAAGCCATACTGTACTCTGGAGAGATGACCATTTACTTTCAAATACCATATAATGTGGGTGTTTACCATTTTCTCTAAGATTTTGCACAGACAGCTAGCCAGAGCAATAGGACGATAGTTTGTTGGGATTTTTGGATCCTTTCCTGGCTTAGGAAAGGCAAGCACAATTGCCTTATGCCAAGAATCCGGAAATTGCTCTTCTAAAAAGATCCTATTGTATAGAAAGAGCAACTGGTCCATGGATTTAGTTGATATGTGTTTGATCATTTCGTAATGGATGAGATTCCGTAATGGATGAGATTGAGGACCGATGAAGGGTGCAATGTATATTTCCCCTTCATTTTTCGGATTTTGTCCCAGATCCACGATGCCTTTTGGCTCTAACAATGAATATAGCGAGCTTTTGCGCGTGCATGTTTGAAGACTAAGAGATTGGCTGTGGTGGGATATCGTCGAAATATCCCCCAAGCTTTGTTTTGTGCCTTTTTTGCTGCTGTGCATTCAGCATTCCACCAAGGTTTTGGAAACTGAAAACCGGGTAGATGTTTTTGGAATTTTAGTTGCAGCTGCATGAATGTGACACAGTAGAAGGCAACAGATGTAGTACAGTAACTTTCAGAATAACGGCACCTTCGGGGATTCAAGATGCCATTATTTCGATTTTTCTGTTATCTAAAAAGTTTTATTTTTAATATATTTAATGCAGAAATAATGAGACTAAATAAGAAATAGAGAGATTAAGAATGCAATTTTATTAACTGCACATAAAAAAAAAAACATGTTGAATATCCAATATTATATTCTGCCATTGATGCACTCCTGCTTATGCCTGTTCTATTTTCTTATTATTATATCAAGTTTGTCACTAAGCTTTAATGTTGTTCTTTTCTTTTCTGTATGAGGTTTATTAACTTTATGAGCCATAGTGAGGGGTTTTTAATTTAAAATAAATGTAAAATAGTGGTATAATCCTTGATATCAGTACAGAATTCACTTTAAAAATGGCGAATTTAAACAAATAAAGTAATCACGTGACTTGCAGTTTTCTTTTTTTCAGCACTGCAAGACATCTGCGCTGTATGTAAATATCCGATCTCAATGTGCCATTATTTCAACAGTCTACTGTATCTCAGAAACTGCAACCCTGCTGGGGTTTTCATACACAACTGTATCTCAGGTACATCAAGATTTGTCCAATAACCAAATAATATCCAACCAATGGTGATCCAGGGTCTGAAACAGTTGATTCATGCATTTTGTGAATAGTTTCACATGATTTGCACACGGTAACAGAAAGGCTATGGTCAATCAAATAAATAACAACACTCAGATGCGATAATGATAACCAAAGAGGCATCTCAGAACTCACCATACATTGTCAAAGATAAGGTATGCTGCTGATGACTAAACCAGGTTCCACTCCTCTCAGCAAAAACAAGATACAGTTACAGTGGGTTCAGGTACATTAACTCTGTATATGGTGTATATGAAAGAATGGAAAAACTTTGCCAGGTCTGGCAAACATTAAAATCACCAAGGAAAACAATTTCACCATTAGGAAAGTCAGACTGGAGAAAACTGTGTTTCAAAGAAAGGAAATCAAAGAGTTGCAAGTGATTATAATTAGGAGAATAATAGAGGCTACAGATGAATTTTAGAGAATTAGGCAGATAGATGTTAAGCCAGAGGAGTTTCCAAGTTATGAGGTCTCTGACGTGGAATGTCAAGCAGATACAAATACCATCTTTGAAGCAAAAGGAATCTTAGAGGAAACTGTTAGCACAATTGAAATGACTGGTGGTGAAGACAACCAAAAATTGTCAGAAAAAATAAGTGGAGCTTAGCAGACCACACGTGGAAATGGACATCATTAAGATCGGAAGTAAATCACAGTATGGATCAGCTAAGGGAAGATGGACGAAGGTAAAGAAAGCCAACACGAGAACAACAAGAAACATTGGATAACTTACACAGAAAATTAGTTTCCCGATACGGCACTCTAGCGCTGCTTGCTCGGTAAACAGACTGTAGGTGTTATCGGTCTGGAGCAAAGTCGAGAACAATATATTAATTGACGGGTAGGCGTGGCAAACAATGTGCTGCTTGGTGCACGAACACAACAAATTCAAAACGATTTTCCTTCCTTGAAGGAAAATCGTTTTGAATATTTTTGTTAGATTCTTTTAATTGCGTTAATTTGAATTTTAATTGTTTTGAATTGATTTTGAATTGTGTTAAATTGATTATTTAATTATTTATATTTTACTTTAATTATTTAATTATTTATATTTTACTTTAATGTACCGGTAAGTTGTCGATTTTTTCGTTTTTTCCATTTTAATTTCTGGAGGGTATCATACGGAAGTGTTCCACGTACTATATTGAGGTAAACTCCTCTTATTAATTTACTTATATTACTGTACTTTTATATTTAAAACACTCGTGAGTATACACACGTATCATAACATCAATCAACACCTCAACAGCTATTCACTCTATATATATTTGAATAATGGCTTTAAAAGTTAGAATGAAATGAAATAAGATAAATAAATGTAAATAAAAAAAAATTTTATTTTCTTTTTTCTGTCTATATTAGCTGGTTAAGCTTACATTATGTCAGTAGTGTGGCTCTGCTCTGGAGTGCTGTCTGTTCTATAGTTTATTTCTCACTGCATAAGGACCACCGCTATGCAAATCCTCTGTATTTGTGGATTGATCGGGGGATGGAGGGGTGGTTCGGTTCTTCATTCGGTTCACCTTTGTGACGATTTGTCTAGCGATTAAAATGCAGCGATTCCGTGACCATTATTGGCCTCGTGGTCCTCCGTCGATATGGGGCATAATGGTCAATCTATTATTTTGTTACTTTGTTTCATTTTAGTAGTTCGTTTTAGTGATATTTCCGTCTCTTGGAACTGGTACCTTACAAGGGGGGTGCCACTAAATTATTATATAATTGGCTTTATATTTTAAATTTAATATGGATTTATTATTAATTGAACTTTAAATTATTTGGAGACTTTCAGCTACAGATTCAGTCTTGTTACCTTTACTTTTCCCCTCCCTGTTGATTTAATTTTTATGTTAATTTTTCACTCTACAGTTTTGCTATGCTACTGGTGTATGTATTAATTTGATTTTTATTTTATATTAATTGTCGATTATAAATATATATATAAAGAAAAAAATCTCTTTCCTTATATTATTTCCTAACCTAATGTTTAAAGTTAGATCACTAAATATAAGGAAACCGTTTCTATTATTTCCTAACCTACCGTTTAAGGTCAGGTTACGAAATATAACAAAAAATAAAGAAACCTTTTCCTTTTTTCGTAACCAAACCTAAATCAACAGTATAGTAAAAACAATCATGAACTCCAAAAATTTGCTTTTAATAATGAGAAAAAAACATAATGAAGAACATAAAAATGAACAGAACGAAACTTTTATTAATTTAGTTCTCATCAATAAATCAACAAACGTTTTATTTTCCTTACAAATCTCTTCCATTTTTAAAAGATTCATCGCTACTATTACCTGTTTACCGTTCATTATAAAACTAATATGCACCATTCTTTACTCATAAGAGAAGGAGGTCCAACTCTTAAAGAATTTTGGAAAGAATTCCATATTTTAGATGAAAATCAAAATAATAAAACAAGCCTGGGACAAAATTACAAAGAACATGAAGGGTGTTTGAATAAACTCTGTCATCAGTTTATTGATAATTTTGAAGGATTTAAAGAACCAGCAGAGATCGTACAAAATGACCAGAAGTGGTTGTTAATATTGCTAACCAAATGCAGCTTTAAGGTTTCTATAACTGATGTCACTGATCTGCTTCAAACACACAATGGAGAGATCACAAATTAAGACCTCCTTGAATTGGCAAAATGTGAAGAAGCTGATGAAGAAGAAGACTTAACAGCTGAAATGCCTGTTCGTTCCTTCACTCTCAAGGGGCTTTATGAAGCTTTTTAACACAGAAAAAAACAACTCAGATTTTCGAGCCATATGGTGCAAGAAGGCCATATATTATTATTAGCCATATGGCACAAGGAAGCCCAAGGCTTATGCTGCACCAACCAAAAAAAAAAAAAAAAAAAATTCCCACATTACCCTGAGAGAGAGAGAGAGAGAGAGAGAGAGAGAGAGAGAGAGAGAGAGAGAGAGAGAGAGAGAGAGAGAGAGAGAGAGAGAGAGAATCAGAAGAAGGGAATCACCAAGAAAGCAAGAGAGAAAAGAATGATGATATCCAGCTCAGGACCCAAGGTTTGCCAAGCCCATACTCACCAGATGTGAGCCCCATGCTATCATGAAATTTATAAAAAAAAAAAAAAGAAAACTGTCTTAGAAACAAATGACTCTTGAAGCATTTGAAGCTCTTGAAGTTGGAAGACTTGCGCTTCCAACAAAGAAATGAGTGTCAAGCCAACGAGTGTGCATTTAGTCAATAATGAAGAATAAACATTCTTTAACATTTGTGTGATATAAATAATTTCTTTATTACTATTAATTTGCTTGATTTTAAAGGTTATGTTTTCATTTCTTTGGATAAATAAATCATTGTTTAAGCATAAACTATTGTTTTGTTGACCTTCATTTAACATTACTATGGTGATAACCCCTGAGAACATAACCCCTGTTTTGACATTACGTCTATGGGAAATAAATTCCTGCTTTAAGAGCGCCCGCTAGAAACAAATTAACTCGTAAAGTCGGGACTACCTGTATTCCGACATAAGTCAAACTCTGAATCACTAAAAAGTGTAAAATTTTAAGGTCAACTATGTGCCGAGTATAAAATACTAAACTTTAATTAGGAGGCACATACTTCGAGTTAGAGACATGAATTGATACCAATATGTTTACAATTTATTACACATTTTTATAAAAAACATTTTACATGTTTTTATTAAAAAAAGTGAGCAATTAATTTTATAAAAATAGTTGCCCATTTTTTTTTTTTTTTTTTTTTAAAAACCCAAGAATATGTTCTTCTTCATCGGACAAAAAAAAAAGTTTATAGAATACATTAGGAGTTTACTTTAACTTCTTGAAAAGTAAATTATTGATTTACTATAGCAAAGGGGGCTTCCCTATTGAAGCACTGTTTACAGAGAAACCAATCTGCAGTTCAGTACTAAATAGGCAATACCAAATTGGTTGGTCGTATAATCAAAGCCTTACAAGCACACACAATATCATTAAAAGAAACATCCTCAATGCCTGTAGGTTTTGTTTTCTGACCTACACTAGACAATGGTTCTTAATGCAGACTACTATTATACACTATGCAAGAAATTATCATTGGCATTAGTAAATGCATATGATGCAAGAAAGCAAGCTTATGCAGAATCAGCCAAAAAAAAAAAAAAAAACCCTCCATTTCATCCCTCCATTCATTCCAAATGCCTGTCCGGCTCCGCCTTAAATTTATTTAGGCTATTAGCTTCCACAACAAAAGATGGATGCCTGTTCCATATATCAACTACCCGCAGGCTAAAGGCAAATTTCCGCACATCTATTCTACAACTATCTTTCCTCAATTTGAAACTGTGCCCCCTCAGGTTCTTAGTCTGAGCAAGAGGAAGAATCCCATCAGCATTCAGATTGCACAACCCATTCAAGGCCTTATACACCTCAATCAGATCACCTCATAGGAGTCTACTCTCCAGGTGCTGCAATTTGCAGAATTTAAGCCTTTCTTGGTAAGAGCACCCATTTGTTCCCCTCACCAATCTTGTTGCCCTTCTTTGTACTCAGTTCTAGCAACTCTACATCCATCCTAAAATGAGGCTTCCAGACAGTACTCTAGTTGTGACCTGACTATTGCTTTGGATAACGGGATAATCACATCCCTGTCACTGCTAGCAAAATTCCTATATATATCATTGACAAGACTTCATGACCTGCCCTGGCAGCCCATCTGCACTGATCAGCAAACTTCATATTTGACTGCACAATTTCACTTTCCACTTCCCTGAGTGTAGTACCACACAATTGGTACGTTTCTCTTCGGTTATTGCTACCCATATGCAGTACTTCGCATTTGCCAATGTTAAACTTCAGTTCCCACTTCTCAGCCCATTTGCCAGACTTATCTAGATCCAATTGAGCAGCATACCGTCTTTACTGTCGTTAACAATCCTGCCAACCTTTGTATCATCTGCAAACTTGGACATTAAACCTGATATAAATTCATCAATATCACTGATAAATATACAAAACAACAATGGGCCCAACACTGAACACTGGGAACTCCACTAATAACATTTGCCCACGAAGAGCAGTGTCCATTGATTACCACTCTGTCATCTCCCACTCAACCATCCCTTTATCCATTGTAGCAACTTACCCTTAATGCCATACCTCTCCAATTTGTACATCAGTCTTCCATGTGCAACAGTATCAAAAGCTTTCCTGAAATCCAAGTATATGATATCAAAATTATTTATGGCATTCAGTTCCTTTGTGACCACAAATAGAAGATAAATGATAAATAGGAGATAAATAGATAGAAGATAAATAGGAGATAAATAGATAGAAGATAAATAGGAGATAAATAGATAGAAGATGGGGGCAATTTATAAAGCAAATATATGATTAGGCAAGAATTTAAGGCAAAACATGGAGAATATGCCATATGTCAGAATATATGATATATAACAATTTTGCCAGCAGGGACATGGATTGCATTATATATGACAATGGCTTGCATCTTGAGTATTGCATACAGGTTTAAAAGGTGCTTTTTAGGAAGGATGCGAATCTGTTGGAACAGGAACAGAAAACAAACAAAATGCAGTCAGGAGCAGAAAAGAGTACTCTTACTAACAAATGTGAGTTTCGTAAACTGCAGTGCCCTCAAACTAAGCACATGTGCAGAGACCTAACCAAAGTGTTTAAGGCTTTAAATTAATTGACCAAACTAAATGCTAATAGCATCCTTGCTCTTTGGTGGACAACACACATAAGGAGACAAGTTTAAACTGAGTATAGGATGAGCCAGATATGTGAAAATTTGCTTTCAATCTGAGAGTAATTGTTTGAAACAAAAACTTCCATCTGGTGTTGTAGAAGTGGGTAGTTAGAATAAATTTAAAGATTTGATAACTTATTAGAGAAATGGATAAAAAGTGCAATGAGTTTTTTTTTTTTGGGTTGATACTGTATGATTTTGCTTCCTCGCATCATTTTGCCACTGCTACTATACTTTTGTCTTTCTTTATACTGTCGCCTACGAATACAACATAATATTAGAAGGGATTATATTTTTTCATCGCCTAGAATATTTGCAAGGTGTTTGTTTCACAACATGTGGATGTACTTTTCAGATCAATTCGGGGCTATAAAACAACAAAAAAGTTTATATATGCATACATTACAGAAAATGTAGGGTTATGGAACTATGAAAATGGCAATGGAGTTCTAAACAGTCAAAATTACATAATAAGCAAACATTACCTAGTAAGAATAAACATTCTACTAGATATTTGCCTGCTTCTTATTTAATTATTTTTAACTAATGAAAACTCAAGATCTATTTTTTTTTTTTTTTAATTCAAACAGAAATAGATAACATTACTGTTTTTTGTAAAAATACATTACTGTTGCAAATGAATTAATTCTGTTCCTCTATTTTCTATGTTTGGCAATGGTAACGTGCAATTTCAAATCAGTAAAACCTTTATTTTTAAATAACTAAGAATCACAAATCAGACAGATCAACTTATTTTCCTTACTGTATATTTCACTAAAATATACATGATCTTATGATGATAAAATATTTGTGAATAATTATGATTAAATATTACATACATAGTTCACTGGGCTTAATTTAATATTACATATCAATTCACTGGGCTTAATTTATGTCTGAAATTTCATTGTGAATTTATGTCTGAAATTTCATTGGCTGCAAGGTGTGCTGCATAAAATGTGGAAGTTAAAGCATATTTTCCTTGTGTGTTATCCGTGCAAAGCCAAATTTGATTTCAAAATATCCTGTACGAGGTAGTGTTCAACAAAACATGCCTGCGTTTTCCCATTTACAGTGAATACAAAGGAAATCAAAAAGTGATGTACTGTTTTAAGGAGATGACAGTCATTCTTAATGTTTATTCACATTGTCCACCATAGAACACTGTTATTTGGTTTTTTTAGGAGCCTTACCAACTAAGGCCATATTGCTCCGGGAATATGCGGTGGTCATTCCCTGCCTTTCAGCATCCTCCGTATTTGGTGGTGACGGGCTCAAACCCCAGTTTAATCAAGAAGCGTGTGCTATGCACTGCTGCTCCTTCCCACATGGCTACAGAGGCGGCCCCACCATAGAACAATCTCCCTCTGAGTTATGCGGATCATGCAGGTGCATTGTTTAGAAATATTTCCCCAATAAACAAACAGAAGGAAAAAAAATTCATTTGTAGAACAAAAAACAGTAGGCACTCTTAGTGAAATCACACACAGAGGGAAAGAAGAGATAATGACTTTGAAAAAGTGCCATTTTTAATTGCTATGTTCATTGCTCTAATGGCAATGATCAAGGTGATTCCAAGCATCCCAGTGATGATCAATTTTCTCTTACCAGAAAAAGTGGACAATCATGTCAGCTCCATTTTAAATTTCAAGAGACTAAAGGTACAGTACTCCTTAAATGAAGCAAAATAACCAAGCAGAATAGAATGATCCCCCACCTCCACCAAGAAAGAGAGTTTGCTTTGCTGCTTATCAATACTTGTGGTTCACCACTTGCTATCAAGTCCTCATGACCTAGTGGTCAAAGTGAAAGTTTACCAGTCCAAACTCTGCAAGTTTCATCCTCACTTATGTTAAATACAGTATATATTCTTTATTGAAATTTTTTCGCATCACAGTCTCAAAAAATGTGCGAAATGTGAAATGTTTGTCAAACTTTCTAAAACAGGACATGATCTAGCCAAGAAGGATTCCTTTGTGTTTGCTAGACATATAGAGTGTAAAGAATTTAGGCGCCAACTGAGCATTCTAATGGGCATCTATGAGAGCTTGAAATGTAGGGTAAATGCCCTCAAAGAAATTAATGAGGGGCCCAGCAAGCTCTCAGCTGCCCAGTTCAATAGCAGAGCTCACTCCTGGGCATCAGGAAACACAAAAGAAATCTCTAAGGCAGAATGCGCTGATCCCAAAGAAACTAGATATTGTTGGTGACTCCATTGTCAGGGAGAGGGGAATATACTATGCAAGAAGGATAGGTGGAACACGACCAGAGTATGTCTACCAGGGGCAAAAGTTGATGACGTTGTAGAGAAGATATCATCTTTTAATGGCATAAAAGGTGATATTGTTGTACACGTTAGAACTAATGACATTAAAAGTAAGAGATCTGAAGATTTACTCAACACGTACAGGTCAATGTTGAAAAAAAGTTGCGAGTTAGGGTTGAATGTGAAAGTGTCTGCAATTCTGCCCAGACACGGTAGGAGGGAGTACGTGATGAGAGCATGTCGATCAATTCTGCCCTGGAGAGATTTTTTTCAGCCTGGTCTGTGCTTGCTGACAGGAGAGACTGCTTCTACAGGGATGGGGCACATTTAAATAGAAAGGATGCAAGAATATTTGCTGATGTATCGAGTCAGTGTTAGGTAGGTCGGAAAACTGCTAGCTTAGGGGTGATACATAGACAAAGGTTAACAGTGGCTGCAGGCAGAGGTACAAGTGATTCTTGCATTGCTATTAGAATGAGCAGCAGCCTGGAAAGCAAGGCAATGGAGATTTCCAGGACTGCTAGGAGTCATAGTGGAACAAATAAATACATGGGCTGTGTTAGAGTAACTAAGAGTATAAACAGGTGCACGTATACTTGCATGTACACCAATGCTATGAGTATAGTTAATAAATTTGATGAGTTTGAAGTGCTAGTCAAGACATCAAAGGCAGATATTGTTGGATATCAGAGAAGTGGAAGAATTCTGCACTGCTTATGTCACACAGACATAAGCAGTGCAGAATTGGAATTTGGGGAGTACAATGTGTACAGAAAGGATAGATAGGACAGGAAAGGAGGAGAGGTTATACTGTTAGTTAAGAAAAACAAAATCTAAGGAAGTGCATCCAGTCAATGTTGGTGGACAATGCAATGTTGAGTCTGTTTGGTGAGACATAAGCACTGGCAAAGGAAAAATGAGAGTAGGTGTGTGTTACAGGCCTCATGAATCTGATGAGTACAATGAGCAATTGTGCAGAAAAATAGTGAGCCACTAAATCAGAATGTCTTATAATTGGGGTATTTTAACTATCCAGATATATCGAATGGAATCTGTCAGTTGGTCACTCCCATACAAGCAAGAATTTTGTGGATTTATTGGATGACTGTTTTCAACAGCAACATGTTCAAAAGGCAACCAGAGGGAGTAATGCTCTTGATCTGATTATCAGCAGTGATTACTCATGCATTAAGAATTTGCAGATAAAGGACCCACTGGGTGACAGTGATCACAATGTACTGATGTGGGAATTACTTAAAGCTGTAACTACCATCAAAGTTAAAGGGAGGGGCTATCGTTTTCATAAAGGTGACCAGGGGTCTCAGTTTTTAAATTCTGTACAGTGGGATCAAGTGATGATGTTACCAATGTTGAATTCTAAATGGGAAGCCTTCAGGGACTTAATTTTGGAGGCTTTTCATTCCAACTAAGAAATATCGTTCAAGGTTTAGGCCTAAATGGATGTCAGATGAACTAATGAGGCTCGTGGCAGAGAAGAAAAATGCATGGAATGCATATAAAGTATCAGGTGACACAGAAGACTATGGCAGTTGTAAACTAGTCTGTAAACAAGTCACAAAGGAGGTTAGGCAGGCGAAGGCAGATTACAAGAAACCCTTAGCAAAGAATGCAAAGAGTTCTTTACTATGTAAACTCTAAAAGGAAAGGGATGAATCAGGTTGGACAACTTAACAGATGGGTTGACTATTGATGATCATTCTCAGGTAGCTGATAAACTGAATGAATATTTTGCATCTACATTCACACGAGGAGTTATTCAATGAGAGAAGTGCCAGAACTTTATCAAACTCTAATTGGGAGCTAAGTGATTTTGTAATAACTGAGAGCAAAGTGGAAGAGAAATTGTTGAAAGTTAAACATAAAAAAGGCACCTGGGGTGGGCAGGATTTATCCACTTATACTAAAGGAGGCAGCAAAGGAAGTAAGCAAACCCTTAGCTATAATTATGAGAGCTTCCTTGGACTCACGGGAGCTCCCCGTGGATTGGAGGTGTGCAAGCGTATCGCCAATTCACAAAGGGGATTCAAAATGTGAGATAAGTAACTATAGACCTGTTAGTTTAACTTGTCTTGTTGGGAAAATAATGGAATCACTGATTAAAGAAGCATTCCAGGATCATCTAGACAAAGCTGCAGTAATAGTTAACACACAGCATGGGTTTGTTAAAGGGAGGTCTTGTCTGACCAATTTGATTGGATACTATGATGTGGTCACAAAGGAACTGAATGCCAAAAATAATTTTGATATCATATACTTGGATTTCAGGAAATCTTTTGATATTGTTGCACATGGAAGATTGCTGTACAAATTGGAGAGGTATGGCATTAAGGGTAAGTTGCTACAATGGATAAAGGGCTAGTTGAGTGGGAGATGACAGAGAGTGGTAATCAATAGACACTGCTCTTCGTGGACAAATGTTATTAGTGCAGTTCCCCAGGGTTCAGTGTTGAGCCCATTGTTGTTTTTTTTTTATTTATCAATGGATATTGATGAAGGTATATTAGGTTTAATGTCCACGTTTGCAGATGATACAAAGGTTGGCAGGGTTGTTAACGACAGTAAAGACAGTATGCTCCTCCAACTGGATCTAGATAAGTGGGGAAAATGGGCTGAGAAGTGGGAACTGAAGTTTAACATTGGCAAATGCAAAGTACTGCATATGGGTAGCAATAACTGAAGAGAAACATACCAACTGTGTGGTACTACACTCAGGGAAGTGGAAAGTGAAAAAGACCTGGAGGTAATTGTGCAATCAAATATGAAGTTCGCTGATCAGTGCAGATGAGCTGTCAGGGCAGGTCATGGAGTCTTGTCAATGATATATATATATATATATATATATATATATATATATAGGAATTTTGCTATATATAGAGGACTATATATAGTAGATGTCCAGTGACAGGGATGTGATTATCCCGTTCTACAAGGCAATAGTCAGGCCACTCCTAGAGTACTGTGTACAGGTCTTGAGGCCTCATTTTAGGAAGGATGTAGAGTTGCTAGAACGAATACAAAGAAGGGCAACAATGTTGGTGAGGGAAACAAAGTACTGCTCTTACGAAGAAAGGCTTAAGTTCTGCAAACTGCATCGATTGGAGAGTAGGCACCTGCGAGGTGATATGATTAAGGTGTATAAGGCCTTGAATGGTGATGGGATTCTTTCTCTTGCTCAGATTAAGAGCAAGAGGGGGCACAGATTCAAACTGAGGAAAGACAGTTGTAGAATAGATGTGCAGAAATTTGCCTTTAGCCAGTGGGTAGTTGATTGGTGGAACAGACTTCCATCTTTTGTTGTGGAAGTTGATAGCTTAAATAAATTTAAGGCTGAGATAGACAGGCATTTGGATCAAATGGAGGGGTGAAATGGGAGGGTTTTTTTTTTTTTTTTTGGCTGTTGCTGCATAAGCTTGCTTTCTTGCATATTATGCCTCTATTAATGCAATGCTAATGTGGAATTTCAAATCAGTAAAGCCTTTATTTTCAAATAATAACTAAGAATTGCAAATCAAAGAGATCACCTAATTTTCCTTACTATATATTTTACTAAAATATTCATGATCTTATGATGATAAAATATTGGTGAATAATTATGATTAAATATTATATACACTGGGCTTAATTTAATATTACATACATAGTTCACTGGGCTTAATTTAATATTACATACCAATTCACTGGGGTTACTTTGTGTGAAATTTCATTGTCTAGTTAATGAACTGGCTGCAAGGTGTGCTACATAAAATGTGGAAGTTAAACCATATTTTCCTTGTGTGCGGTGCAAAGTCAAATTTGATTTCAGTATGTCCTTTACAAGGTAGTTTAACAAAACATGCCTGAGTTTTCCTATTTGCAGTGAATACAGAGCAAATCAAAAAGTGATGTACTGTTTTAGGGTGATGACAGTCATTCTTAATGTTCATTCACATTGTCCACCATAGAACAATCTCCTTCTGAGTTATACGGATCATGCAGGTGCATTGTTTAGAAATATTTCTCCAATAAACAAACAGAAGAAAAATAAATACATTTGTAGAACAAAAAACAGTAGGCACTCTTAGTGAAATCACACACAGAGGGAAAGAAGAGATAATGACTTTGAAAAAGTGCCATTTTTAATTGCTATGTTCATTGCTCTAATGACAGTGATCAAGGTGATTCCAAGCATCTCAGTGATGATCAATTTTCTCTTACCAGAGGAAGTGGACAATCACGTCAGCTCCATTTTAAATTTCACGAGACTAAAGGTACAGTATTCCTTAAATGAAGAAAAATGACCAAGCAGAACAGAATGACCCCCTACTCCCCTCACGACCTAGTGGTCAAAGTGAAATTTTACCAGTCCAGACTGCAAATTTGATCCTCACTTATGTTAAATACAGTATATATTCTTAATTCTAATTTTTCACATTTTTATTTTACTTTCCTTTATATTAATTCAAAATTGATCACTTCTTCATAAAAAGAAAAGAATAGTGAACTACATATTGTAATTACTCAACCAGTAAATAAACTTCACTGGACTGCCCTGCAAAATTCTCTCAATAAGATTTCCCAACTGCTGCAGTGTCAGACATGGTAGTATAGTAATTTTGCCACTGTATTCAACTTAACTTATCTGCAATCATTCCTGCACAAGTAATCATGTATGAAACATGTACATGGCGACAGGCATCAAGTATTGAACTACAAGTATAACAATGAAAAAAAAAGTCACTGTATAACTATGTTGCAATATTCTTGCAATAAATCAGAAATTTCAAGCACAGGGTTTCCACATGAAACCTTTAAAACTTAGACTCACTGTGAAATGGGAATGAGAACATGTATTTTAATGGGATTTGTTTTATTGTATAGAACATATCCTACAAATTAATTAAACTGTCATCATCACCAGTCTACTTTGATATGAACCCCTCTTACCATCCAGAAATCATGGCAAAACTCTAGCTCTCTCCAAGTTCACTCAAACATAACTGCACTGATTGTTACAATGGCAGTGATCTGCTGTAGCTCCTGTATTGCATGTATCTTCCTTTGATACCCAATGTTCTTATCTCCACAGGAAGCAGCAAGTGAAATTAAGTAAGAAGATTGGAGAAGCCAAGGGATTGGATCCCCAACCAATACAATGACTTGGAAACATTGCATAATATTAAACCTCCTTTAGACATTGATGGGTCGTTTGTTTAATGGAATGTTTTTGTTGAAGTAAAATGGTCCCACTACATAGCCATGTATGATTTCATAAATCACATTTATCTTGGGCTATCATGTTCCATTTTTCAAATGACATTGGGCTTTTCGGAGTCCCAAATTCTAAGGTTGTTGTAAGCACCCTGAGATGCAGAAGGCAGCCTTATCAGTGAATATCAAGTATCTTAGGACTCTATTGTCCTCATCCAGCTGTTTCATAATATCTGTGGCAAATATATAGTCATGAACAACTGTATGCATGCATTCAAGCATTCGTGCACTGGTGAATACAAAAACTGCAATTCCCAACTACACATGTGCACAACTGATTCCCAGAACTATTCCATATCATTGACACTTATGCTTGCACACCAGGATCCTGGCCACCATAAGACACTTTCTCCACAAATATTTTATTATGTCCTTTGGCATTTTGTCCAAAATCTATGCTGCACCTGAATTTCTGATTTGTTCTCAAAGAATCATGATACACACTATACCTTCTCTTGGGGGTGTTGCCATTTTTATTGCTGGGGTTTGGGGTTACTCAATTATCAGTAGTCACCTGAAAGAGAAAAAGTATCTGTTGTAATAAACTTTCTCAGTTGCTTTATAATATGCAAAAAAAAAATTTTTTTTTTAATTATTTGGCTACATTTGGAGGTCATATTTATTCAAAGCTGTAAGTTTCAGGTAGAGACGTGTAATATCAGTATAATACTGGAAAACTTCTTCTGATAACATGAAAGCATAAAGAATTCCTTCAGAATACTGTCTGGCACTTAGCATTGATAATGTCCCTGTTGTAGTTTGTGAGGAGATATAACTTGATTACACCATGAATGAGAGATCTTTGTGCTCAATTATCAGTGGATTTTTCTTGCATCTTCACTGCATCCCAGCTCTTCCAACTCACCATCTGGATTTCTTATACTCAAGCACACCAAAAGCCAGCACAGTCCCACCTTTCCATTCCAATTACTCCTTTCTATAACTTAAACACCACATACACATAGTTCCATACAGTGATGTTCATTCACATTGTCCACCATAGAACATGAACTGCAACTGCATACATCAGAGTAGGTGTTGTACATGCATGCACGCACACAGAGAGATGCAAAACACGTTTGCCACTGGTAGCATAACCTTAGTATGACTGGGCTCCAACAGATGAATATATGTCAATTGCATGCTGTTGTTTACATCTGCTGTCTCACCAAGAGTGAAAGAGCAACAATAAACAAACGCATAAATAAATAGTACCTCTTGTCCACACACATCAATTTGTGTTTCTGAGTTAATATTACTATTTCATGGAATCCCATCTGAAATAGGATGCAGACTCCAGATGACCCTGACATATTATGATTCCTCTCCACATATGTTGTAAATTGCATCTGATAAGAATCATAAGGCATGCATTGCTGCATGAATCAACATGTGGAACTTTATGTTGATAAACCAGGCTCATTTAATGATGTCTGCATCCAGGGCAGCTAACCCATCTTCCTAACCTCCCCAATTACAAATACAACTGAACCATATAACTGCTGGTACAATTTTAATAACACCATTAAAAAGACTATCAGAAATGCTTAATCATTTCTGATAAATATATTACTTATCAATAATTAGCCTAAGCAAGTCTTTCTTTAGTCTTAGTTAACTCCCAGTTATACATACAGTCCCATGTGTTATGCTTTGAAAATTTTGGTGCATTACCTTACTCATGTCACAATGCATTAATTTCATTGTGATATTCCTTTTAAATTTAAGATTCGCCAGTAATACCAAATTCATTGCTCCTGTACCGTTTCGATAAGGGTGGCTCAAAAAGGTAATACACCGAATGCAACGCATCCAGGCTCCGTAATTAAAAGGGTACTCCGAAACCCCCCAACTGTCTTAGTACAATCCTGGCGCAACAGTAACTAAAATAATTGAAAGTGAGCAAAGATTGAAAATCCTATACATTTTAATCCAAAAGAATCCTTTGAGTTTATTGAGAAAAGAAACCAAAAACCAAAACTTCTGTCATAATTTTACTTACTAAGTTTTCTTTGCAAATTCGAAGAAAGTTCTCCATCACTTAATATTATATTTGCTATATCCAATTCACACGTCAACAATATTCATATTCGTATCACATTCATTTATTTGACACCCCATCAAAGAGGTCGTATAAAAACCCTACAATTGTATAACAACTCATGACACTGCCGCACGTTCCTCATCAATGTGCGAACTACCAAATATTGGTGTTTTCGTATCCCATAATTCGTATCCTCTGTTGAAAACCAGATGTTTGTTTCCAATAGAGGGCACTATTTAGAAACTTCTGAATAGCTGTTATTAAATCAGGCCAGTTTTGTGGGTAGCGGAGGTTCAATGTCCCAAATACATTAAATTAGCCCTGAAGGTTTGTTTGTCACTGAATTAACTAATTTTTTATTAAGATGGAAGACTTGTTTGAAAAGAGAACAAAAAATTAGTATTGTAAGAGTGTCTCGAAAGAATGCATATTGCTTCATCTTTTTTGGCTAGGGGCCAAAAAAGATGAACTGATGAAGGTCAGTTCATCTTTTTTGGCCACATGAACAAAAAAAAAAAATAAAATAAAAAACAAGTTCCTTACTACGCCCATTTATGATTCTTTTTCAAAATAGAATTTATTTTTCTTGAATATGCTTTATATTTATAGTTCAAGCCTTTTACATTTAATGAACGAATTCGAAAATCCTTCACAATTATTACCAGCCACTAATAATATTGTTAAGTATTTAGGAAGGTACAACAAACATCAAAGAAAAGCAATACAGAAAGAAGAAATATTATCAAGACGTGCTATTTTCAAAAGTCAATGTGAAACAAGGGCTAACATCTGGCGAGTATGGGCTTGGCACACTCAGGATCCTGAGCTGGATACCATCATTCTCTCTCTCTCTCTCTCTCTCTCTCTCTCTCTCTCTCTCTCTCTCTCTCTCTCTCTCTCTCTCAGGGAAACTAAGAAATATTTTATGGCTGTGGCAGCAAAAGCTTCAGGCTTCCTTGCACCATAAGGCTAACGATAATAATAATAATAATTGTTATTATTATTATTATAAAAAGGGCCGCGATGGCCCAGTGTTTAAGACACTGGACTATCAGCCTGATGTACCCGGGCTCGAATGGCGCCTTGGTGGAAGAGAACGCGGCTCTATTACGCTGGAAGACCGATATAATAATAATAAAATAATAATTAAAAAAATCGCGAAAGTTGCTCCATTGGACTTACCTTCCCCAAGGTCGGAGTGACGGCTGAAGCAGATAGTGGCACCATCTGGTGTCACTCGTGAGAACTAAAAACCACTGGACATAAGCCGAGGCTAAAAAAATCCACCTCCATCGAGGGATGATGTCGCAGAGAAATATTAATCATACTGTATCGAGTGCGGCGCAGGATATAAAGTCAGTCGCGTTCAGGTAGAGGAGTCGGATCGAAAAGTTGGAGCCAGTCTCCTGGGCAAGAGAGTGGAGCAAGTGGCGCTGATCCCCGTATGGCTACCACACGAGAAGGGAAAGACCATTCAGCCCCAACAACTGGAAGTGCTTCCTGCACAACTGCACTAGTGACCACCCAGGAAGGAAGAAGTGGCCTACGCATGAAGTGGAGCATCGAAATTAATACGAACATCATGCGAGCATACTGTGAAATATACAGGCTAGCGACCGATATGATAATGTACAGGTCGCGACTACATATCAAATGATTCTCGATTCTCGGATATTCAGGACATAAAAGAGCGATTAGGGGACCAAAGAAGGACATCGTCACGAAGAACTTAACAGCTCCTGCCATCTTGGAAAAAATCAAGCAGGATGTGAGCGATCAACTACAAAGAACAAAGAATATGGTCAATATGGAACCAGAGGAGAAACAGCATACCACAGAACCAGAGGAGGAATAGCAAGAAGAAATACAACCCTGAGTAGTGGAAACAGACGAACTCGTGATATCCAGAAAAGAAAACGAGTGGAAGAAGGCCCCACCAGAAGTCGAAGATGCGCCGCAGAAGAACACACGTGATACCTAAGCAGAGGCCAAATAAAATCCTGTGGAGAGTAACAGACCACCTCGATCGGCAAATAATACACACATTACCGTGATAACAATGGTGCAACGCTGGAGGCAATCCATGCAGCCTTATACTGTGCTGCCATAGCAGCCACTAGGATTAATGACCAGAAAATAGAAAATAGGAGAACACTTGGACAGACTGAAGAAGAACCTTCTTGCACTCAGCAAGGGACTACGCTAATACAAAGAGAGCTCCCAGAGGAAAATAAACAACCGTATCTTCGATGAGGACCAAAGGGCCTTCTACAGAAAACAGGGAGAAGATGAGAAAACAGGAAACGGACCACCCGAGAAGAAGACGATCGAGGAGTTCTGGGGAAATATCTGGAGCAGTGAAGTAAGGCATAACGGCTGAGTCCCCTGGATAGAACGGAAGAAAACCAAGGACGTACAAGATATGAAAGAGTGGGAGATTCGAGAAGAAGAAGTAAAACAGTCGATCAGAAACACCCACAACTGGCGAATCCCAAGTATTGATAACATCCACAACTACTGGTACAAGAAGTTCACTTGCACACACAAGCACCTATCAGAACAGTTCACTCGAATGATAAGGCACCCGGAGACAATCCAGAAGTTTCTCACTGAAAGAGTCACATATCTGAAGCCTAAAGGCGAAGATACAAGTAATTCGGCGAAAATACAGGCCAATCACCTGCCTCCCAACGATGTACAAGATCCTGACCAGCTGCTTAACCAAGAAGAAATCAGACCACTTAGAGAGTCAGAACATAATGGCCGAACAGCACAAAGAGTGCAAGCGGAAGAGGAAAGGATGCAAGGAGCAATTAACAATAGATGCCGCAGTTATGGAGCAAGCCTACAAGAAGCACGGCAATCTATACATCTATATCGATTACCGCAAAGCCTTCGACTCTGTACCTCATAGCTGGCTAATACAGACCCTGAAGTTCTACAAGATCAATCCAATAGTGACAAACTTCCTAGGAGCAACAAGGGCGAAATGGAGTACCACCATTGAGGTCGAGAACATCACAACCAGACCAATCCCATCAGAACAGGAATCTTTCAGGGAGATGCTCTAAGCCCACTGTGGTTCTGTCTAGAACTCAACCCACTGTTAACCATGCTTAAGGGCAGCAAGTATGGATATAACATCAAAGAAGGAAGAAAGGACCTGTACACCTTCACCCACCTGTTGTATGTGGATGATATCAAGCACTATGCGGCAACCGAGAAGCAACTCCAGCAAATACTCCGGATTACCGAAGAATTCAGCAAGGACATCAGGATGAAATTTGGTCTAGACAAATGCAAGACGCATACACTCCACCAGGAAGAATAAGTCGGCCGAAACAACCAGCTGCTGACTGGTAAAGAGATTGAAGCTATGACAGAAGGATAGAAAAGGAAATCAAGAAGTTTCTGACCGAAAAATATCATCAGAGACTAAGACATCTGCTGAAAGCAAAATTGGACGGAGGGATTAGTTATAGCCATAAACACCTATGCAGCTCCAGTACAAACATACTCCTTTGGGGTTATAGATTGGATTAAACCTGAGCTAGAGTATATCATGTGAAAGACAAGGATAATGATGACCAAGAACCGCCAACACCACCCGAAGACAGCTCGAAAAGAGAGAGGAAGGTGTCTGATAGACCTGAGAGAGCAACAGAAAACGGCGAGAGTTAACCTGAAAGATTTCTTTGAGAACAACACAGCACCACTCCACCAGCCCATAAGGAAAATAGTTAAGTGGTATATCCACTCAACCTAAGCAAGAAGAACCCTTGCAATACTTTACAAAGCAACCATCATCCCTGCGATTGCATATGCTTCTGGTGTCTGGCACCATAAGGCCTCTACGGCGGTAAATCGTCGGCTACTCAACATCATTCACCGACCGATTTTATTAACCCTCACCAGAGCGTGCCGCACTGTATCTACTCATGCGCTGCAAGTACTCACTGGGACCCTCCCTCTTGATCTTGAAGTGATTCACCTAGGCATGTTACAGCAGCTTAGACGCGGAAATCCAACTACCTTCCAGGATCACACCACAGACCCAACTGCAAATCGGACAGTGGAGAAGAAAAGACTCCAGATCTATTTGCGATCGATATGGCAGCAGCGCTGGACGACCTCCACAAAAGGGGAAGTCACGCGGAGGTTCCTCCCCGATCTACAACAAATATACCCACAGTATCCGGTATGGCTTTGCCCTGGATTGTACAGCACGTATCTCCTAACAGGACATGGAGCGATCCGCCACAAATTACACCTTCTCGGACTCGAAAACAACCCAATGTGTGCATGTGGCTCT
This sequence comes from Mastigoproctus giganteus, assembly GCF_048544385.1. Lineage (NCBI taxonomy): Eukaryota > Metazoa > Arthropoda > Arachnida > Uropygi > Thelyphonidae > Mastigoproctus > Mastigoproctus giganteus. The sequence continues at coordinate 68,644,969 of NC_143575.1, forward strand.
GTGGAGACCTGGGGACACCAGATATATGACTGCGAATTTTATGAAGATCTTCGTGTTGAATTAATCATCCAAGTGCGCCTTAATCCCAAAAACCGGGAACACTACTTACTGGAAGATGAAGCCTCATATATAGCACTCACCAAGTTTGCCCAGAACCTGTATGCTAGACGCTTGACCATTCCTCTGCCTGCAAACTTCGAATAGATGTGTCAAACAAAGCTTCTCAGAGACCCCCAACCAGATGTCAGGTTTCACTGCTTGATCCTTCATGACAAAACTGGAACTCTTATGAGAAGTGACAAAACTCCACTTCCCAGAACATTGACTACCGGACGGGACAACAGTCCCATGAATGACTCCCAACTGTGACATTTTGCACAACCTGTTCAGCCAAACCAACATTGGATCGCCTCTGCTGGGCCTCAAGTTTTTCTGGGTGCGGACCTGACCCTGCGGTCTGGTTTGCTCCCACCCATGCACACAGGCCACATTGGCAACCTGAGCCAGCTCTCTTGTCTGGCTCACTGTCTCACCTCTTCCTGGCAGGTGGGGAGGGGACAGTTTACTGTCCCCTCCCCACCCTGCCACCCTATTTCTTCCCTCTGGTGGGGCATGGGCATGCCCCACTGTAAACTGGAGTTGCCTTCCCTTTCGGCTCCATATTTCTGTCTATTTGCCCCCCAGTCTTCAGCCTTCACCCCACTCTATCTGATAGCAACGTGAACACGCCCCACACAATCTAAAATCACCAATCTAAAAATTAATTTTGCCCAACATTTTGGACTTCTAGCGCTCCCAGCGACGCGTACGCGATTTTTTTTTTTTTAAGGTCCTATCCACTGAAATCTTAGGAAATTAGGTGGCAGGACCTGCCAGAGTGAACTATATACTAGTGAGTACCTAGTCTGCCTCCACGGGCTAAAGTGGGACAACGTCGGGCCTCAGTAGGGGTCTGGCGGCTAAATGACCAGATGAACAACGGTACAAGGCATCAAATATATATACAAAGTCCATACACTTTTAAATCTCTGGCTTTTCCAGTCAACTGGTTTACCCACAATGTAAACTATGCGGAGATGGGGGAAATCCCTGGTGCCGCTTGACCCTAAACACACTTTACACTCAACCTAAGCAAGAATCTCTCTCTCTCCCGCCCAGGTGGCAAAAGAATCGAAACTACAAAGATGGGGATATAAGTCACTCCATGGCACAAACTATAATGACCGCCATCAAGATCACATCGATAGCATTGCTTCCAATGCATGGCTCACAACTGGGACGCTCCTCACGGAGACTAAAGGATTCGTGCTGGCCATCCAAGACCAGGTAATCAACACCAGAAACAATAGAAAATACATTGCAGGGGAGCACGGAATGTCAGATGACACATATCGACGATGCCTCATGGCCTCAGAAACCAACCAAAACATCACAGTAGGATGCAAGGTGTCACCCAGACTAAGTACGCTCGTAGACACGACTACGTAGCCAAGATAATACATCAGAGGCTAGAGAGGAAATACCAGTTGACCAAAGAAAGTGTACCATATTACAAGTACGAACCCAAGGCAGTACTAGAGACCCCAGCCGACAGGCTGTACTGAAACCGTCGTCTGCCCGGGTAGCGCAGGAGTATCGTCACCTCCTCCACACACTGGGCGGAAAAGGCCCGGGTTCGATTCCCGTTGATGACGCGAGGAATTTCAATGGGTTATTCAGTCCGTGACTGAGTTAGTCGGTCTCAGGGGTACATAGCAAGGTTTGGTTTTCTCTAGAGAAACTGGGTTTTTTTGCGTCCAGCAAAACAAATAAATCGACCATAGAACACACGCAATTTACAGACACATATACCAGTTAATGTATTCAATTGCGGGAAACCCTAAAATAATAATTATAATAATAATGTACTGGGACCATGCCATAATAACGGATAAGACTATTCCGCACAACAGACCGGACATAATCCTTGTGGACAAGATGTAAAAGGCTACCTACCTCATTGACATAGCCTAACACTAGCAATGTCCAAAAAACCATTGAAGAAAAAATTAGGAAGTACACAAATCTGAGACATGAGGTCAAGGAGATGTCACAAATGCAAGAAGTAACGACCTTCCCGATCCTCGTTTAACCACCGGTATAGTACCAAAGGCCCTACATAGTAGCCTAGTAGCAATAGGTCTCCCAGAGAACGCCTACAAGGAACTCCAGAAAGTCGCAGTCCTGAACACTTGTAAGATAGTCAGACAATTCCTCGACCAACAGGAACACCAGAAATTACAACCAGCCGGTGTACTTGGTAGCAGTACCCGTCAAAGAGTGAAATCCCCCAATCAGAGAGAAATAATATAAGAGCAACGATAATACAACACAATTTCTCTTCATTAAAATAATTTGTTTACAATAAATGAACTTGTTAAGAAAAGTATATTTCTCGACAACAAGTTGTAATTCTTCATATACAGCAGTTTTACCACAACAAAGGATGGAAGTCTGTTCCACCAATCAATCGCTCGCTCGCTAAAAGCAAATTTCCGCACATCTATCCTACAACTATCTTTCCTCAATTTGAATTTATGCCCTCTCAGGTGATTATTCTGAGCAAGAGGAAGAATCCCATCAGCAACTGAGCATGCTAAAACGATTCAAGGCTTTATACACCTCAATGCATAATAATGCAAAATGTCAGAGTGTCTCAAAAATATTGGTACAAACGTTTAGGGGAGGTAGGTAACATCTAAAGGAATGTGAATAACATAGGAACCCATAACCAGAAACGTCACAGGAAGGTAGCAGTAGCAGAGGCACAAGAAGCAGAAATGACACAAGACAGTAATTAGTGGCAAACATTTATTTGATATAATATTAACAATGGAATACGACATGGATGCATTTCATGATGTTAACAGGCTCATGCCTTCGAGCATCTGTTACAACAGATACTCGAAGGTTCCACCATGAGACGCGATGCATGCGTGATACTGACGCAGCATGGATTGGCGGACACAATCGAACACACCTGGCGTTTCTTTGACAGTAGCAGCAGGGCAGACGAGGCCCATTTTCGACTCCACAGGCGATTCACACGATAGATTTGAGGGCCCCCCACAGAAAGAAATCAAGGCTCGATAAATCAGGTGAGCATGGGGCCAGGCAACGGTTCCACAATGGCCAATCCATCGACGCCCAAAACGCCTGTACAAATGGTCACGAATGGGCAGGCGCCCCGTCATGTTGAAACCAAATACTGCGTCTCACATTTGCTGGAACATCGTCAAGTAACCCTTGTAGAACCTGTTCAAGAAAGATCAGATATTTAGCGGAGTTCATGCAGGATGGTAACAGGTATGGGCTGACTAAGCAGTCACCGACCATACCTGCCCACACATTTATTGCGAAGCGATTTTGTGCCGCATGGGGGCGCACACCGCGTGGGTTGTCGTGAGCTCACACATGAGCATTGTGCTGATTAAATAAGAATTCCCGAGTGAAATAAGCCTCATCTGTTAAAAAACATAGGCTGGAAAATTCAAGTCTTGAACACTTTCTTGGAGAAACCACTGCGCAAAAGCCACACGTGCAGGATGATCTTGGGGGAACAGTAACTGAACCCTTTTGGGATGAAAGGGGTGTATGGAATCGTCGTGCCAGACACGCTGTACACTGCAACGAGACACTCCTAAGGCAGAGGAAACGGCACGTGTGCTCGTAGTAGGATTATTCTGGAGGGCATTCAACATACTTTCTTCCATGGCGGAAGTTCGCGACGAACGTGGTCTGCCCGCACTAATCCTGTTACCTCAAAATGACCCATAATCGCACAAATTTTGATGCACACGCGCAAACAAACGGTGGTCCGGTACATGTCTGTCTGGGAAGCATTCTCCATAAATTCGTTGAGTGGCTCGTCCATTGCCCTCTGCTAATCCATACACTAGGTGCATGTCTGCCAGCTCACAGTTGGTATATCGATGCATACTCTTCGTGCGGCGACTACTGCTTGAATGAGTAAACCAGAAATTTTCCCGCCCGCGAGCTGATGAACAGTGCCGTCTACCGACTTACGGTGACGTTTCCGGTTATGGGTTCCTATGCGGTTTAGATGTTACCTACCTCACCTAAACGTTTGTACCAATATTTTTGAGACACCCTGTATAAGGTAACTTTTGTTCTAAGATTTATCTTATTTTTAATGTAGTAAAAGAAGTACATATAAAATCTTAGTTTTTTTTACAAATTTGTTATATGAATTGCCCAACTTAGACTGTAGTCCATCCATAATCCAAGGTTAGACCGGGGGTCGAGCCTGTCACCACCAAATACGGAGGATGCTGAAAGGTCAGGGAATGACCACCGTATATCCCGGAGCAATATGGTCTTAATTACAAATGCTCCTAAAAACCAAAAACAAAAACAACAACAACGTAATCCAAGGTAACAATGATTCGAAACTTCTACCAGAGTTTGACATTTGCAATTCTGGAAATTCTGATCATGAAGGCATTTATGTTTATGTAATTTAATAGAGGGATGACTATCCAGATTTGATGAGTAGGTCTAATTACCAAAAATTTTGTTTTTTCAAAGCTAAATGCTAATTTATTGTCATGCAACCAAGTTTGTAAATGTATTACATCCTGCTGTAAATCTTTATTCATTTCTGTTAAGTTTTTTCCAACTATACATAAGATTATATCTTCTGCATAGATTTTTATAAAAGAGTTCTTAATTATTTCGAATAAGTCATTTATATTGAACACGATTGGCCCTCCATGAGTGCCCTGAGATACTACTCTGTTTACATTATATGATTTTCCTTTTGTATTTTCTACTTCAACAGTTATTTTTCTTTTGGTTAAATAACATGCTAAGGGTCGATTGATTATTTCCCTAATGCCATATTTCAGTAATTATGTTGCAATATTGGGATATCAATTAAGTCATACGCTTTGGTCAAATCTATAAATAAAATCATTATGAAGTTATTGTTGTTTAAGTGTAAGGTAAAAGAATCTACTAAAATCTCTAATAATGTCTGTGTGCTCTTACCCTTCTGATATAATAATAATAATATTATTATTATTATTATATTAATAATAAATAAATAATAATAATAATATTATTATTATTATTATATTAATAATAAATAAATAATAATAATATTATTAAATTAATAATAAATAAATGATAATAATAATAAATTGCGCCCCTTTTTATTATAATAATAATAAAAAAGGGACGTGATGGCCCAGTGGTTACAACACTGGACTACCAGCCTGATGGACCCGGGTTCGAGTACCGCCTTGGCAGAAACGAACGCGGCTCCATCAAGCTGGGAGACCGCTATAATAATAGTAATAAATTAGAATAATAAAAATAAATAAATTAACAGTAATAGAAAAATTAATAAATAAATAAGCATTGTGAAAGTTGCTCCAAAGGACTTACCTACACCAAGGTCGGGATGGCGGCAAAGGCAGATTGTGGCGCCATCAGCATCACTCCCGAAAACTACCACTGGATATAATCCGAATCTAAACAGGATGACGCCACGGAGAAATAATAATCATACTGCATTGAGGGGACACAAGATAAAGTCACTCACATTCAGGCCTTAGGCAGATGGGTCGGTTCGAAAAATCAGAGACAGTCTCCCAAGGAAGACAGTGGAGAGAGTGGCGCTGTCCCCCATATGGCTACCAAAAAAGGTCAATACCATCCAGCGCCACCAACTGGAAGTGTTTCCTGCGCAACTGCGTTAGTGACCACCCAGAAGGGAGAAAATGCCAATGCATGAAGTGTAGCATCGAAATGAATACGTTCATCATGCAAGAATACTACGAAATAACGATGCTCAAGACCGATATGACAACTTACAGGGCGAAACTACGTACCAAGTAGCTGTAACGATTCTCACATATTTCGGTCACCGAACAGCGAATAGCGGACTAGAGAAGGATCATCTTCACGAATAACCTGACAGCTCCTCCAATCTTGGAAAAAATCAAAGAGGACGTCAGCGATCAACTACAAAGGATAAAGAATATGGAACTAGAGGAGGAAGAACATACCACCACCGAAATACAACCCACAGCAGCTGAAGTGGAAAGAGACGAGGTCATGAAATCCAGAATAGAGGACGAGTGGAAGAAGGTCCTAACTGAATTCGAAGGAAAGGACCATACAAAGACTCATCTGATACTGAAGCAGAGACCGAATAGAACAGAGATTGTGCAGAGCCACAGACCACCTGAATGGGCACATAATACTGCATTACCTTGACAGCAATGGTGCAACACTGGAGGCCATCCACACAGCCATGTATTCTGCTGCAGTAGCAGACACGAGGATTAATGGACGAGAATCGAGAGACCAGCAGCAGAAGAACCCAAAACAGAAGAAACCACCAGCTCGGGAAAGAAGACTTCAGCAGAAGGTAGACGAATTAAGAGTCAAGATAGGCCAATTGACCCAGTACCAATGGGCGAACAGGAGTAAGAAATTATTTGAAAAATTGTAGAGCATCCTCAACAGAGAACTAGCGTCCACAGCAAACATGAGACAAAAAATCAGAGAATACGAGAGTACTTGGCCACATTGAAGCAAAACCTCCTTGCACTCAGCAAGAGACTACGCCGATACAAAAAAGCTCCCAGAGGAAAATAAACAACCGAATCTTCGATGAGGACCAAAGAGGCTTCTTCTACAAGAATCTCGGAGAATACGGGAAAGAAGAGAACGGACCACCCGAGTAGAAGAGGAGGATTGAGGAGTTCTGGGGAAACATATGGAGCAGGAAAATAAGAGAACAGCCAAGCCACCTGGATAGAACTAGAACGCAAGTTCTATCCAGGTGGATAGAAATGAGAGGGTGGAAGATTCAGGAAGAAGAAGAAGTAAAACAGACGATCAAGAACTCTCACAACTGGCGAACTCCAAGAATAGATAACGATTGGCGAACTCCAAGAGTAGATAACGATTGGCGAACTCCAAGAATAGATAACGTCCGCAACTACATGTACAAGAAGCTCACTTGAACACACAAGCACCTGGCAGAGTAGTTCACCTGAGTGATAAGGCACCCAGACACAAACCCGGCGAAATATAGGCCAATCACCTGCCTCCCAACAATGTACAAGATCCTGACCAGCTGCCTAACCAGGAAGATATCAGACCACTTGGAGAGTCAGAACATAATGGCCGAACAGCAGAAAGGATGTAAGTGGTTGAGCAAAGGATGCAAGGAGCAATCAACCATAGATGCCGCGGTTATGAAGCAAACCTACAATAAGTGCCGGAAAATACACAGCCTATATCGATTACCGCAAGGCCTTCAACTCGGTGTCTCGTATCTAGCTAATATAGGCGCTGAACATCTACAAAGTCAATCCGATAGTGACAAACTTCCTAGGAGAAACGATGGCAAAATGGAGTACCATCATTAAGGTAAAAAACATCACAACCAAGAATTCCCACCAGGAGAGGAATTTTCAGGGAGATACCCTGAGCCCATTGTGGGTCTGTTCAGCACTTAACACACTGTACACCATGCTCAGCAGGAGCAAGTACGAATATAATCGCAAAGAAGGAAGGAAGGACCTGTACACCCTCAACCCCAGGGACTCACATATGGTGAGTATGGGGTTGGCACACCCAGGGCCCTGAACTGGACATCATCATTCTTCTCTTCCTTGGTGATTCCCTTTTATCTCTCTCTCTCTCTCTCTCTCTCTCTCTCTCTCTCTCTCTCTCTCTCTCTCACTCACTCTCTCTCTCTCTCTCTCTCTCTCTCTCTCTCTCAGGGTAGTTCAGAAATTTTGTTTTTTTTTGGCTGGTGTGGCATAATCCTCAGGCTTCCTTGCACCATATGGCTAATAATAATAATAACCGCCTGATATACATGGATGACATCAAGCTCTATGCAGGAACTGAGAAGCACCTCCAGCAACTACTCCAGATCATTTAAGATTTCAGCAATGATATTAGAATGGAATTTGGTCTAGACAAATGCAAGAGCTGGAGGATATCGTTAGAAAGATAAGGACAATGATGACCAAGAGCCGCCAACACCACCTGAATCTGACGTGGAGTAACTGACAATTACCCCGGAAGAAGGAGGAAGGGGCCTGATAGACCTCATTGAGCAACAGAACACAGCGATAGTTAACCTGAAGGATTACTTCCAAAAACACACAGCAGCACTCCACCAGGCCATAAAGAAGATAGACAAGTGCTATACCCACTCAACCTAAGCAAGGAGTAGCCCCCAACCAGGAGGTACAAACGAAGCTAGAAAGATGGGCAGAGAAGACACTCCATGGCAGACACTACAATGATCTCCGTCAAGATCACATAGATAAAACTGCTTCCAATGCATGGCTGACTAGTTGGACACTCTTCCCCGAGACTGAAGGATTCATGCTCGCCATCCAAGACCAGGTAATCAACACCAGGAACTATAGAAAATACATTGCCAAGGAGCCCAGAGTGTTCAGTGACACAAGTCGACGATGCCATCTGGCCTCAGAAACGATTCAACACATCACCGAGGGATGCAAGATGATCACCCAGATTGAGTACACACATAGACACGACCAGGTAGCCAGGATAATACATCAGAAGCTAACAAGGAAATACCAGTTGATTGAAGAAAGTGAACCATACTACAAGTATGACCCCTAGACAGTACTAGAGACCCTAACCCACAAGCTGTACTGGGACCCCACCATAATAACGGATATGACAATCCCATACAATAGACTGGACATAACCCTTGTGGACAAGTAGGAAAAGGCTACTTATCTGATTGACATATCGGTACACAACACTGGCAACCTGCAGAAAACCCATGGGGAAAAAATCAGGAGGTACAAGAACCTAAGACAGGAGATCAAAGAGATGTGGCATATCCAATAAATAATGACCATCCCGATCATCTGGCCAACCAAAGGTATGGTGCCAAAGACCCTACATAACAGTCTAGCAGCAATAGGTCTCCCAGCGAACACCTACAAAGAGCTCCAGAAAGGCCCAATTGTGAACACCTGTAGGATAATCAGAGAGTTCCTCGACCAACAGTAACAACAAACATAGCAACAACCACTCTGTGTACTTGGTAGCAATACCTGTCAAGAGGTGGAACCCCCAATCGGGGAGAAATAATATATATAGAGCAATAATAAAACTTGGAAATGAATTTCGCAAAGAAGATACCCTATACCAAGAGTAATTGAGGATGCAGCAACTCGGTGTGAACGCTGAAGATGGCGGCAACAGATACGGCCTTTTTCCTGTATACATTTGACGTATTTCATCCTGGAAAATAGTTGCTCGCAGATATTCTTTTTTCCTAAAGAGTGAGCTCATGGAAACAGAATAATTATAAATAACGGTGTCATTCTTTTGATACATGCTTCTTATAAAGGTCTGTCAAACTAATATGATGAAACTTTTCCTTTAATCTTAATTGCATTACAATGTGAATACCCTCCACTCCACTGGAAATTTCTCAGGTACCTCCTCAACATTAGTACTGTATTAGCAGAGGCATATGATGCAAGTAAGCAAGCTTATGCTGCATCGGCCAAAAAAATAGCCTTTCCACTTCACCCATCCGGTCACGTCAAATGATTGTTTAGTTCAGGCCAGAGGCGGATTTAACGGCGGGCGCGCCCTGGGCTCCGACTTCTGAAGGGTCCACGCAAAACCCCAACTTTATACGCAAAACCCCAACAAATTAGTTGAACATATTAGTTCAACTAATAGTTCAAAACTTTGTGATTATTATTATGCTATTATTAATTATATTATACATATATTATATTCAAATTTTATTGGAAATAAAACATTAATAGTTCATAATATTTTTTATTTATTTAAAAAAATGGTTAACATGGATTTTTATTTTCCCTATCTCTCTTTTTTTTAAGGGGCCCAATATTTTCTTCGGCGCCGGGGTCTCAACCGACTTTAATCCGCTCCTGGTTCAGGCTTAAATATATTTAAGCTATCAACTTCCATCTATTGTTGTGGCTTAAATATATTTAAGCTATCAACTTCCACAACAATAGATGGAAGTCTGTTCCAGCAATCAACTACCCGCTCGCTAAAAGCAAACTTCCGCACGCCTATTCTACAACTGTCTTTCCTTAATTTTAATCTATGTTAGCTCAGATTAAGAATCTGAGCTAGATGGGAAATAAATATCAGGTTATATTTTTGACCAATAAGAAATCGTCATGTCTTTGTAAATAAGCGGATGCTACAGAGGGTAGCCGAGTGGTCTGGAGCGAGACTGCATAGCACGCGTTCCTTGAGTAGACCGGGGTTCAAGTCCGTGACTACTAAATACGATAAATATTTGTATTGACGATTTATTGTAAACTCTAGTGACTTGGTTGTCGTGCCGGAGTATAAACAGAAAATTTATTTATTTAGTTTGCTAGGTTGAGAACAAACATCCAGAAAGATATGTGACGTCAAAAATCTCAACCGGATATGACTGGCAGCTGAAAAGAACAGGTCTTGGCTTTTTTCCGTTAAATGTAGGCGTCCCTAATAAGGAAAGAGGTGACGTTGTTTAAGATTACTACGCATGTCACAGCCAACGAATGCTACTGCTCTGTTTAAGATTGTCATTATCAGTTTGATCCCTGTTTGTACGCTTCATAAAGATCATTAATGCTACTAGCTACGATACTTCGTCTTGGAAAGGAAAAATGTTGTTTTCTATAGGCGTTTCGGTGCGCTCTCGACGATTCGAATTTTATTTTTTGATTTCCAGCCATCTCTCTTGTTGTAGGATGTTAATAGCTCAATAAGACTATCCAAAAGCCAATGGCTAGAATAAAAGTCAAAAATTTGTAAAATTGTTGTACTCCTATGGAAGGGCAGAAGAGACTTTACATCTCCACTGGTTAACAGTTGAAACATATAATTCAAAGCCTAAGAGCGCTATAAGAGCCTATAAGAGCGCTCACAGACAAAGGGACAGAAGTTCACTTAACTCTTACATTTCCGAGCTGGAGATATTACGCATTAAAATTACGTATATTGATTTCTCACAGTTATTGGAATCAGAAAAATCATTATTCCATCTAATGGAGCTAACAGTAATGGAAGACCTCGATCGGCTACGGGAGCGACTGAGATCTGAATATTTTCCTGGTTCGTTCGAAATACCATTCTGACCTGTTTATGAACACTATCTATGCACAGCAAATCCCTTTATTACGGTGCAAATGTTTTTAGCTAAATGTAATAGAGAAGATTGATATCTAAAATTCAACTGTTATGCCATCTACCAGGCCGTTTTAGGTATGATGAGAGAACTAGAGGCCAGTTATTCTCGCAAATATAGTGCATTCCCATTCAACTAGAAGGAAAAAAGACAGAAAATGTGCTCTGTGAAAAAAATATGTGAGTGAAAAAATATTTATGGACATGAATTTCACATTCTGTTGCTAGTTAAGAAAATAATTTATATGCTTACTGGTATCTTCTTTAAAATTTGTCTATAGGTTACCCCTATAAAAAGCATTCCTTTTTTTTTTTTTTTTTTTTTTGCAAATATTATCTGTCTGTGTTGATTCTTTAGTATTAGAGAGAAAAATAACCTTTTAAGTGTTAAACAACTGCTTAATTTTAAATCTTAAATAGGTTTTACACATCAACATATACAGAGATTAGAGAAAAAACCAGATTGCAGATAAACAGGTAATAACCTTTTAAGAACTGTTTAATCTTAAATTTTACTTTGGAATAGATTTTACACATCAACATATACAGAGGTTTGAGAAAATAACAATCATTGCAGATAAACTAGATAAGGCTTCAAGCGCGCGCACACACACACACACACACACACACACACACACACACACACACACACACACACACACACACACACACACACACACACAGGTTTAATTTTCAGCTTTTCAGGAACAGGTGGAACTTTGATCAAGAAAGCTTTAAGAATACTGAAACTTTACTTACTGTGAAAAGAGATATGAGTAAAAATAAACTGTTGACAATTTAAATATATACAAGTGTATTCTGTATAGTTTTTTCAGGGGGAAAATATCCATTTTAATTCCAAAGAAGAGCAGATATAAGCAGAATAAAATCGAATTGTCTAGTTCTCGATTTCGCAAATTACAGCTTTTGAGAAAAAAAACAAACGTAATCATTGCAGATTAAACTGACAAAACTTCAAGGAAACAGGTTTTAATTTTCAGTTTTTCAAGAACAGATGAAACTTTGGAAGAAAAAAACTTTAAGAATAGAGATTTTTATTTTCAGGTCTCAACAACAGATGGAAATAGCAAGGAATTTATCTTTCAGGGGGAAAAAAATAGTTTTTCATCCCGCAAGGTTTTCCAACCCGCACACAAACAAGATGCCGCGTCTGCATTGCAGACGCGGGACGAGCTGCGGCCCACAGCATAACCACTCCAAAATAAAACTTCCCAGAATACTTGGGGACGACCCTCCCCCCACAGCATAACAACCTCCAAAATAGAGCTTACCGATTAACACCCACAGAGTGTAGAGTGTGTTTAGTGTCAAACGGCACCAGGGGTTTCCCCCATCTCCGCGTAGTATACATTGTGGGTGTGGAACAGAACACTGTCAATGCCAGAGGTTTAAAAGTGTATGGGTTTTGTATATGTGTAGGGTTGTGTACCGTTGTTCCTCTGGTCATTTAGCCGTTGGGCCCCTAATGGGTTCCAACGTTGTCCACACTCTGCCCCGTGGAGTTAGACCAGGTATATCAGTATTACAGTTATTTACTCTGGCAGGTCCTGCTACCTAATTTACTGAGATTTCAGTGACTAGTACCTAAAAAAAAAAAAAACAGCTACAGATAGGGGTCAGCCAAAAAAAGGTTTACTGATTATGCAATTGATGTTGTTATTAAGTTTTTGGGTGTAGGGCTCAGGCAATTAATTTAGAGATGGTTCAGACGCTGGTTATAAGTTAGAGAAGGGGGAGGGAGACTGAAGGCTGGGGTGAAAAGAGACATAAGGGGGCCATAGAGAAGATGACCCCCAAATCAGTGGAGCAGGCTCATATCCCACCAGAGGGAAAAGAGGGATGGCAAAGGGACAGGCGACCAGGGGGTAACCTCCCTCCCTGCCTGGGTGGTGGAGAAAAAGAACTACGCAAGTGAGCGTGGCAAAGAAAGCTTAATGGCAGCAGCTGAGCTGTGCTTTGGAGTGTCATAGCTGGGACGAAGGTCCCATCCCATCTTGTCTTTTTTTTTTTTTTTTTTTTTTCAGTCTGGCAAGGCTGTCACACTTGGGACTGTACGTAATGTGTCCCGCCCGATGTATAGTGTAAAGTGTAAAGTGTGTTTGGGGTCAAACGGCACCAGGGGTTCCCCCATCTCCGCGTAGTTTACATTGTCGTGTGATACAGTACTCTGTAAAGGCCAGAGATTTAAAAGTGTATGGATATTGTACATGATTAGTGTTGTGTACCGTTGTTCTTCTGGCCATTTAGCCGCCAGGCCTCTACTGAGGCCAGACGTTGCCCACACTTTGCCCCGTGGAGGCAAACCTGGTACACCAATATTTTAAATAAGTACTCTGGCAGGTCCTGCCACCTAGTTTCCTGAGATTTCAGTGGCTAGGACCTAAAAAAAAAAAAAAAATAAATAAATAAAATAAAAATAAAATAAAATAAAATAATAAATAAATAAATAAAAAATAAAAATAACTAAGTAAAAAAAAAAAAAAAAAAAATTCAGAGGTTATCGCGTGGTGGTTGTGCTAGAATTGTGAGGCCGAAAATTGTGGGCGAATCAAATTTGGCTGTAATTAAGTTTGGATGTGTGGGGCTTTTGCTTGCGTGCAGGTAGAGTGGGAGGGAGACTGAAGGCTGGGGGGGGGGGGCGACAGACAGAAGAATGGAGTCGATAGGGAGGGTGACTCCAAGATTTGGTGGGGCATGCCCATGCCCCACCAGAAGGGAAAGTGTGGGTGGCAAGGAGGGAAGGAGACAGAGGGACCATACCTCCCCCCCCCCAGCCAGGGAAAGGGAAGAAAAGTGGACCAGGCAAGGGCGCCAGGTCAGATCGCCAATAAGGCTAGTGTGCAGAGAGGCTCTGCAGTTTCTTCAGTCGGTGGAATGTCATTTTTGGGACATTGTCCCATCCAAGGTTTACAAAGTCCAGTTTATTTTGTAGCCATTCATTGGTTAAGATCCCGTCCGAGGTTATTTAGTCTAGTCAGCTTGGATGTGCATTTGCGATTTCATTTTGTTCCTTCTGTTATGAAGTCGGATCCCTGCGGGTTTGATTTGTTCTGGTGGTCCTTAGTGGTGTCGAATTGTTTTTCAGATTATGGGCAGCTTTGATGGGTACTTGCATTCTCTTCATTGCAGTGGTTGCGGCTGGGGGAAGGTCCGTCTTCTGCTGAAGAGGCCCTGAGCGAATTTTGTTAGCGCTTTGTAGCTGTCTTCTTCTTCTAGGATGAGGTGTTCCTGGTTTTGCAGTGTGAATCGAATTTCAGTGATGAGCCGGCAACGTAGATCTTGATACAGGTGACAGTGATACATGAGGTGTTCCCATGTTTCTGTTTGGCCACAGTGGCAGAGAGGAGTGTCACTGAGTCGGAAGCCTGACAACTTGTGGCCCGATGTATACTTGCCACTACGAGTTCGCAGGTTTCAGGTCTGGTCGTCAAGTGTGTGGTTATCACTAGACTGTGTCACTAGTACGGGTCTCACCGCGGATTTGTCCCTTTTATTAAGTCAAAATTAGAGATGTATGTTCTCTGGAGTCTGACTTGGGGGCAGTTTCAGGGCATCTGTCCATTTGGTCACTGGGTCAGAAGAGCTGCATAATATCACAATTTGTAAAGAGTCTAAATCAGGAAGGTCCAAAACAGTGTTGTCATTCATGGAACAGAGGTCCCATTTTAATTTGTATAGAGTCTAAATTAGAAAGGTCCAAACCAGTGTTATCACTCGTGGAACAGAGGTCCCATCTCAATAACGATGGTAGTCATTGACAGTCCAGCTTGAAATTGATTCAGCAGAGCTGCATAATATCACAGTTTGGAAAGAGTCTAAATCAGGAAGGTTCAAAACAGTGTTGTCGTTCATGGAACAGAGGTCACATCCCATTAATGATGATAGTCGTCGACAGTCCAGCTTGAATTTGGGCAAGACGAGTTAATCAGGTGTACGTTCGTTCCAGCGGTAGGGATCTTCTTGTGAAGAGCTCCTGGCAATATCGCGGAAAGACCTTTTACTCTCTCTCGCTGTCCAACAAGTAATGCTTCTGGAGTTTTTGATTGAAGTTAATTCTGGTAATCAGAATGCAGTGAAGGTCCTCATACAAAGGGCAGTCATACATTAGGTGAGACCAACTCTCCAGCAGAGGGATCATCAATAATTCCAAGACTTGAGAGTTTGGCTCTGATGGATCCGCGACCTGTTAGCATGAAAGTTGTGTACAGGCCGGGAGAGAACCATAAAGGAGACTTGGGATATACCTTGTTGATATGTGGAATAAATTTCCTAGTGATATCTCCTTTTGTTGAGTTAGCCCATCTATCTTGCCATATCTGCTGTAAATGGAGGCTAAGGCACTTCTTTTCAGCAATCAAGTTATTAGTGGAATCAATGGTATAAGGTATAAGGTATGTTAGTGTCTAACGGCTCCTGGGATTTCTCCCATCTCCGCGGGTGTACATTGTATCGGGGCCAGAGATTTAAAGTGTGTGGGAGTCATGTGCTGTATATTGTGTTGTGCCCTTTGTTCCTCCGGTCTATTAGCCGCCGAGCCCTTAGTGGGACCCGACGTTACCAGACCATGCCACGGGGAGGCTGACCGGGTGTACCACTGTAGCTAGAGTACTCTGGCGGTCCTGCCACCTACTTTCCTGGGATTTCAGTGGCTAGGACCAGATTTGAGAATGAGATGATCGCTGTTTCTTGAGCAACGGTTGTAATTTTAACAGAGCGTAGGGTTGTTCGCTGATAACTTGTTCTAGGGCCAAATAGGTCGGGCAGTAATTTTGATGTTTTTAGATTTAGACCTGTGGGGCATGCGTGTGTGTGTGTGTATATATAAAAATATATATATACACACGCACACACACATATATATATATATATATAAACTAAATAAAATTTAAAAAAAAACGTTGTGCAAGAGAAAAGTAAGGGACGAAGGCAAAAGACTGGAGGGTAGGAAACAGAAGAAAGGGGCCATTGGGAAGATGGCCCCTGAAGACAGTGTGGCATGCCCAGCGCCTCACCAGAGAGAAGAGTGGGGTGGCGGGTGGACGAAAACCACCTCCCCACAAAAAAAAAAAAAAAAAAATCATTCTGTAAGAGAAAAATAGGGGGGGGGGGCGGAGTAAAGGAACGGATGGCGGGAAACAGAAGAAAGAAGCCGAAAAAAAAAAAAAAATGAGAGAGAGATATACCCCACAAGTTCAGGGTAGGTACAGCTAGCACGGCCAGTCAGTTGGAGCCGAAACTTGCTGGAAATCCAGCAGTGTGAGTGCTGCTATGGTGGATGGGTCATGTTCAGTAAGGTCTAGTTCAGGTGCCGTCATTGGGACTCCATTTGGTGAGTCTGTGTCGCATCCAGACTGAAGGCTGGTCCAGTAGTCCATCAGAACGAACAGTGGGGGTGGTCAAAACCGGGAGTCCAAGATTGATGGTCAAGTCCAGGGATCGATGCTAGGCCTCTTCTTGATAAGATGTGTCACGTCTGGTCGAGAAAAGTTTGTCCAGGAATCAATGATGAGGAATTTGTCAAGGTATGTGTGGACCCTGTCTTTGATTGCACTGCTGGTCAAGTCTTGTGAAAGTTGGTCCAAGGCGTTAGCATCCATGGCTCAATGATGCGTAACAACAATTGGCAGTCATGGTTGTTATGACCTATTGATTCGGATACTAAGGTGGTGGTAGCTCTTTCTGCCTGGTAAATAAGTCCATTGCAAATTGAGTCAGAGCTCGGTAAGTTTGTTCATTCTGTAGGGTGAGGTGTTCTTGATTTTGGTAGTTGAAGCGTAGTTTTGTTATTAGGATCCTCCTGAAGTCCTCGTATGGTGTGGTCCATGCACGTCACCGATGTGCCTTTTGATAGTTGGTAGAGGAGCCCGCAACGTATCACCTCCAGGTCCAAAGGAAGGGCGCCTGCCAGCACCTGAAGGGCATGGGTGCTGACAGTACGGCAGGCTCTGGTAATGGTGAGGAGGATAAATCTTTGAATAGTTTCGAGCTTCTTTCTGTTTATTGCTATTTTTAATCGCCGGTAGAAATACTGCTTTGTAGAAAGCGAGAGAGTGCGGCGGTTGAGGCCCCAGTCCCGACGCGTAACTCTAGCAACCAAGGCAGTATAGTTCCTTAACTTTGTCTGCAGGTGTTTCAAATGTGGGAGGAATGTAAGTCCTGAGTCCTGGATTATTCCTAGATATTTCAGTTCAGTAGTGAAACATATTGTGGTCTCGTTTATCTTGATTTGTGGACGTCTTCTGAGGAACCCTTTCAGTAAGATGGAATTAGTCTTCATTAAAGAGATTTGAAGATTATGATCCCTTGCCCAGTTTTGTAATATCAAGAGAGCCTGATTTGCAAATTTTCTAGCTGCGCTCTGCAGTCTGCAGACACGGCCAGGATCGATCATTTGCATAGGCCTGGGAGATAACTTCCTTCAGGTTAGTGTTGAGGAAGTCATCAAGTACAACATTCCCAAGGAGCGACCCCATCACTGAGCCCTGGGGACAACTCCTGCAAACCTGGCGTTTGCCTCTGCAGTATGGTGCATTGACAATTATTTCTCTGGCTGTGACGTAGCTTCTTTTGGTGTTATAAAGGTTTCCAGGAAGACAGGCACGTCTTAGTCGGCTGAGGACGCTCGGCCACCAGAGTGAGTCGAACGCCCCAGCGTCTATGGCAATAATCAGGAAATATTTTCTATTGGAGTTTGTGGCAGTTGTAAGGATATTCTGGAGTGCGTAAACTGTATAGCATCCTTGTTTGAAGCCATATGGGCTTGTAGAGGATAAATTTGCTGCATTATAATGTACTGTAATTCTACTTTGTACAAGGTATTCAAAAAGCTTGCTTAGCACAGATAACAAGGCAATCGGTCTATAAGAAGATGGGATTTCTGGAGGCTTGGTTGGGTTTTTCAGAATCAGGCGTATGTTAGCTATCTTCTAATCAGATGGGAAGACTCTTCCTTATAATCTCAGGTTCAAGTAGGTCCGGTCCTGAACATTTATTGTTGCGGAGTCTATCAATTGCGGTGTGCAGCTCTTCAATAGTGAAGGGCAGCTCCCGATGTTCTGGACTGTATATACTGTTTTCCTGGCAGAGTTGTTGTCGTTGACTTGTACTAGGATCCATTGTTGGTTGGATAATTGTATCCAATATGTTATTGATGGATCTGTCCCATGAGGTTGTTATGTTACCTTGAGGGGTTATTGTTGCTGTCATTACCTCCCCTCTTGGGAGTTTGTTGGTTGTGATTTTATAGACTACACCCCAGGGATCGGTGTTTCCAGTTGAGGAAACTAGTTGTTCCCATGATGTTTGCTTGCGTTCCCTGATAGTAGCCGAGTATATATTTCTAGTCTCTCTGTATTGCTGGCGGAGTGCTTCTACCTCTGCAGCTGGCCAGGACTGTCGCGCTTGTTGGAAGACTCTTTTTCTGAAGTTAACCTCCCGCCGGAGGCGCTGGAGTTCTGGGCACCACCACGAGACAGCACCAGGAATGGGTTTCTTCCTAGGAATGGCGCAGTTGCTAGCTTCTATAATTATATTTGTGACTTTTCTCTGGTAGGCATCAGGATCAGTGGGCTGGTAGTTATTAACTTGCAGCTGCTGGGCTAAGGAGCGCAGCTTCATCGCGAAAATATCCCATTTTTCTCTGGAGATGGCAAACCTTTGAGGGGTGAATCTTGGAGTTGGTATTCTATCCAAGGATCTTGTTATCTGGTATGTTATGGCCCTGTGGTCAGAGGTGGGCCAGGAATCCTGGACGGCCCAACCCACGATGAAATTTGATATATTTCTTGTAGCCAAGGTGAATTGTGGATTCCCACAGGGTATTACAAAAGGTGCATTGCCACAATTAATGTCAAAATTATTCACAAAAATGCACTATGACGTCACAACCAATACATTCAAAACCTACATCTAAGCAAAATCTAACAGGGAAACCCGCAGCGCAAATCAAGATCACCGCTCACTAAGCATAAGAACCACGGTTCACACCTCGAAAAAGTAGATGAATTGAATATTAAATTCTGAAATTACAACTAACGCTATCTATCGAGAGAAAAACAAATTAACACAAAAAAATTTCCCTGACCCCCTCAGGCAATGGTCAAGTCAAACACGTCTACTGAAAAGCATTCGGTTCAAATCCTATCCCATTACTACTAGTGGGGCTTAGGTAAAAAAAGTGTTATATTTATATTACAAGATAATTTTCCTTCCCATTATTGCTTATGCATGTGGAATGTGGTTTCAGGCTGTGTCTAAGGTTAAGATCAAATCAAAATTCATATCACTACAGAGATCTATGTAATTGGCCATCATAAAATCTCCCAGAACAATTTAAAATAACGCCCTGCAAGTGTTGGCAGGAATTATACCTCCGAACCTTTATATACATTAGCGAGGAATGGCTTACAAATTAAAAAAGGGGATTTCAGTAATTTTTCTGGATATTGTCTCTGATCCGGCTAACAACTTTAAACAGGGAAAAACCAGGATTTAGAATTTATTTATGGAGAATTGGCAGAGAAGAAGGGACGGAAGTGTAATTGGGGAAGTTACTAAAAAATTCATTCCGCAGGTAGAATTTGCAACTAAAGGAACAGTGTTTCATTAGTTTTAACCTACAATATTATTACTTCATTCTTGTTATCAGGGCATGGTTCCCTTAGATCCAAGTTATATGAAAGAGGGATGGAGCCAGGCCCTTTGTGCACTTGCGGACAGGACGAAACATGGTTGCATGTGCTGTTAAATTGCACGTAATATGACAATATTAGAGGTACCTTGATAAACAACGTACCCAATCTAGATGAAAACAATGCACACCTTTTGGTTGATGATCCCGACAGCTTTGGGGTTCTCCAGAACTTCTCCTTCTTGGTGTTTATCAGAAGGAGGGAACTTAGAGCAGCTCTGTTAAGAAACGAGTAAGTTTTATATATATAATATGTTTGATATGTTAAGAAAATTGATATACAATATTCCCATTGATTTACCTCAGTGAGGGTAGCAAAATGGTGGTTATTGTTCCCTTAATCATATTCTCAGCACAAGCGTATAGATAGAATAAATTTGTAATTGGGTCAATTTAGGACGTGAAATAATTGATTTTCCTTTACCCTAGAATCTCTGGTCTTCGGCCCTTGGATGAATTTATATATATGAATAAATGTTCATTTTCTGAATCATCTAGTCTCCTGTGGTTTGTTTCTGAGGACCTGGAATTCTAAAAATGAACTTTTTCAGAAGTAGTTTACTTGTTTGCCTATAATGTTGAAGTGAACCAGGATAGGTACCTCATTGATATAGCCAGTACAGTGGAAATCATACCTCTTATAGCTTTTTTTTTTTAGTATTAGTATTAGTATTAGTAACGGCCGCATGGTGCAAGAAAGCCTATGGCTTATGCTGCACCAGCCAAAAAAAAAAAAAAAAAAAAAAAAAAATCTGAACAAAACAATGATAAAAACAAAAAAAAAATCTGAACAAAACAATGATAAAAACAAAAAATAAATAAATAACTAAATAATAATAATTAATAAATAAAAAAAATAAAATAAAAAAAAAATAAAAAGGAAATTAAACCTATCATCCTATGCGCTTCCCTTACCCGAAAGTACTATCCAGATGACCTTTGAATTTCCCCAAACTGTCAGCCTCTACCACCCATGAAGGCAACTTATTCCAGTAATTTATAACTTGCTGGCTAAAATAGAACTTCCTGCAGTCCAATCTAAACATTTCCCCCCGTAACTTGAATTTATGTCCCCTAGTTCTAACATCATTTATAATCTTGAAAATGTTGTCCTCATTCATTTTACTGATGCCTCTCAGAGCCTTAAACACCTCAATCAAATCTCCTCTAAGGTGTCTAGTTTCCAAACTCTGCAACCCACATATTCGAAGTCTTTCTTCATAAGGACGCCCTTTTGCCGATCTCACCAGGCGAGTTACCCTTCTTTGCACCCTTTCAAGAAGCTCGATGTCTTTCTTCAGGTGCGGTCTCCATACTTGAACACAGTATTCCAAGTGTGGTCTAACATAAGCCTTATATAATGGGATTATCACGTCCCTATCTCTACTTGCAAAAGTTCGACAGATCATCGATAGGACACCATGGGCCTTCCTTGCAACCTGTTTACAATGCTCAGAGAATTTCATGTCTGACCGTATCGTAACACCCAAGTCCCTTTCCTCCAGTACTGGGTTTAGTTGAACTCCACCAAGTGAATACGTTTTTTTGGGATTACTGTTTCCCAGGTGTAATACCTTACACTTTGTTGGATTAAAGCACAGCTGCCATTTTTCTGACCATTCCTGAAGTCTATCTAGGTCTCTCTGAAGAAGTTCAGCTTGACAGTGATCATTAACTACTCTCCCAATTTTAACATCATCTGCAAATTTAGACATCACGCCCTCTATCCCTTCATCAATGTCGTTTATGAAAATTAAAAACAACAGTGGTCCTAATACTGATCCTTGGGGAACCCCACTTCTTACATCAACCCAATCTGAGGAATAGCCATTTATCACAACCCTCTGCCTCCTGCCCTGAAGCCATCCTTCTATCCATCTAAGGATTTTCCCAGTGATTCCAACCTGTTCCAGCTTATAAAGCAACCGCTCATGTGGGACTGAGTCAAAAGCTTTGCTGAAATCTAAATAAACAATGTCGAAATTATTCCCTAAATCCAGCTCGTGAGTGACCCTTTCGAAATAGCGAACCAGATCTGTTAAACATGATTTTCCCTTTACAAAACCATGCTGAGTATCCTTGAGAATTTCAATTCGATCCAAATGATCCTGAATTCCACCCTTGATCATTGCCTCCATGATTTTCCCTACTACTGAAGTCAGACTGACAGGTCGATAATTTCCCACTTCACTTTTAGAGCCACCCTTATGTATGGGAGATACATTTGCACTTTTCCAATCCAAGGGAATCTCCCCAGAGTCTAATGATGCTCGCATAATTAGCCTCAATGGTTCAATGCACTCGCTTGCCGCCTCTCTTAAGATTATAGGGTATATTCCATCAACTCCAGGAGCTTTACTAGTCTGTAGGCTCGAAAGTTTTTTCATTAAATAATCTTGCGAAATTTCAATATCATTAATTACATATTTTTTAACTTCGCTCCCACAATTTCCCTTTGCCACAAAAGGCTTTTCATTTATAAATATCGATGCAAAATAACTGTTGAGTTCATCTGCAACGGCAGCTGGTGTATTTATTACTATCCCCTTTCCCTTACGTAAAGGTCCGATCTGGTTTGTCCTGCTCTTCTTGGCATTTATATATGTGAAGAGTTCCTTCCCCCCCCCTTTGCTCTGTTTGCTAGTGATTTCTCATAAACTGCCTTTGCCTGTCGAACGTTTTCTGTGGCTCTATTACACATCACCTTGTAGCTGTTATAGGCTTCAGTACTTTTTATTGTTCTGTAACCTTTCCATGCCACCTTTTTCTGCTCAAGTAATGCGGCAACTTCACTAGTCATCCAACTTGGAACCCTCCTCGTGGAGTATATTTTTTAATGGTATATACGCATTCAAGGCATCTGTGATTAATGTTTTAAAAGCGTACCACAGTTCAATTGTATTCATTCTCTGCGCGATATCTACCCAGTTAATAGAGGCCATGTAGTACCTTAAGGCATCGTAATTTCCTTTTCTGAAATTAAAACCCATTCCTTTGCCTTTTATTTCTGCTACCTCTCTCGTCATCATCCACCGTAGAACTCCGTGATCACTTCCTGCTACTGGTTCCTCTACTGTCAGCCCTGTTATGTCATCTGATTCATGTGTGATGATGAGGTCTAGGATATTCTTTTCTCTAGTACTTTCCCTGACATGTTGATACAAATAACAGTCATCTAGTTGATTTAAAAATTTTTGTTCCCCATGTCGAGTTTCCTTCCCATTTACTCCAATCAATTAGAGGCAAATTGAAATCACCCATAATAAGGCATTGACGGTTACTTGCCCATTCCATTTGCATGTAGAGGCTTTTGTCATAATCTTCACAATCACCTGGTCTGTAGATTACTCCTACTCGCATTATACCTTTGTTTCCAACTATCTCACACCATACAGACTCTATACTAGCATGTGAAACGTCTGAATCCGGGAAAGCTCACTCAGGCTGCTTCTGATAAGAAGCATTACCCCACCACCTCTTCTATCTAACCTATCCTTCCTAAATACATTATACAAGCCGTACTGAAACTCATCATCCCCAATTTCCGGGTGGCACCACGTCTCTGTAAGCCCTATTATGTCCGCGTTACTTGTTTTAACCAGCAGTTCGAATTCGCTCATTTTATTGACGACACTTCTAACGTTACTGTATAAACAATTAAGATTTACTATTCTTGTATATTTAACAACCCTAACACAACCCTTGAAGTTTTTTAGGCTCTCTTCCCTGATATTAGCTACCCGCACACGTGAAACGTCTTTGCCCCCAGAACATCTAGATAATACGTCCAGTTGGGGTAACAGATAATAACTCTTAAGGTATGTGCAAGAGTTACATTGACCAATATTATCAGATAAACGCGTGTCAGTATTACCCACATCCCCCCTAACTAGCAGTTTCCCTGAACCTTTAAGGTATCCTCAATAATACTGGCAAAAACCTTTGCACCACCTTTGTTTAAGTGTATCCCGTCTCTACAAAACAAATTCCTTCTACCTACAAGTGTGGGCCATGCTGATAGAAATTTACCCCCTAAAGCCTTGCAGATTCCTTCAAGTCTTGAGTTAATCCACAAGGCTCTTAACATATAATCCCTCCTATCGTGTCTGGGCAGAATTGCAGACACATAGACATTATGGCCTAGCTCGCGACATTTCCTCAGCATGGTCCTGTATTTTCCCAACAAATCGTCAGATCGTGTACGTTTAATGTCATTTGTCCCCACATGAATAATAATATTTTCTTTACCCCCTTTAAAATCTGACAGTCTGTTGGTGACATCATCAATAGTTGCTCCCGGCAGACATACCCTGGTTCTCCTCCACCTATCTTTATTACAAAAAATATTCCCCGTTTCCCTGACAATGGAGTCTCCTAATAAAACAATGTCCTTTTTAACCAGAGTAGTTTGCACTTGGTTTTTCTGTTTTGAGGCTCGAATCGGGTGTGCATCACTTGGTAGATTGCTGGAGTTTTGAGTCCCTGACGAGCTCCCAGATGCATTATTTTCGAGGGCAAGCACTCGTTTTTTCAGGGACTCAAATTGTTCCATCAGTGCACCAAATTGTAATTTAAGATCGGTGCACTCCTTACATCGATCACAAAGAAAAGCATCCCCAGGTGAGGTAGGATTAGTCACCAGGTCGACCTTGGAAAACATTCCACAGGTTCCACAACGGATTAAATCATGACTCACCCGTAAATCGCCATCTGCTATTTCCGTGTGAGTCACGATACCCTGTGACGTGTTTAAGGCAGATCTCGTAACTACCATTATAAAATTAAATAAATATCAATGAAAGTAACTTTAAAAAATTATATCTATAATATTATTAAAATCAAACAGTTACAGGAAAACCTATAACAAAATAATCCAACAATATCTAAATAAATCAAATATTTAAAAGCACTATCCAAAAGTAAACCACCTAACTGAGGAGCCCTGTCCAAGCGCGCCCGCTCACCTCGAATGTCCTTTTCATGATATATATATTATTCATATATGTTTATGTAATTAGTATGAAATTTTAAGAATTGGGCCACTTTTGGGTCCACTTCCACGGTTTCTATGATATCAAACTTTTGACCGGCTGTATATAAAGGGACACATTTAATTTTCTGGCTTTTTCTACCCCCCTCTGGCAATTGGTTTCAGAGTTATGGATTTTCAAATATTAACATTTTTGAGAGTAATTTTCTGGAAAATTTGTTTTTCCTAGAATAACTTGTCCAAGTTGTGACTGTTATCTGGCAGATAATTTTAACAGAATACATACAGTACAGTTCCTCTTTCCATTTTGGATGAATATTTCAAGTTCAATTTCAAGGACTAGCATGGCAAATGTGCTCTGGAGTATCCTGAATCAGAAAATGGATATAACATTTAACTGCAACTGATAATGAAAATTTCAATCCTAAAAATTTCACTCTTGAGTTTTATATGGCATGTTGTGCTCCAGAAGATCTATGGACTTTGAAATTGTGGTTAGTGTATGACAGATCGGATCATAAGTGTTTTCTACAACGTGTGCCATTGACCATTAGAAAACTTCCATGGTCAAATTCCAGTGGTTAACAACTAGTAGGAACCAGCGATTTAGAACGAGTATAGCTTGAGTAAACAATTATTTGACGATAATGAAGATTGTGAAGACTTCCAGAAAATGACTGTCAGACTATTTAGGCTGCAAAGGGCAGTGGTCTCATTGTGGCTGCTGCTCGCAGCGGCAGAATCTATTCGAAGGGCGAGACAAACTGTCAACGGTTAAACTGACAAATTGTCAAGATGAGTTTAGTGCAAAAGCACCTTTTGTTTTGTTGGTTCTTATGTACTTATTTATTTTTATTATTTTTTTTTTTTTTGTCTCAGACATGCTGAGAATATTTTGGTTTTTAACTAAAATTAACTTAACAGTCTTAACTTAACTATACTGTTTTCAGAAGTAATGAGCTTTTGTACAGTGATTTTGCCATCAGTTAGTTTTTTTATCACTATTTTTATTATTATTATTTATTTATTTTATTTTGTTTTTTGTTATTATTATTTTTTTATGATTATTATTTTTATTTTATTATTTTTTTAAATTAATTTAATTTTATTTTATTTTACTGGCACCCGCCGGTATTGCACTACTTCCAGCGGGTGCGGGATTTTATTGCACTGAGCACTGACAGTGAATAATGGACCCGAACCTGGCTCCTCGAGCTTGGGGCGGGTATTAGCGTCGCCACCGTAATAAATATTTAAAATAAATATTATTACGGTGGCGACCGTATTAGGCGGCAGATGCCCAGGTGTTAGCAGCTCCCTAGTATGAAGAGGCCTGACACACACACACACACACCGACACTTTGTTCAGGCCGTTTCACAGAGGTTTTGCGCTGTCGTAGGTGATCAAGGTGGAGATGGGCATTTGCCTAGGTGCCACCCTGACTCAAGAACATAAAAAACAAAAAAACTGCCTAAAACTCTACAACAACAACAACAGAGCAAACTTAATTGCGAAATGATCTAAACCACCTAAAAATTTCGAAATTCATTTCAAAAATATACTTAGTTGGTTCTGCATTATCAAAGTCCCTTGTTTGGAAATCAACTGGTGAGCGACGCTGGTGAAGGCTGAAATTCGGGAACGGCTGGTATAAGAATGGAAGAAGAGAGGGATCTGGGAATTACGATACGGGCTGATGCAAAGTTTTCCGAGCTGTGTACACAGCGAATAAGAAAAGCCCACGGTGTCCGATCGATGATTTATCACACAATATCCTGTAAGAATAGAGAAATCATAATCCTACTGTATAAGGATATTGTAAGACCCACTAAATATCAAATACTGTGTGTGTGGGGGGGGGGCTTCACATGAAAAAAGATTTTGAGCTGCTTGAAAAGATCCAAAGGCAGGCAACTCACATGGAGAAATCTGCAAAAGCGTGACCATATTGAGGAAACACTTCGATTAGGTGGGCTGCAGAGCTTGGCAAACTGCCACCTTCGAAGTAACCTAATTGTGATTTATATGGCTCTGAGACGGTTAATAAAGTAAATGAAGGCATAATTTTGGCTGTTATAAAGAATTTAGGAATTAATGACATAAATTAGAATTAGGGTAGAGTATCTGCCAACCCGCACTGGACCAGCGTGGCAGATTATGGTCCATTTCCCTTAACATGAATTGTTGAGGAGGCTTCCATCCTGCAGTGGGTTGATAATGGCTGCACTTTATTTTTTATTTATTTTTTTAGACTACCTTGTAAGAAGTTTTCTTTTAGCAAGACAGTTCTTGATTACTGGAACAAGTTGCCTCCGCTGGTAGTTGAAGCTTTGAAGAAATTCAAAAGTCACCTGGATAGTTACCTAAGTGAAGGGGAAAGGTACATAGTTTATGTTTTCTTATCTGCATTTTCTTTTTCTGGTACAGCAAAAGCCTGTAGCTTCCTTGCACTATATAATTAATACTAATACTTAGACAAAGAGACATGCCACAAGGCACGGCAGGTTGCTAACTGGTTTCACGAATATGACAATGAATTTTCCGTCCTCTCAAGGCCTGCCAACTTAAGCGATCTGACCCAATTGAGAATGTTTGGGATTCTACTGAAAAAGGACATTCGATGCTAAGACAATCCACTTCACAATGTGCGAGGATTACTGGACACAGTTTGCCATGCACAGGGTAACACTAGCACAATACCCTGCAACACCTTGCACCTTGTGGAGTCCATTTCAAGACATATGTGGGATATATTACGGTATCCCAACGAGTTATTAGTAGGTGTTGCTAATGCAAAGCCAAAGTGCATAATTCTAAATGCATTCTCAATTCTAAATGCAACGATATCCATTTCCATAATAATTTGACCTACCAGTCTTTGTCTGACAGAATCTTATTTATCAGTTGTTCTAAGCACCATTCATCTCATTTGTCCTAATTATTCACTTAATGAATCCATTCCCTTTAAAGATGGTTTCACTCTGATATCCCTTGTCAGAACCTTGTAATTTGACATCGCCTATCTTTTAACTTCTCTGGCTTAAAATCTCTTCGTTCCGTTTTAAAAGATTAATTATCAATTGTCCCTGTCGTTTTCCCACCTCTACAAATCAGTCACAATTACATTATTTTCCGGTTTTTTTTTTTTTTGAAAGTCGACTTCATCTAATTTAGCATTCCTAAGAGCAAAGTAACTTGCTTTTGTGATTTTGACGTTCATAACCCAAGTGGCTTTAATTTTCCGGTAAAAATGCTGAAGCCTTTTCCCTTGCGTCATGCACAACTTGTTTATCTCCTAGAAAATGGATCTGAACCAACAATAACTAGTCACTCCAGTCCCACTTTGATTAGAAGTGTAAAATGCCCACATTTTTCATATTAATTTACAGATATTTCCCATGCATTTCCCCCCCCCCTTTGCTGTGCCCCTTCTTGCTAAAGAGTTGTTTTGACCGTTTCAGCAGAAAATATAAATGCCAATCGTACATGAGTAACCGCTATCAGTTTCTTGTCAAATATAGAATGGTTAAATTCGACTTAGTTGCTTTCTCAGTTATAAATTCCCTTTGCCATTATTTTCCTAACTGAAGATAACAGTCGCTACGTAGAAGTAAGTTCACAAGTCCACGAAAATACGAGCTTCGCTCTCCCTGACAAATACTGGTCAGTGTGTCTGATGTTGACCGCGTGAGAAAAGTGTCCCACCCTAGTTCAAGCTCGGTGTGAGGCGAAAGTTCATGCGATAAGGAGCATATACCCTGGTGGACGATGAGCGAAAGGGGGTTGTTTTGTGGTGGCTTTTGGTAGAAGCAGTCGGTTAGTTAGTCTGTATGAGAGAGAGTGAAAAAATACAGTAAGTTTTTGGAAACGGGAATTACGTTACAGAATGACTGTACAGAGAGAAGCTTGAAGAACAGCGCAAGAAGATACAGAATGAGCGAGCGAAGATAGCAGAACCTGAAGGAAGGCTGCGAAAGCACGGAATCCCCTCACCGAGTTCCGCCCCCCGTAGAATGAGTCATCCTTACTTAGGTAAGTTATCCCACAGCTATGCATAAACCTTACTCCTCAATAATATAATTAATTATGTTAGCATTGATAAATTGTAAAATGTCTTAATACTGCTATCTTAAATAGCGCATCACTTAGATTGTCAGTTTCACAAATTAACAATAGGTAAATGATGTATCTTAAGCATGCTATCCTAAATAGTGCAGTATTTTTAGTATTGACCCCATCATGTTTGTACAACCATTATGTCATATGCTAGTCCTTGCCTGAGATGAAGTATCCACACGAAGAACACCTATGTGAAGAACCCATTAATTTCCAAAACATCAATAAATGCTAAGAACTCTTAAATACTTCCATAAAGTCAGTTTATATTATTGTAACCAAATGATTTAGGATTTGCTTGTCACTGCCGCTAGGGCAGTAGTTTTCATACATGTATCAATTCTATAATGGAGTATATTAAACTATATTTTGTTTTAAACATATGCCTCAGGCCTATCCTCTATTCACACGAATGAGTAAGCAAAGAATTATATAATAGAACTGATACCGCGGGTACTCGAATTTCTACCTATAATTGGAAAGAGTTTGAGTATTTTCACAACGCCTGATCGAAGCTGCAGTTCCTATTCCCTTGAATAGTTTACCGAGGGCCGAGATCATTGTCCTAATATGAAAAACCACTAGACAATCACATGAGTATACTGGGGTTATCATTGAACAAATGATTAAGGAAGGAAAGTGTCCCGCCATACAGATGTGTTGTCCAGAGAAGTCCGAACGAACGAAAGTAAGTAATTAATAAGCAAGCAAGAAGCATAATAAATAAAAACACCCCAGTATAACACTGTTGCCAATTGTGTCCAGGATTAAATATTTTGCGGGATGAAAAACTGTCTACACAGAAGAAGAAGTCGCAAAGAGAAAGAATCTAAAGGGATTACTGATAAGTAGTAAGATTGTTGACTTCGTGCACTAAGAGAATAGGTAGGAGGCATTACTCCTTTGCAACAACACAGGACATCTACACTAATTAATAAATTATTGCTATTTTTATAATTAGATTTAATAAACAAATGACTACATGCTATAACACACTCTTGTTTTAAATAAGTGATTACTAACATCATAATTTTGTTTCAGCAACAGGTAAGTCACATTATTTTGGAAGACAGGGGCCCAAAATTAGCAATTAAATTTCCCAATTCCTAGTAAATTAAAAAAAAAAAAAATGGAGGATCAAATTCCTCAAACAACAGGAATATCATCCCCCCTACCTCAAACACAATAGCCACCACCCACCCCAGAACCAGACAGACCGCATTCAGCGAATATCGCAGGATTTTTAAGTCTTGTGCCATTATTCTTTGGCAAAAATGATGAAGGCCCTTCAGTCCAATTGTTTTTCGAAACTTTGGAGAGTGTTGGAGAATTAGCACTCTGGGGACACAGAGAACTTTTGCCAGTCTCGAAATCTAAACTTCGCGCTTCGGCAGCCGACTTTTTAGCCCAATCCTTTGAATTACGCGGGGAAAAGAATTACAACATATTTAAGAATGCTTTTTTAGCTCAGTTCGAAAAAACGGAACCAATTATCACTTCCCTCCAGCAGTTCGCCAGTGCTGTGCAAGAACCTTCGGAAACCATTGCGAGTTATAGCGCGCGCGTGAGGAATTTGGCAAGGGCAGCTTTCAAAATTCAGGGAGAGACACCTGAAGTATTAAACATTTTAGACCAGGCAATGCTGGCCCAATTCCTTAGGGGCATATCTGGAAAAATTAGAAAAATGGTGCTCACACACAATCCTTTAACTTTTTCACAGGCAATTGAGATTTCGAAAAGAGAGGAAATTAATGACCAACTTACTCACACAAAAACTGTCCCTGTACATGTTATTAATAGTCCTGTAAGGGCCGAGAATGAACGGGAGCGACAGGAAAATAATCCCAAACACATTCTTGAACCCATTCAAGATCAAATACGCGACTTACAACAATCGTTAAGTTCATTATCAGTAAATCACGCAACAATCAACAATTTAGAGACACAAATAGCCGCCCTGAGTCAGCAGATGCAAACTATGAAGGTGGGCAAATTTTCCCCTCCCCACGGTCAAGCAGCATTAGGCGCTACCTACCTCCACTCGGACAGCGCAGTAGATCCGCTAACCGACGCTAACGTGACCTTCAGACCAGAGGTCGTTGACCGCCCGGAAAGACGCATAATCTTGCCATACTACGGCCGGCAGCAGGCAGCCAGAAATATGGTAAACAATCGCGAACGAAGGGAAAGACGCATTTTTGACGACCGTCCGAGCTTCCATCAACCCACTCAACTTTTCCGCAGTCGCCTGTGCACGAATTACGAAACGGACATGTACACTGCATCCCCAAAAATTAGGACGCCCTATGCTAATAATCAATATTGTAATTTTAATGAAAATCGAGATCAAGCTGCCAATAGAATGTATTATGCTGATCATAATAGGAGTAATATAGACTCTTATTCTAGGATAAGGAGAGGAACATATAGGAATGAGCATATTCAGGGGCAAATTCGGCCAAAAACATTTCAGGGCAGACAAAATAATTATACAAATACTGGAAGCTACAGGCGAGGTAGAGATAGAAATTTATGACTAAAAAGGGGTTCTAAACTTAATAGGAAGGATTCGCGATGTAATAAAACCCTTTTGCCAACCCCTAACTTTAGTAAAGTTAGTAAGCCAGAAGTCAGAGACATCAGAACACAACATGGCATTTACATTCTGGAGGATAATACTAAACTACCTGTGGTATTGGGTTCTGTACAAAACATTAAAACTAGATTTCTTTTAGACACAGGTGCTGGCGTTTCTTTAATGAGTGCAGATTTATTTAATAAAATTAAAAATGATACATCGTTAGATTTCAGACCTCCAGAATTAACTGTAACCGGAGTTTCGGGAAATATTGTGCCAATACACACTACAGTAACTGCTAATATTAAATTAGATAAGGCAACTTTTAGGGAGAAAATTCTGGTTACTTCAAAAAATTTTAGTGGCAAATATGATATCATCCTCGGCTTGAACATATTAAGGAAGTTTTCATTCAGCCTAGACTTAGGTAAAGGGATCATACGATCAGTTCCATTAGGGGTTTGCCTGAGGGAAGAGGATATTCGGCAACAATTGGTGAATTCCACACCCACAGTTGCTAAGCTTACATGTAAACATGTGCTCCCAGCAAGCACAGAACAGGTGGTAACAGTATCTTGTGACCAGCTTGCTGCTCCTCCCAAACAACTAGTATTAGCAGGGCCAAATTCAAACTTAAGTCGGGATGATTTAGCAGTGAAATATTCGATAGACCAGGTAGACGAAAGTGGGAAAATATCTGTGCTCGTCGCCAATTTAACAGCGGAACCGCTGCATCTTCCAAAAGGCATGGGTATTGCGTGTCTGGAGAACCTGAATCCTCAATCAATTAACCCTAAGAGCCAGGAAAGAGGCAAAAGGGAAGTTTCTCCAGTGACCATAGAGGACTTTAAGCTTGATCACCTGACTGCCGATCAAAGACACCAATTATCAGACCTGTTACGCAAATACTGGGATGTGTTTGCCAAATCACCAGCCCAACTAGGCAACTCAAAAGTTATCCAACACAGAATTAAATTGACAGACAACATTCCTGTTAGACAGAATGCTTACAGAACCCCCTTTTTACTAAAGGATGAGATTCGCAACCAGGTCCAAGAACTCCTAGATTCAAACATCATTGAACCCAGCTGTTCTCCGTATGCCGCGCCCATTGTTCTGGTGAAGAAGCGAGGTGGGGGATACAGGTTATGTATTGATTTTAGGAAACTTAACGCCAAGACGATCTCCGACGCATACCCGATCCCTTCCATGAGTGAGATACTTGAACTTCTGGGAGGCGCGCGCTACTTCAGCTCTTTGGACCTCGAAGCCGGATTCCACCAGATTGAAGTGCACCCCGCGGACCGCCACAAGACAGCTTTTACTACAGGAGAATCGCTGCTACAATACCGGCGCATGCCTTTTGGGTTAAAAAACGCGCCATCTAGTTTTGTGAGAGCAATGGGGCTTGTCTTGGATAATTTACAACGAGATTCCATTTTCGCTTACTTAGATGACATAATCATAGTGTCGAAATCTTGGTCCTCACACCTTTCGAAGCTTGAGAAAGTTTTCCAGCGCCTGAGAAAGTACGATCTGAAGCTGAAACCAAAGAAGTGTGAGTTCCTAAAAGAGCAAATAAAATACTTAGGTCATCTCATTGATAAGGACGGTGTCCGTCCCGATCCAGCGAACGTGAAGGCCGTTCGAGAGTGTCGAGAGCCAAGAACAATGAAGCAAGTGCGATTGTTTCTTGGGATGACAGGATTTTACAGAAAGTTTGTCCCAGAGTACGCAGAGATAGTCAGGCCGCTAACCCAACTTACAAAAAAGAACACCCCCTTTTTATGGAACAGTGCCGCCCAAGAGGCATTCGACAAGCTGAAGGTCGCTTTGACCACACCACCCCTATTGATTTACCCTGACTTTTCTAAACCATTTTTTGTGTCCTCTGACGCATCTAATTATGCAATCTCGGCTGTGCTAGAGCAACAAGTTGACGAAAATCAAAGACAGCCAATCGCTTACGCCTCCAGACTACTAAAGAAAGCAGAGACTATGTATAGTACTACAGAAAAGGAAGCTTTGGCAATAGTCTTTGCGGTATCACAGTTCAGACCATTCTTAATAGCCTCCAGTTTCACACTAATAACAGACCACCAACCATTAAGCTATCTTCTTCACTTAAAGAATCCATCCCCCAGATTAGCTCGCTGGAGTATGCTTCTACAAGAATACAATTTCAAAATCATATACAGGCCGGGTCGACTTCACTCAAATGCCGATTTCCTTTCAAGGCCAGTGTTAGAGGAAGAGGAAAGACAAAAGGGGCTTAAGAAATCCAAAACTGCTGAATTAGTTGCTCCTATAGCAGCAAATCCCACCATAGAGTCACTGATCATGCCGCAACAACAAACCAGAACTTTGATTAGGAATCTCCAAAGAGAGGACCCTAATTTGCAGGAGTTAATTGAGCAATTAGAAGGAACACTACAGGCAACAAGCAAAGTCCCAGATTCCTTCTATCTGAGTGAGGACAGGATACTGTATCACTACACTTTACCTGACCATGGAGCTACTCGCTCAGAGCCCTGTGAACAGTTAGTAGTTCCAACCAGCTTGAAAGCAGAAGTGTTGAAGTCCTGTCACGACGGTTTTCTCAGCGGGGGCCACCTGGCCCTACACAAGACGTTAGAGAAGGTTAGAAAACACTTTTTCTGGCTAGGCCTTTTTGGCGACGTCAAGAATTATGTGGAGACTTGTCCATCGTGTTTGGAGCGTAGAGTAGTGAACGAGTCTCAAACGGACTGGGATGTCATGGCCCCACTAGCAATCGCTGCATACCACGCGACAACTCATAGTTCCACACAGGAATCGCCAAACTTTTTAATGTATGGCAGAGATTTGGTGTTGCCATCTGACTTATGGCATTCCAAAGAGAGACATTCATATGCGTCTTTGGAAAACTATGCAGAACTATTGTGTGCACGCCTTCGCAGATCCTATGAAATCGTCTCCCAACACTTGGAAGAGGCAGTGCAGAGGCAAGAGGATCGTAGAGCATCCGTTGCAGTAAACAAAAACATCCGTGTAGGAAGCCTTGTTTATCTTTTTACCCATAAGATAAAACCGGGCACTACAGAGAAATTGGCTCATTTGAGCACAGGTCCCTACCGTGTGATCAGTCAGCCATCATTAGTGAATTATGAAATACAGCACCTGTATAACCCAAAAGATAAACAAATTGTGCACGTGGACAGATTGACAAAGGTTATTGACAGGAAAGTGTTTCCCGAACTGAGAGTAGAGGAGTCAGGGGAATCAGAGGATAGCAATTCACCAGACCAAACAAGCACTACATCAGTGCCCAAAGAGACATGGATCTTTGATGAACCTTTAGTGGAGGACTGTGATCTTATCCCACCTATAATTCCCCGTCCAACTATGTCCAGGCCGACCAGCTTACCCATATCAATCCCGTTGTCATCCCTCCCACAAAGAAATCAGGAGAGCCAACCAAGGACAGATCAGTTAATAAGACCAGAAGGAGCTGTGCAAGCACCAACTCAGACCCACGGATATAATTTACGTAGTCGCGACCGAGTAACTCATGCCCCACCAGAGGAAATTGTGGTGTCCCAGTCGCAAGTAGAGGAATTAGTGCCAGAGACAGCTTCAGTGGAAAGAGCAGATACAGTGGTTGATACTCCCAGCAATGTAGCTGAAGCAGAAAGAGGTGTCACCCCAGATCAGAGTAACAACACTCAAGCAAACACAAGCCAAAGCGAGCCACCAGATAGGATAGAAAGAGCAGTTCAGTGGATATTGGGTCCACATCTTGCTGAGAGATACCTTCGACCAAGCGATGGCAGTAGTTCTGATCTGGCAGGTATTCTGAGAGATGCCTGGAGAGACTAAAGTGAGGATAGTGATGTGTATCGATTTCAAGGAGAAACAAGCCATAATTACAGTTACTAGCAAAGTGAATGCTTTGGCAAGACAGTTGTGTACACCGAACGACCAGTTTCAGAACCAGTACCAGTAACTTCAAAAAAAAATTAATAATAATAAGATTGGTGACAGAAAGTGAAGCAGGAAAAAGGATTGAGAAGTGTAAATGGCACAGGTGGAAACACAGAAGAGAGAAGATATAAAAAAAAAAAAAATCTTTTTAGCATTCTTGTAAGGCATTCAATGTACAAAAGGTTCGATTCCGAATCTGTATCAAATAGCTAAATAGGAGAAGGAGGAAGGGATATACACCTGTATACACATCCCCTGCATAATAATGCATGAGATGAAAGGGACAGAGAATACTGAGAACTATAGGAGCAGATGTGAAGAGCAAGCACAAGTCTTTTTTTTTTGAGGAGAGAATGAGGAATGATTGGGAATTTAATTTGCATTTCTGCTTAAACTGTGGTAGGACCATTGAGAAAAGGTTTCTTTTTAATTTACATATCACTTTACCAGTGCAAAAAAAAAAAAAAAAAAAAAAAGAAAAAAAAATTATGACATCAGGAGATCAAGATTTTAGATAAGTAGATCATCTTCCTGTACTAATGTGAAAAAAAAAAACACGTGTTATTTCAAGAGAAGAAGAAAGGGGATAAGCGAAGTTATGATAAGAAAAGGATCAAAGTACATAACTGACCACAGAGGTGAAGAAATTGATCAGTTTTGTTGGATTCTGGCAGTGTGTTTTATCAGCAGCCAGATAAATGGATGGCAAATTGAATGCAGGTTATGACATGGCACAAGTAGGAAAATAGAATTAATTTATCTTTATAAATCTCATGCAGAAGCACGAATCACTCCAATGAACCTTGAAAAAAAAAAAACCAGAGTTTTTGTATCCGAATTCTATTCAAATATGACCATTGAGCTAATACTATTAAAGCAAACACCTTTCTCCACCAAATATATCTAGACTTTATGAAATTATGCGGTATAAAAATGGAGAGAGGAAGGATACAGGTGGCTGAGGGAATGTCCGGAAATCCCCTAGTCACTTTTTGTTTTCCCTCTCTCTCATTGCACATCGAAATCCAAAAGTCAAGAGAGAGGATCCTAAAAAAAAAAAAAAAAAAAAAAAAGGGAGAACAAGAGGGAGATAATATTTGGTTTCTTTTGGAGAGAGGATAGGGCAATTGGCCTGGGGACGGCTGGTTCCTCCCAGTCACTAGTTGTTTTTATCACTTTCCAGAGAAAAAAAAAATTTAAGTGAATAGGAGGTAACTTCTGAACTTCAAGATCTAGACTTGGGATCCATCTTCTTGTACTACATATATATAAATAATATATATTAAAAAAAAAAAAAAAAAAAACTTTACTGTGGAAAGAAATCCTCAAAACAATATTAATCAGAATTCTAATTCCGTCAATAATTTCTTTTTGAATAAAGTTTACCTACTAATGAGAACTTCATCATGTATGACAGTAGGGAGTAAGTGATAGTGCATTAATGTAAGAAGATCAATATAGAACAAAACATATAGGTAATATTGACTATAAAAAAAAAAAAAAAAAAAAAAAAAACAGAAACAAGATTGCTGAAGTAGTGTACTCATGTTCGTGCCTTCAAAAATCCAGACTGTTGATAAACAAAACATTGTGCTAATTAGGAGAATCGAGGGCTATTTTAAAATAAGAGAATGATTTCTAAAGTTTTTGTTTTCTGATGGGGATATTATTTTTTTTTTTCCATGCATGGCATGTTTGATTTTGCAAATGAATTGAGTAATTCGTCTTCGGAGAGGTATGCAAGGAAATCAAGAAAGTGACATTTGAGGTTGTGAGTGAGAGCAGGAAGAATGAATGAAAGGTAAATGTGGAGTATGTATGGTACCAAATACTCCCTCACCCGGGATTCGAAAGTATAAGGAGGAAAAGATGTGTAAGTGGGGCAAATCTTTAGTATGGAAGAGAGGATGGATGGAATGCATAAACAGAAGTATTTTCTTCACTAACTAGTCGTGTTTATCCGTCCTTGTTTAGTCGCGATGGTGGAGTTTCACAGGTCTGTACGATGCCTCATCGCTAGAATGCTGACCTTCCTCCTAGCACCTTTACGTTGGATACAGAGGGTGACCTCCACAGAAAGGGAGATCCCAGCGCCTAATCAATCCATAAGTCCTTGTCAGGAGTCTTCTGGAGCTGAGCTGATTCTAACCCCGCAGCAGCTTTCCCAGCAAGAGCGGAAACAAAAGGAAGTAAGGCGGTCTCAACCCATGAGGAGGAAACTTAAGGCAGCCCTGGAAATGCGTTTTCCCTGCCACTATGAGAACCATGGCACGAGAAGTTTCCTAAATTGGAAAGGTGAGGTGCAGGTTTCAAAACATAGACTTGGGATGGTGGATCGCTTTGTCCGCCCAACCTGGTGCACACCTGCCCTTCCCCGGTCACCAACGACACACCCCCTTGGATCACTTCCTCCTTTCTCGAAGTGGATCGTCATTGATTTTCTATTTGCCAGTAACCAAGAAAGTGCACTCAAAGTAGAGGAGATTGCCCTAGTAAGTTGGGACCATCAGTATATTGCATCAACCCCAAAGGCAGGAGCGTTTGCATCTCGACATTTCGGATCATGGTTAAGCATCCTTACGAAGCCATACCAAACGATCATAGCTATAGGAGAAAGAAAGGCACGAAGCCTGGAAAAAGTCCTTCCCTTCCGGACTGTGGTGGATGCTAAAGTCTTCTCCTGTCCTGATCCAGAATTCTTGCCTGATGCAAGAAACAATCCCTTTCATTGTCCCTGGAACCACCCGGCCGACCACTGTGCAGTCCGCACAGTGAACCTTTGCACCCAGTGGCTGGAATTCATCGGTCTAGTGAAGGCAAGAAAAGCTCTTCCTGAGAACTGAATAGTGAAAGTGGTTTACCACAAGGCCATGTGTTAACAGCCAAGAAAGACGAGGCCAAACGTGGAGACAGAAGAGATTGTAATTCCATTCATTTCTGTGTAAGGAGATTGCTAAGGTCTACAATATTCAAAAGAAAAATTATATATATACATATATATATTTTATAGACCTAACTTTAATATTTTTATCAGCTTTACATATATGATATTTCTTTTATGTATGTTGCAGTGTTCCATTTTAGTTATTAGTTCATGTCTATGTTATTGTGATGTTTAGTTACATGTATACAATTATAATGTACTTGCTTAATTAACTTCAGATGCTTTGTGTCCATGACCTAAGGACAGTTACTAATTGTGTGATTGTTTATGTTTTATGTCGTGCCTGTGAGCCAAGTAAGGACTATGAACAAAAGCAGTGCCCAGAACATTCCTTGGAGGGATAAGCTCCTTTTGTGTGTCTCCAGCCTGCTGAAGAATAACCTCACCGAATCATGGACTACAGAAGAACTTTTCTTTTACTGCCTGACAACCTCAGCCTGGAAGTCCAGATCTGTTTTCTGTTGTGCTTCAAAATGCTCACTTATTTAAACCAGGGAAACTGTTAACTGAAGCACGGACTTTAGTGGTGAGAAAAAAAAAAAAAAAAAAAAAAAACAATTTCTCAACAGATGGGTGCAGACAATGGCCTCCATGTGGAGAGCGAACAGCATTGAGAAGTGTGAATACATTAAGTCCACACAGTGAACTAAGTGCTATACGCTTTGTTTTGTTTGTCTTGTATTTTATTTGATTATATCCATATAATATGTTAGTAATTAAGTTTCTTTTACATACTGTAAGAGGAGGAATGTTTATGTTGTCCCCCCCTGACAAAAGTCAAAGCCCCAGTAGGGACGTTGAGAATTTCAGTCTTAGTTGTGTACCCCGACTGAAATCCTCAGCGGTAGTGGCGAGGAGTGTAAAATGCCCACATTTTTCATATTAATTTACAGATATTTCCCATGCATTTCCCCCCCCCTTTGCTGTGCCCCTTCTTGCTAAAGAGTTGTTTTGACCGTTTCAGCAGAAAATATAAATGCCAATCGTACATGAGTAACCGCTATCAGTTTCTTGTCAAATATAGAATGGTTAAATTCAACTTAGTTGCTTTCTCAGTTATAAATTCCCTTTGCCATTATTTTCCTAACTGAAGATAACAGTCGCTACGTAGAAGTAAGTTCACAAGTCCACGAAAATACGAGCTTCGCTCTCCCTGACAAATACTGGTCAGTGTGTCTGATGTTGACCGCGTGAGAAAAGTGTCCCACCCTAGTTCAAGCTCGGTGTGAGGCGAAAGTTCATGCGATAAGGAGCATATACCCTGGTGGACGATGAGCGAAAGGGGGTTGTTTTGTGGTGGCTTTTGGTAGAAGCAGTCGGTTAGTTAGTCTGTATGAGAGAGAGTGAAAAAATACAGTAAGTTTTTGGAAACGGGAATTACGTTACAGAATGACTGTACAGAGAGAAGCTTGAAGAACAGCGCAAGAAGATACAGAATGAGCGAGCGAAGATAGCAGAACCTGAAGGAAGGCTGCGAAAGCACGGAATCCCCTCACCGAGTTCCGCCCCCCGTAGAATGAGTCATCCTTACTTAGGTAAGTTATCCCACAGCTATGCATAAACCTTACTCCTCAATAATATAATTAATTATGTTAGCATTGATAAATTGTAAAATGTCTTAATACTGCTATCTTAAATAGCGCATCACTTAGATTGTCAGTTTCACAAATTAACAATAGGTAAATGATGTATCTTAAGCATGCTATCCTAAATAGTGCAGTATTTTTAGTATTGACCCCATCATGTTTGTACAACCATTATGTCATATGCTAGTCCTTGCCTGAGATGAAGTATCCACACGAAGAACACCTATGTGAAGAACCCATTAATTTCCAAAACATCAATAAATGCTAAGAACTCTTAAATACTTCCATAAAGTCAGTTTATATTATTGTAACCAAATGATTTAGGATTTGCTTGTCACTGCCGCTAGGGCAGTAGTTTTCATACATGTATCAATTCTATAATGGAGTATATTAAACTATATTTTGTTTTAAACATATGCCTCAGGCCTATCCTCTATTCACACGAATGAGTAAGCAAAGAATTATATAATAGAACTGATACCGCGGGTACTCGAATTTCTACCTATAATTGGAAAGAGTTTGAGTATTTTCACAACGCCTGATCGAAGCTGCAGTTCCTATTCCCTTGAATAGTTTACCGAGGGCCGAGATCATTGTCCTAATATGAAAAACCACTAGACAATCACATGAGTATACTGGGGTTATCATTGAACAAATGATTAAGGAAGGAAAGTGTCCCGCCATACAGATGTGTTGTCCAGAGAAGTCCGAACGAACGAAAGTAAGTAATTAATAAGCAAGCAAGAAGCATAATAAATAAAAACACCCCAGTATAACAGAAGATGCGATATTATGAAATTATGATACACCTAAAATGCGAATGCGATTAAACTCAATGGAGTTTTTCTCAGTCTCGAGGGATACTTGAAGCAGGTTGTAGTACTCCAAAGTACCTGGGTACACCGACCGGGAAACAGTGTCTAAATTACAAAAAAAAAAAAAAAAAAAAAACTTATTGAAACTTCTTCGGAAAAGTTCGCTAGAGGGCCAGTCTAGTTAGCTGAGTGATTTTTGTCCTCTGTAATTTTGTCTCTAAAACAGTGATTTATCGGAATCTGCCAAAGTGTCAATATTATTATTATTATTTCTCCCTGATTAGGGATTCCACCTCGTGACGGGTATTGCTACCAAGTACACAAGGTGGTTGTTGTTATGTCTGGTGTTACTGTTGGTCGAGGAACTCTCTGACTATCCTACAGGTGTTCAGGATTGCGATTTTCTGGAATTCCTTGTAGGTGTTCGCTTGGAGACTTATTGCTGCTAGGCTGTTATGTAGGGTCTTTGGCACCATACCTGTGGTTGACACGATGATCGGGATGGTCGTTACTTGTTCCATATGCCACAACTCTTTGATCTCCTGTCTTAAGTTCGTGTACTTCCTGATTTTTTTCCCTATGGGTTTTCTGGAGGTTGCCAGTGTTGGGTACCACTATGTCAATCAGATAGGTAGTTTTTTCCTTCTTCTCCACAAGTATTATGTCCGGTCAGTTGTGCGGGATTGTCCTATCCGTTATTATGGCGCGGTCCCAGTACAGCTTGTGGGTTGGGGTCTCTAGTATTACCTGTGGTTCCTACTTGTAGTATGGTACACTTTCTTTGGTCAACTGGTATTTCCTCGCTAGCTTCAGATGTATTATCCTTGCTACCTGGTCGTGTCTATGAGTGTACTCAGTCTGGGTTATTATTATTATTATTATTATTATTATTAGACCCCCTCACCAAACCCTAGACATTCATCCCTCTAGTAAATTACATAAACATGAATGCCCACATGAACAGAACTTCCAGAATTGCAATTGTCTAACAGTTGAAGTAGTTTCAAATCACTGTTACCTTGGGTTATAGATAGACTATAATCTAAGTTGAGAATGGAAATAACAAATTTGTACAAAAAAAGAGAGATTTTATGTGTATTTCTTTTGTTATATTAAAAATAAATTAAATCAAAGAACAAAAGTCGCCTTATATTATGCATTAGTGGACTCCCAACTCAATTATTTAGTAAATGTATGGGCAAGAGCAAATATAACTGAAATAAGGGTTATAAACAATTTACTAAACAGGATTCTGAAACTGTTAATGGGGCAAACTCTTGGAATGATTTGAATAAGAGAAGGCAATTTTTGTTAAAATACAAAATACTATATCCAATCCAAAAACTGAAGTTAAATTTATTCTTGAAAAATCTTAACACTATTTATGAAGAGTTGAATCTTCAAACTAATGTTTCACACAACTTAAGGAATCCAAAAGCAGTTGTTTTGCCTCACCCTAGAGTACTAAATAGATTTGGAGATAGGCACACAATGAACATATTAAATAATTTGTTGGCAAGCGTTGATTTCAGACTCTGGAGAGGTTATTCAATCTCCAAATTAAAATTCCTAGTAAGAAAATTTTTGATACTCAGTAGAATAGATTTTCAATGCGGATCAATCACTACCTCTGTTTACAGAGTGGAATATACTATGTGTAATGACTTCATTGTCTTTTCTGTTAGCTAACAATTTTGAATGCAAAAACTGATTTAACTGATGAATTGCAACTTGTTGTCAAGAAATTTACTTTTCTTAACAAGTTCTTGTATTGTAAACAAATTAAAATGATAAAGAAATTTGTATTGTATTGTATTGTATTGTATTATTATTATTGTTGCTCTTATATTATTTCTCCCTTATTGGAAGATTCCACTCCGTGACAGGTACTACTACCAAGTACACAGGGTGGTTGTAATGTCTGGTGTTACTGTCGGTCGAGGAAATCTCTGACTGTCCTACAGGTGTTCAGGATTGCGACTTTCTGGAGTTCCTTGTAGGTGTTCTCTGGGAGACCTATTACTGCGAGGCTGCAATTTAGAGTCTTTGGTACCATACCGGTGGTTGACACAATGATTGGGATCGTTGATACTTCTTGCATATGCCACATCTCCTTGATCTCATGTTTCAAGATCGTGTACTTCCTAATTTATGCCTCATTGGTTTTCTGGACATTGCTAGTGTTCGGCACCGCTATGTCAATCGGGTAGGTAGCCTTTTCCATCTTGTCCACAACGGTTATGTCCGGTCTGGTGTGCGGGATGGTCTTATCCGTTATTATGGCACGATCCCAGTACAGCTTGTGGGTTCGGGTCTCTAGTACTGCCTGGGGTTCGTACTCGTAGAATGGTACACTTTCTTTGGTCAACTGGTATTTCCTCACTAGTTTCTGATGTATTATCCTGGCTACCTGGTCGTGTCTATGAGAGTACTCAGTCAGGGTGATCACCTTGCATCCAGCAGTGAAGTGTTGGATCGTTTCTGAGGCCGAGTGGCATCGTGGACATGTGTCATCTAACATTCCAAGCTCCTTTGCGATGTATTTTCTGTAGTTTCTGGTGTTGATTACCTGGTCTTGGATAGCCAACATGAATCCTTCAATCTCGGGGAAGAGCGTCCCGCTAGTCAGCCATGCATTGGAAGCAATTTTATCTATGTGATCTTGAAGGAGATCATTTTATTGTCGGCCATGAAGTTTCTTCTCTGCCCATCTTTCTAACTTCATTTCTTGTACTGTCTGGGCGGGAGGGGTTTCCTCGCTTAGGTTGAGTGGGGTTTACCACTTATCTATCTTCCTTATGGCCTGGTGGAGCGGTACTGTGTTGTTCTCGAAGTAAACCTTCAGGTTAACTTTCGCTGTTTTCTGTTGTTCTATCAAGTATATCAGGCCCCTTCCTCCCTCTTTCCGAGGTATTGTTATTCTCTCCATTGCTGACTTCGGGTGGTGGTGTTGGCGACTCTTGGTCATCATTGTCCTTGTCTTTCGCATGATATCTTCTAGCTCGGTTAGTCAAATCTATGACCCCGAATACGTATGTTATTACTGGAGCTGCATAGGTGTTTATGGCTTTAACTGTGTTCCCTCCGTTCAATTTTGAATTCAGCAGGCTTCTGAGTCTCTGATGACATTTTTCGGTCAGTCACTTCTTGATTTCCTTGTGCTCTAATTGCTCAGCTGCATAATCC
This sequence comes from Mastigoproctus giganteus, assembly GCF_048544385.1. Taxonomy (NCBI): domain Eukaryota; kingdom Metazoa; phylum Arthropoda; class Arachnida; order Uropygi; family Thelyphonidae; genus Mastigoproctus; species Mastigoproctus giganteus. Next base: position 68,689,096 of record NC_143575.1, read on the forward strand.
CTAGGTATTTGTAAGTCTCTCCTTCTGTCATAACTTCAATCTCTTTACCAGTCAGCAGCTGGTAGTTTCGGCCAACTAATTTTCCCTTGCTGAATTCTTCGGTGATCCGGAGCAGTTGCTGGAGTTGCTTCTCGGTTGCCGCGTAGAGCTTGATGTCATCCATGTACATCAGGTGGGTGAGGGTGTACAGGTTCTTCCTTCCTTCTTTGAGGTTATATCCGTACTTGCTACTGTTGAGCATGGTAGATAGCGGGTCAAGTGCTAGACAGAACCACAATGGGATCTGGGCATCTCCCTGAAAGATTCCTCTCCTGATGGGGATTGGCCTGATTGTGACGTTTTCGACTTTAATGATGGTACTCCATTTCGCCATCGTATCTCCTAGGAAGTTTATCACCATCGGATTGACTTTGTAGATGTGCCTCTATTAGCCCGCTATGAGGCACAGAGTCGAAGTCCTTGCGGTAAAGTGTAAAGTGTAAAGTGTGTTTAGGGTCAAGCGGCACCAGGGGTTTTCCCCATCTCCGCGTAGTTTACATTGTGGGTGAACCAGTTGACTGGAAAAGCCAGAGATTCAAAAGTGTATGGACTTTGTATATGTATGATGCCTTGTACCGTTGTTCATCTGGTCATTTAGCCGCCAGACCCCTACTGAGGCCCGACGTTGTCCCACTTTCGCCCCGTGGAGGCAGACCAGGTACTCACTAGTGTATAATTCACTCTGGCAGGTCCTGCCACCTAATTTCCCGAGATTTCAGTGGATAGGACCTAAAAAAAAAAAAAAAAAATCGCGTACGCGCCCCGGGGAGCGCTAGAAGTCCAAAATGTTGGGCAAAATTAATTTGATTGGTGATTTTAGAATATCTGGGGCATGTTCAGGTTGTTGTCAGATAGAGTGGGGTGAAGGCTGAAGACTGGGGGGCAGATAGACAGAAATATGGAGCCGAAAGGGAAGGCAAATCCAGTTTACAGTGGGGCATGCCATGCCCCACCAGAGGGAAGAAATAGGGTGGCAGGGGGGAAGGGGACAGCAAACTGTCCCCTCCCCGCTCTGCCAGGAATAGGTAAGACAGTGAGCCAAACAAGGGAGCTGGCTCAAGTTGCCAATGTGGCCTGTGTGCATGAGTGGGAGCAAACCAGACCGTAGGGTCAGGTCCACACCATCCAGAAAAACTTGAGGCCCAGCAGAGGCGATCCAATGTTGGTTTGGCTGAATAGGTTTTGCAAAATGTCACAGTTGGGAGTCATTCATGGGACTGTTGTCCCGTCCGGTAGTCAATGTTCTGGGAAGTGGAGTTTTGTCACTTCTCATAAGAGTTCCAGTTTTGTCATGAAGGATCAAGCAGTGAAACCTGACATCTGGTTGGGGGTCTCTGAGAAGCTTTGTTTGACACATCTATTCGAAGTTTGCAGGCAGAGGAATGGTCAAGCGTCTAGCATACAGGTTCTGGGCAAACTTGGTGAATGCTATATATGAGGCTTCATCTTCCAGTAAGTAGTGTTCCCGGTTTTGGGGATTAACGCGCACTTGAATGATTAATTCAACACGAAGATCTTCATAAAATTCGCAGTCATATATCTGGTGTCCCCAGGTCTCCACAGAGCCACATGCACACATTGGGTTGTTTTCGAGTCCGAGAAGGTGTAATTTGTGGCCGATCGCTCCATGTCCTGTTAGGAGATACGTGCTGTACAATCCAGGGCAAAGCCATACTGGATACTGTGGGTATATTTGTTGTAGATCGGGGAGGAACCTCCGCGTGACTTCCCCTTTTGTGGAGGTCGTCCAGCGCTGCTGCCATATCAATCGCAAATAGATCCGGAGTCTTTTCTTCTCCACTGTCCGATTTGCAGTTGGGTCTGTGGTGTGATCCTGGAAGGTAGTTGGATTTCCGCGTCTAAGCTGCTGTAACATGCCTAGGCGAATCACTTCAAGATCAAGAGGGAGGGTCCCAGTGAGTACTTTCAGCGCATGAGTAGATACTGTGCGGCACGCTCTGGTGAGGGTTAATAAAATCGGTCGGTGAATGATGTTGAGTAGCCGACGATTTACCGCCGTAGAGGCCTTATGGTGCCAGACACCAGAAGCATATGCAATCGCAGGGATAATGGCTGCTTTGTAGAGCATTGTTAGGGTTCTTCTTTTCAGCTCCCAGTCGCGGCGGGTAATCCTGGCAAGCATGGCAGCGTAGTTTTTCATTTTCTTCTGGATGTATTTTAAGTGGGGTGTAAATGATAAATTTCGGTCCAGGATCACTCCTAGGTACTTGAGTTCTGTGGCCAACTTGATCGTTCTGTTGTAGATTTTTTTATCTGCGGTGGTCTGGTAGGAGTTAGATATCCCTTTAGTAGGATAGATTGGGTTTTGGTGGTAGAGATATTAAGGTGATGAGTTTCAGTCCACTCTCTTAGTGTAGAAAGCGCTGAGTTGGCAAGCGTTTCCAGTTGTGCCCTTGAATCAGCTGAGAGGATTAGGGAGAGGTCATCTGCGTATGCGAGCGCTTGCACGCCCCCTGTTCCAGGGAGAGGAACTCATCCAGCACGTAGTTCCATAGGAGGGGACCCAGTACAGAGCCCTGAGGACAGCCCCTGTGTAACTGGCTTTCAACCATGCAGTAGGGAGCCTGCACTAGGGTCTTCCTATTGTTGAGGTAGCTCTGAATGCATCCATATAGGTTTGTTGGCAGGTTGGCAGCTCTTAGTCTTGCGAGGATGCTCCGCCACCAGAGGGCATCGAACGCCCCTGCAAAGTCCACAGAGATGAGAAGAAGGTATTTTCGTTGGCAGTTTGACGCGGCATTCATGATATATTCTAGTGCATCCAGAGTGGATTTCCCCGTTTTGAATCCGAATTGTTTGTCTGTTGTTAAATTTGTTGCGGTGTAATGTACTTCAAGCCTCTGTCTAAGAAGTTGTTCCAGGACCTTGCTGAGTACAGACAGAAGGGCTATAGGTCGGTAGGACTCCGGTATATGTGGCTGCTTTGATGAGTTTTTTATGATTAATTTTAGGCTGGCTACCTTCCAATCCGAGGGGAACCAGCCCTGACGAAGACAGTGGTTATATAAGTCGAATAACAAGTTCGGGGCATACTCAGCCACCTTTTTTACCAGTTCCGGTTCAAGCATGTCCAGTCCTGGGGTTCTTTTGTTTTTTTATTTTTTGTACGGCAGTTTGTAAATCTTGCAGAGTGAATGGTTGTTCCACTCGGGCTGATTGGTAGGTTTTGTTGGCGTGGCACAGCTGATGCTGTTGAGGTGTGTTGTCCTCTTCGATGGGTTTGAAGGTGGCATTGAGAATGTTGTTGACGGTGTCGTGCCAGTTGTTGGTCATGGTGCCTTGTGGGGTGATGGTGGAGGGCGTAACCTCTCCCCTTGGTAATTTGTTTGTGGTTATTCTATATATGATGCTCCATGGGTCTGTATTGCCGACTGTGGAAACCAAATGCTCCCAGGACAGTTTCTTCCGCTGCCTGATCATCGCAGTGTAGTTATTCCTGGCCTCCCTGTATTGTTGTCTGAGGGGTTCAACCTCAGGAGGTGGCCAGGACCGCCTGGCTCTTTGGAAGGCAGGTCTTTTCCTGTTCATATCTCTCCTAAGTAGGTCAAGTTCCTGCGACCACCATGGCACAGCGCCTGGCCGGGGGACCCTTCTCCGGATCGACTGGTCCGCTGCTTGTATGATGGCGTTAGTGACAGCACGCTGGTGTTGATCGGGGGTTTGGTTGTTGAGGTTATTGGAAAACAGGTTCTCAGTGTTCCTAATTATGGCTTCTTTAAAGTTGTTCCAGTTGGCCTTGTCAACGGCATATCTGTTGAGTTTGTAGCTGTTTGTTGGAGCCCGGTGAAGCGATCTGTGCATCGTGAAGGCGATAGCCCTGTGGTCTGAGGAGGTCCAGTCTTCCTGCACCGTCCAATCATTCAGGTGCCCAGCAAGGGATCTGGTAGCCATTGTTGCATCTATAGTGACCTCCCAGAGAGTTGAACTAAATGTGGGGAGATTGTTTGGTCGATTTAGGACAACGAAACTGCTGTTAGCCAGGAATTCCTCCACATATTGGCCATTCCTGGTTCCTCGACGTTCAGGAGTCTCACTATGCCACAGTGGCGAACGACAGTTTAGGTCCTCAGATACGAGGATCCTTGAACCCAAAAGTTCCGTTTGTACTTGATTTAGGTATTGGATGGCTGGTTGGATGTCTGCTCCTGGGTGGCAGTACAGAGAGATGATATATAGCTCTCCCAGTGGAGTAACAATGTGAGCGCAGGCCGCCCACTCCGAGCACAGGTGTGTTATTCTTGTTACAGTTATGTCGGGATTCCTGACAGCCACCGCAGCCCAAGGGGTGGCTCCCTCTACCTGAACAATTTTGTAGCTGAGTGGGTAATCCCGGACAGCACCCGCGCAGGTATAGGGTTCCTGCAGCAGAAGGATGTCCAGGTTCTCTTCTTCAGCTTTTTGTCTAATTTGTCCAGCTACGGGAATAGCCCGCTGCGCATTCAGTTGAAGAAATTTGATACAGTTGTTATTGTACCTTTTATGGAGAGTAATCGATGTAGGCTGTGTACATGTACTGAGCAAGCCTCCATAACCGCGGCATCTATGGTTAATTGTTCCTTTCATCCTTTGCTCAGCCGCTTGCATCCTTTATGCTGTTCGGCCATTATGTTCTGGCTCTCCAAGTGGTCTGATATCTTCCTGATTATTCAGTTGGTCAGGATCTTATACATTGTTGGGAGCAGGTGATTGGCCTATATTTCGCTGGGTTTCTTGTATTTTCGTCTTTAGGCTCCAGATATGTGATTCCTTGAGTGAGAAACTTCGGAATTGTCGCTGGGTGCCTTATCATTCGGGTGAACTGCTCTGCCAGGTGCTTGGTGCAAGTGAGCTTCTTGTACTAGTAGTTGTGGAGGTTATCTATTCCTGGAGTTCGCCAGATGTGAGAGTTCTTGGTCGTCTGTTTTACTTCTTCTTCCCGAATCTCCCACCCTCTCATTTCTTGTAAGTGCTTGGTTTTCTTGCGTTCTAGTTCTATCCAGGTGGCTTAGCTGTTATGTCTTACTTCACTGCTCCATATGTTTTCCCAGAAGTCCTCAATCGTCTTCTTCTCAGGTGGTCCGTTCTCTTCTTTCCCGTCTCCTCCGAGATTCCTGTAGAAGCCTCATTGGTCCTCATCGAAGATTCGGTTGTTAATTTTCCTCTGGGAGCTCTCTTTGTATTGGTGTAGTCTCTTGCTGAGTGCAAGGAGGTTCTACTTCAATGTGTCCAAGTACTCTCCTATTCTCTAATTTTTTGTTTCATGTTTGCTGTGGAGGATGCTCTTGAGGATGCTCTTCACTTTTCCAATTAATGTTTTACTCCTGTTGCCCCGTTGGTACTGCATCAATTGGCCTATCTTGACCCTTAATTCTTCTATCTTCTGCTGAAATCTTCTTTCCAAAGCTGGTGGTTCCTTGTGTTTTCGGTTCTTCTGCTGCTGGACGCTTGCTTCCCTTCCATTAATCCTCGTGTCTGCTACCGTAGCACAATACCCGGCTGTGTGGATGGCCTCCAGTGTTACACTATTGCTGTCGAGGTAATGCGGTAGTATGTGCCGATTCAGGTGCTCTGTGACTTTCCACATAGTTCTATTCGGCCTCTGCTTCGGTATCATGTGAGTCTTTGTGGGGTCCATTCCTTCGAATTCTGTTAGGGCCTTCTTCCACTCGTCCTCTATTCTGGTTATCATTAACTCGTCTGTTTCCTCTTCAGATACTGTAGGTGGTATTTCTTCTTGCTGTTCCTCCTCTGGTTCGGCGGTGGTATGTTCTTTCTCTTCTGGTTCCATATTCTTTGTCCTTTGTAGTTGATCGCTCACGTCCTGGTTGATTTTTTCCAAGATTGCAGGAGCTATCAGATTTTTCGTGACGATGGTCCTTCTCTGGTCCGCTGTTCGGTGACCTCAATATCCGTGAATCGTTCCAGCCACTTGGTATATTGTCTCGCCCTGTAAGTTGTCATATCGGTCTCCAGCTTCGTTATTTCGTAGTATGCTTGCATGATGTACGTATTCATTTCGATGCTCCACTTCATGCGTTGGCGTTTTCTCCCGTCCTGGGTGGTCACTAGCGCAGTTGCGCAGGAAGCACTTCCAGATGGTGGGGCTGGATGGTCTTGCCCTTCTTCTTCTTCTTCTTCTTCTTCTTATTATTATTATTATTATTATTATTATTATTATTATTATATTAGTATATGGTGCAAGGAAGCCTGAGGCTTATGCCGGCCCAGCCAAAAAAAAAAAATTCTGAATTACCCTGAGAGAGAGAGAACAAGAATCAGAAGCAAAAGATAGTCACCAAGAAACAGAAGATTGATGATATCCAGGTCAAGACCCTGGGTTTGCCAAGCCCACCAGATGTGAGCCCTGGGGTTATTAAGAAGCTAATAAGGTGTATTTGGATACAAGACTCCAGAGATAGGTATTTTAATTTTAATTTTGTTCTAATTTTCGAATGCATAAGCTATACTCATTCTATTGCTTCAGTTACTGCCTGCCGTTTGGCATCATCTCTTAAAAGTCAAGGTTCACACTGATAAGGTAATAAATATAAGCTCCCAAAAAATTTAATTGAGAAATATAATTCTTGTATGGTAATATGGCTAAAAATTATTTAAAAAATGCATTTTTAATCTTTAGGCAAAAAAATTTATATTTTAATATACGGTGCTCACACATATTGTAAGCCGCAAAATCTTGCTCTCTTAAAGCAAAAGGTTAAGAACCCCTGATCTAAACAGTTTATGGAAAATTGAAGTAAAAATGAAAGGATTAAAATAAATTTAAAAATGAGTGCCTCAACCTTGTATTTTTTTAAAGGCAAGTTTATTCTACATGCCGTTGTACTTTGGATTTTATGGATGGGCATAGGCAGTATCGTTCTAAGTAAGATAATAAGGTCAATTCTAGCGCTGTTTTAACATGAAAAAAAAAATCTAGTTCGGTGATTTGAAAGTTCAACTACTAATGTGGTATCGTTTATAATTCCAATATCGTGAGTCGCTTTATTCGCTAAAGGATGAATCCCTTTGTAGGGATTTGGCTGCTTGCGCTAAAAAATGGATGACTCTGTGTTTCTTCAATTTTCGTTCTTCGTTTTGTAGGTCGTACCTGTAAAAGCAGATTCAATAGATCCAGAAGACCTTCAATTTCGGACTCAGCGATGTGTGAGGCTGGGTATGTTTCGATCACCAAGGTGTGCAACTGTTCTTTGGCTAGTAGATGTGTATGGACACCTCCACCTAAGATTTTTTTCCATGAAAATGCCTTTCGTAAAGTTTTTTTCCACCAAACGAGGTTCTTAGAGAGATACATTTTAGTAAAGGATTCCACTAATGTTACTCCATAAGCCCATATATCAAGTTTTGTAAGGTCCAGTTTGGAGTGCCAAGAACATTTGTCTTTCAGCCTATGATTAACTTCGGGAGCTCTATATGGATCTGGGGAAACAATTTGTCGAGGATGAAGAGTAGCATGCTTCTGAGTGAGAGAAGTGAAGTCACATAACAACGCTTCCCCTCTATCATTCAGTAAAATGTTATCCACTTTCACATCGAGGTGACACAAACCTCTATTATGAAGGTATATAAGTGCCTCAGCTACTTTACCAACCCAGTATTTCATTAAGGAATAACTGCCAGGGCTTTTTAAAAAGGTGATGTCGTAGATTTGGGCCAAGAGTGATTTTCTGCAGATATCCATAATAAAAATAGAGATATGATTGTTTAAAACAATGAGGTTTAGGAGTTGTAGAAGATTTGGATGACGAAGGGTAGGCCAAAGATGTAATTCACCGTGTTCAGCACAACTGACAATTTTTACTGCTACTGTTTTCCCCAAGATGGAACTTTTCATTTCCACTACAGTACCAAAGGTACCTCGGTCCACTTTTCTAATAAACTCAAAACGATTAGTGTCTCGCAGGTAATCTACGGTATCCTTAATACTTCCAGTAAGCTGAAAATATTCCATAACTATATCTTCTAGAGCAAAAAAAAAGTTCGCAATTTATATTTTGAAACGAAACAAGAAAAGTGAGCACCTGGGTATAGAACAGTTGTTCTACATGAACAAGGAAGACTTCTGTATCATGGCCATGTTACAGCAAATAAAAAAAATTAATTATGCAGTTATTGAGAACTGTTGAAATAAGTCATTGTTGTTAGACAAGCTATATCACTAAATGTAATGTAACAATGAGTAAGCAATTTCACAAAAATGTTACAATTCATTCTGGTGTACAATACAATGGTGTAAATTAGAAGATGAATTAAACATGAGTTTAATATTCATTCTTATTCGGTCTCACATAAGGATCCTATTATTCCATATTTAAATTTAATGATCGACACAAACAAGAAAAAAAAAAAAGACAATACTCTCCTCCCAAATACAAAGCCCGCAAAATGTTTGTGTATTTCATGTGTTACCGAGTACAAGATTTACGAGATTCTAGAGGTACAGTATATACAAATAAAACTGAAATGAGAATGGTGTCTGCTATAGACCAAATGGCATGGTGAGTGTAATAAACAACAGTACAGAAAAATACAGAAGGCCAGTAAATCAGAATGTCGTATAATTGGTGGATTTTAACTTTCCGGATACCAACTAAAATTTGTGCAGTTGGTAATTTGCACAATAGCAGAAATTTTCCAGATTTAGCGGATGACTGCTTTTCCGCTCTCGAGGTAGTACAGTTTGTAAAATTGCCGTCTTCCCTACACCGGGTGGAAAAGATCTAAATTCGAATCTCGTCGATGACGAGAGGAATTTTTATGGGTGTTTTTTTCACAACGTGGCTGCGTTAGTCGGTCTCAGCGGAGGCTAGCATGGTTTTTCTCCGGAAACTCGGAATTTTCATCCAGCAAACCGAAAATCAACCTCAGAACACACGCAATTTACAGACAACATACACGGAGTAACATGGCCTTAGTCGCCGATGCTGATAAAACCCAACAAAAACCAACCGATCAACAACGATTTTCCAGGGCAGCATGTTAGAGAAGCAACAAGATAAAGCAAAACTCTTGATCTCATCAGCAGTGAGTCTTCATGCGTTAATACTATTCAAATAGAGGAACCAGAAGGTGGCAGTGATCATAATTTATTGATGTGGGATTTATTTAAACATATAACTACTGTTAAGGGTAAACGGAAAGACTTTTGGTATCGTAAAGGTGACTACAGTGCTCTTAGGTAGTTTTTAAATTCCTTTCAGTGGAGCAAACTGATGATGCTACCAACTCCAAATTCTAAATGGGAAGACTTAAGGAAGTAATTGTAGAAGATGCTTAGCTTTTTATACCAACAAAGAGATACCGTTCATATTTAACCTAAATGGATGTCCTACGAACTCAGGGCCGGCTTTAGGATGAGGTCAGTACCCACTGGCCTAGGGACAACATGGTTCAGTGAGGCACCAACGCCAACGCCGTCACCCTCCTCCCAAAAACAAAGCCCGCAAGAAAAAGTTTGTGTATTTCATGTGTTAACATGTTAAAAACAAACAATATTAAATTAATAATTTGCAAATTTGCATAATTATAATTTATAATTACTAATTTACATAATTATAATTTATAACTACTAATTTACATAATTATATTGCACATAATTTACTTCTTGTAAGTAAATAAAATGTAAAATTAATCATTCTAAAAAATAAAAATTTTTGGATCAGCGGGATGACTACAATGCTCTTAATGGAGCCCCCATTTGGAGCCCCTATGCCATCAGTAAATGTGGCATAGGGGCTCCATATACCCCTGAGCTGGCCCTGATGGGACTAGTGGCAGAGAAGAAATATGTGTGGGATGATTATAAATTAGCAGTTAATGTGGACTCCTGCAGAAAGTGCAAATTTGTCTGTAATTTAATCATTAAGGTGGTTACTAAAGCTAAGGCAGATTATACGAACTCCTTGGCTAAGAAAGAAAAAAAAAATAGCAAGAATTTTTTGCTTATGCTAACAGTAGAAGGAAAGGAATAAACATTTGCCTACTATACTAGCTATTATTGGCATGACTATTGATGTTATGCTATTGATACCTGTGCGGGCTGCTAAAAAACGAAATAAATATTTAATATCTAGATTTTATGGGTGAAGAAACTGTTACTGTTACAGTTGAAGAAACGGGACAGGTAAACCAGAAGTACACCAAGTTATAAGTGGGTGATTAATGATTTTGTTATGATTGAGAAGAAACTGGAAGAGAAACGGCAGCAGTTGAAAGTAAACGAGGCTTCTCTTGCTGACGGAATCTATCCAGTTATATTGAGAGAAGCAGCAAACAAATACTGTAATTATAAGCAATACTTAAATCAATATTCTAGCAAAAGCTTATTTTTCCGGTACTTACCTCATTTATCCGTGTTAATCACATTGAAGTTTTTGAAGGTTAAGACATTAAAAACACAATTATAAAATTAATTAAAAGTAGAAAGATTAAGATGCATTAGTAATTTAATTGAGACTAAGCTGAGGAAGAAGTGCACCACCCATTCCCCCGGTCCTTATCTATAAAATTACTATGTAAACGGAAACTAAAATCTTAAACCTTGGAACGTAAAAAGCCAAGAGTCTAAACCAGCGTTTCTCAACTTTTTTTTAATTATCGCCCCCTAAAGGGCTGCTTTAGACAATTTTTTTTTTTTTCCAATCGCCCTCCGTGAAATTTTAAACAAGAAAATACTTTGTACTTACTCTTTTAATTCAATGGGATCCCTGCGCCTGATGCTTTCTAGCTAAAAGTTCAACGTTCGGTATGATGTTAGTAAGTTAAATTCTAATATCTCCTCTTGAACATATATCAATTCTGTTTTTTTTTCCCTTTGTTAATATATTATTTATTGAACTAAAACCACTTTCAACCATATAAGACGTTGGAAAACAAAGAAGTACTTGGGCCATTTCAGACCACATTATTGGATAAAGAAGTTTAGTTGTTTTGAACCCCACAACTCAGACATTCCACCTTTTTCGAATTTATATTAGCATTCTTCGTAACATTTTAATTCAACGAGTTCTTGAATTTCTTCAATAACAGACCCGGAATCGCATCCAGTTGGATCTAACATCCATGGCTTCACTTCAAAAGAAAATAAATCTGAAAATCTATTTTTCATTTCACCTTTTAAAGAACACAAATGATCTGAATAATTCTTAAGATCATTCTCGGTGAGCGATTCATTTATTTCAGTTCATTCTCGCACATCATGAAATTGTTTTCTGATTAAATTGCTTTCAAATATGTACAGTTTTTCAGTGAAGGCTTTTAATACGCGTTTAAAGTCTATCACGGTAATTAATTTCCCTTGAAGTTGAAGTGATCATTAAGTTTTTGAATAATACCAGCCATATAGTATATGTAGTTTTTGTGTTTGCTTATCTCCTTTGCTAAATCTATCTCCTTCGCTTTCTAAAAAACTAATTATCGTATCAAAAAGGTTTACAGATCTTGTTATACAGTTTCCTTTAGAAAGCCATCTGACTTCTGTATTTAAAAGAAGCCTCACATACTGTTCCTCATTATCAACACAAAATTTTCCAAAAGGCGAACATATTTGCTATGTGACTCTATTTTATTGATGGTTTTAACAACATTTTTTGCAATTTAACAAATATTTTTTGCAATCAGATGATGTCGGCTGTAAAAAATATTAGTCTGGCTGTAAAAAATATTAGTCCATCGCAGTGTATTGCAAGAACTTCGGAACATACTTCCTTTAGTTGGGCTATACAACCTTTATGTCTTCCAACCATGGAGGTAGCACCATCAGTTGCACAGGATACCAAATTTTCCACTATTACTTGTTTTTCCATCAAATGATGTTTTTACAGCAGCAAAAATAGATGCTCCAGTACAGTCAGTTTCTGTAGATTTTACAAACAACATCTCTTCTTGCAATTTGCAATCAGGGCTGTACGCGAATATACCCTCTGGACTTTTTTAGGTGAACAGCGTATACCTTCTAGTTTTTGAAAGACTTGAAAAAATAAATATTATTAAAATATTTACTGAAAATTAAAATAAAAATATTAGAATTTGATTTTTAGGCAATTAGGCAATACTGATAGTTTTATTATTTTTAATATATATGCCGTATATATAAGTAAGTAAATATGCCGTGTATATACAGTAAACTCTCGCTAATACGGCGTATTAGAGGGAAAGTCATCCGGAGCAAAAGATAGCCCTAAAAGACCAAAAAATTTAGAACACAGATAAATGGAAAATTTAATGATATAGGTAATGCTGGTGAAAATAAATAAAAAAAATATTACTGTAGAGCCTTTATTTAAAAACTATAAAAAGACAATACATTTATCCTTCGATAGATGGACAAATGCATTGTCTTTTGTCATTTTACACATTTATCAGGTGGCGCTGGCGTCCCACGCCAAATTCACTTGCTCGTTGCGTGAATACACTAAGTACAGCTTCTTTCAGCAACGCTTCTTTTATCACTTCCCACATCGAATTTTAAAGGAAATGTCTTTATAGGTTCTTTTTGTTTTTAATATCTGACACAGCCTACCTACCAAATTCTTCAGCAATTTTTTTTTCCGGGAACACAATTTCCAAGTTGTTCTATCACTTTGAGCTTGTTAATGACAATGTTTATAATGTTTATATACAGTGGCGGACAAACACTTCAAGTAAGGTGTTTTCTTTTTATTTCACTTTTTAATTATTTAGAACCCATAATTATATAAAATATGTTAACTTATGTACATATGTATATACTTATAAAGAAGTATGCAAATGAAGCAATATAAGCAATAACATCCGTCCGACTCAGCAATGATTTTGAACAACACGCAAGACCATACAGTTCCGTCTCTGCGCTGTTAATCAGCACACAGTGAGAGTTACTCATCTGCCTTCCTAAATCCCGCGTGTCTTTCTTCAAAGTACTCAACTGTGAAGTAATTTTTCATATTTCGATCCGGATCAACTATAACAAGATTACCGAGGGTTTACTGTTTATATACAGCGGCGGACAAAAAAAATGCATCACTTGTGAATTTTGCAAATAAACGTATTTTGCGCTGCACTGTGAGTTGCAGAAATGACCGAAAAGCATTTGTTAGATGGGATATATATCTCTGAATGAGTGAAATCCAATAAAAAGACTCCACCTGATATATCTAATTGCCATAAATACCTTCCAAAAGGGTAAAATGCTCAATTAATGGAAATATGAGAAATCATGCAAATAGCAATCATGACATCCAAACATACATTTCATTGCAATTACGTGTACAAACTGAAATGACAAGTTAACTTATTACAGTATTACAGTATTATTACTGTAAATCAGCAAAATAACTGCTTGATATTTGGTTGTACCTCTTCGAGCTGCAATTACAGCCTTGCAACGATCTGGCATAGAGTTAATCAACTTATGGATATCATCACCATCATCAGCCATTTTCAATCCACTGCAGGAACACAACTGGAAAGTTGCTGCTTCTTCAGCAACTTTCCAGTTCCTTCTATTTTGTACAATGGCCATCCATTTACTACCCACAAACTCATGAATTTGTGGGTAGTAAATCGATCTCCGCTACAGGTTTTCTTCTAGCTCCTCTTGGGTACCATTCTGTTATTTTCTTAGTCCATCTGTCATCATGTCTTCTAGCTATGTGTCCTGCCCAAGACCATTTTAGTTCTTTAGTTTTGATAAGAATGTCCTTTACTTGAGTTTGCTGCCAAATCCATGTGTTTCTCTTCTTATCTAACAGTGTGATTCCCAATATAATTCGTTCCATTCTTCGCTGTGTAGTTCTCAGCTTCTCTTCCATTCTTTTGGTGAGTGCCCAAGTTCCACTTCCATTAGTCATGGTGGGGAGTATACATTGGTTCATTATTTTACGTTTCAGACAAACTGGGATGTTGCTCCTCAGTATGTGACTATATTTCCTGAATGCTATCCATCCAAAATTTATTCTTCTCTTGCCTTCCAGCCATTTATCATTAGTACAGCTAATAACTTGTTCCAGATAAGTATATGATTCCACTTTTTTAATTACTGATCCTTCAATCATTATATCTCTCTGCGGCATACTTGTTCATCGTTACTTTTGTTTCAGCCATATTCATCTTTAGTCCAAAATCCTTACTAACTGTGCATAACTGATTAAGATTTTCCTCTAATTCTTTGGAATCGTGGCTTATGACCACTATGCCATCTGCAAATCGTAAATAGTTTAGGTACTCTCCATTCACATTGACTCCTTTCTGTGACCTGTTAAATCTTCTGAAAGCTTCCTCATGGGTAGCAGTAAACAACTTTGGAGATATTGTCTCCTTGTCGAACTCCTTTCTCAATTTTAAATTTGCTACTGTCTTTGTCTAGTCTAGTATAATAAAGGAGGTAGCGTTCCCATATATTTTCTTCAAAATCATAATATATGGGGTATCAATGCCATGTCTTTCCAGTGCCAGAAACATTGCCTTTTGCTGTACGGAGTCAAATGCTTTTTCACAATCCACAAATGTCAGGCATAATGGTGTTTTATTTTCAATTGCGGTCCTTGAGGTTGTCACAGACATTCTCTCAGATATGCCAATCAAGCTAACCTTGCTACCTAGGAGTCTAAAACGCTGATGGAACTGATATTTGGGTGACACTCAAGTCAAATGGACCCAATTTCGGCGAAGTCCGGACGGTCGGTGACAGCCAAATCCCCTGCTTCCACCTTCACGATGGTGGGACTGTTAGCAATCCTGGGTATAACCTCCATGCACAAGTACATGGTGGGTGACCACCCAGGTGTGAACCAACATAAGCAGGGGTCGAGGTGTAGCGCCCACAGCACATGGGGGAATGCCGCCCCTCTACGTTACCAGGGAGTACTAGGTGGTAGATGACTCTCATCAACCGGTGCAACACCACCACTTTGCTTATTGGAAGCTTGAACTGGTGGAACCCATGGTTAGTCTCTAGAGCTAAGTTCGGTTCAATCCTTCCCTATCGCTTCCATCAAGCAGTATGAGTGATGACTTTTGAGGTTATGATGAACATCGTGGCGAGATCCAATATTCCTTACATTTCGAGGGTAGAGCTCTAAAACGGTGTTCGCAGGCCGGCCGCTAGTTAGTACACCGGACCGAACCTATTGGTAACTCTCTAGGAGGCTTCCGCATCAGCTAGTGTATAATGTTGTTACCTCTCAGATATGCTCTGCCAAATAGTGACAGGAGGGAGTCCGAGTAGTGTGTGAATGCGGGGAGCACTGTCGAGGCCACGTTATGTCAAGGATCTGGGTATATTCTTACCATGTGTATGCCATGTCCAAAAATTTCATTACTTCATACAGCACGTCCCACCCACCTTTTCTTACTATTGAATACACCATTAATTGTCAAACTAATAGAGCAAGCTTATCTGTGAAAATATGTAAACCTCCCAAGCACTTCTTAATTCATTTAACAAATATATGTGGTCTCATTTTAATCTTAACGATGTCCATTTCCACTTGCAGTCTGCCAAACCCCATGTACGTTTTCTGACAGAATCTCAGTTATCGGTTGATTCAAATACTGCTCATCTCAGATGCCCAAATTATTCGCTGTATGATTCCTTTTGCCTCAAAGGTGGTACTTGTGCATATGTCCGTTCTGATATTCCCTGGCAGAGACTTAGCGATTTGGAATCTACTCTCTTTGGTCTTCTCTGCCTTAAAATCTCTCTACCTCATTGTGTACAATTCATCTGTTGTCTCTACCGTTCTCCCAACTCCACTAATCACTTGGAGCTTTTGGACTTCCTCTCTTTGCAACTTGACTTCTTTTGGACTTCCTCTCTTTGACTAGAAAACGGAAGCCTGCTGGAGTTGTGAACATTAAAATCACCATAGAAAATTACTAGTCACACCGACCGAGCTGGTCGAGATGCTGAGGCTTTTGCAATTACTAATGACCTTGCACAGATTGTTCATTTACCTACAAGAATACCGGACAATCCTAATCACACAGCCAACACGCTTGATCTTTTTCTCACAAACAACCGTTCTAAGTACACGGTCGAAGTGAGAGGTCCTTTAGGCACTTCAGATCACAAATTGGTGATTGTCCCTTCTCCAATGGAGCCTTTATCTCATGGCTATTCCCAACCTCGTGTTGGTTGGCATTACAAGAATGAAAAATTGACCTGCGAGATTTCTTTTCTTCTTTTCTTTGGTCAGATTATTGTTTCAAAACTTCTGATATAAACGTTTGCTCAGATCGTGTCACTGAAATTATTCTTGCAGGAATGGAATCCTTTATCCCACCTCCACTTTAAAATCACGTCCTTTATCTAAACCTTGGTTTTCCAATAAATGTGCTAAGGCTGTTCAAGAGAAGAATGTTGCATATCGTAATTGGCTTGTTTCTAATTCTTCAGATTCATTTTCTGCCTACACCAAAGCTCGCAATAATTGTAGAGCAGTTATTATTCAGTCCAAACTAGAGTTTGAACAGGCTAAGCGTAGAAAACTTGCTTCTTACCCTAATGGTAGCCGAGCATTCTGGTACCTTGCCAGAGCTATTGGCCGCAACGCTTGCCCATCTCTGCTCCCACTGTCCAAACCTGATGGTTCTGTTGTCACTTCAGCCAAGGATAAAGCTGACCTGCTAGCATCCCATTTTTCTTCCAACTCATATATTAATGGTAAAACACCTTCCACCATTCCCAACACGCTCCATTCAATGCCTCCTGTGGTCTTCCGTCAAAAGGATGACAGATGGATTTTGACGAATCTTGATGCTAAGAAATCTCCAGGTCTCGATGGTATTTCTCCACTTGTTCTCAAAACCTGTGCTCCTGAACTTACTCCTAATCTTTGCCGCCTTTTTTCACTTTCTTATTCCAAAGGTGTTTTTCCTTCTGCAGGAAATTTGCTCAAATCCAGCCAGTTCCTAAAAAGAGTGACAAATCCCTCCCATCCAGTTATCGTCCCATTGCTTCTACTCTTTCTAAATAATGGAGAAATCAATTAGCCGCCAACTTTTAAACTACCTAGAAACCTTCCGTCTGATCAACGATCGCCAGTATAGATTCGGTCAGTGTCGATCTGACTTATGTTACCCATTTATGGACTAATTCAATGGAAAGGTTCGGTGAAATAGAAGTAGTTGCTCTTGACGTCTCAAAGGCTTTCGATCGTGTTTGGCGTAAAGGTCTTCTAAACAAGCCTCCATGTTTTGGTTTGCCAACTGTTTTTAGTAATGGTTATCCAGTTTTCTCTCTGATTGCTCACTGAGGGTGATGGTAGATGGCGCTCTGTCTTCTAACTTCTTCAGTAATGCCGGTGTCCCCCAAGGTTAATTTCTTTCCTCCACTCTTTTCCTCTTGTATATTAATGACCTTCTTCCATTTCCAGAGGGCCCGAAGAACATGGCCAGCAAATGAGGTTGAAGCCCTGAGGCAAATATATAGACAAATAAGAAACCGGTACACTGACGCCATAAAGACAAGTAAAAGACGCTCTTGGGAGTCCTTGGTCTCCACAGCAGGGAACAATAACCCCTGGGGCATTGTCTACAAAGTAACAACCAATAGACTGCCTAGGGGGGAGGTGATTTCTACCACTAGGACTCGGCAGGGAGATCTCACCACAACCTGGGAGCAGTCGATGAATAACATACTCGACAGAATATATCAAAAACCAAATATGTTAACTATGCCAGGTCAGAAACAGACATGCGACAGAAACGATAACTACAGAAACCAGGCGATTGAGCCTCCCTTCACCCTGGATGAACTCAGCGTGGCCGCTAGTAGGGTCAGAAATAGAAAATGCCCGGGCCTCGATCTTATTGAGCCTGAAATACTCAAGAAAAGCGTGGAATATAATCCGCACCTACTCCTAAAACTATACAATAGATGCTTGGAAACAGGACGTTTCCCAACTGCATGGAAAACAGCAAATTTAAAACTAATACTGAAAAATCCTACCAAAAATCCAGAATTTCCGGATTCATATCGACCCATCGCACTGCTCCCAGTGGCAAGCAAATTGTTTGAAAGATTACTCCATGTGAGAGTTATAAAACACTATGAAGCGGCAGGCCTACATGCCAGAAATCAGTATGGCTTCAGACCAGGATCCTCAACCGTGGACGCACTGGGAAACTTGCTAAGGATTTTCCAGGATTATAGACGAAAGTATCTGCTGCTCATCTCTGTTGACTTTGCTGGGGCGTTTGATTCACTTTGGTGGCCAAGCGTCCTGGCAAGGTTGAGGGAGGCTGAGGTGCCTCTTAACCTCTACAAAGTAATCGAAAGCTATTTAACACAAAGAAGAGTGGAAATCAATGTACACTATCAAAAAATAACAAGAGAGGTGCACAGAGGATGTCCGCAGGGGTCGGTGCTTGGGCCGCTTCTGTGGACAATGGTCCTCGATGAATTCCTGACTGCGGACCTGGGTTCTGTGGCAGTACACGCCTTCGCGGACGACTTGACATTGACGGTGGAGGCGGACTCCAGGGCCCATTTGGAGACGCTGGCAAATCAGGCACTGCAGCGGCTGCAGCAATGGGCATCAAAGAACCAGCTGAAAATATCGTCAGACAAGACCTCATCGATCCTGCTAAAGGGGACTCTGCAACTACAACCCCCGCAAATTAAAATCACCAATGTAACAATCAAATTTGTGAGCCAACTGAAGTATCTGGGCGTTATCCTAGATAAAAACTTGACGTTCCAGCCGCATCTGAAATACATCAGAAGAAAAATCAGAGGATACTCTGGACTGGTAACCAGAATCACAAGGAAAAATTGGGGACTCAAGAAAAAAGCACTGATGCTTTACTATAAAACAACCTTCCTGCCTGCAATCACCTATGCTGCAGCGGTGTGGTATCCAAAAACGACACTGGTAGTCAACAAAAGAACACTAGAAATGACCCAAAGGACCATACTGCTATCAACAACTCGCGCCTGCAGCACGGTAAGTACCCCAGCTTTGCAGGTACTTGCTGGAGCGCTCCCTCTGGACCTGGAGGCAGTTCAGGCGGGGCTACTGTTTTTGCTGGCCAGGGGTGTGGCCGCTACCCACCAAGGATACACGACAGACCCGGCGGGCAACCTAAAACACGAAAAAAATAGGCTACAGACCCACCTCCTAGATCTTTGGCAGAGAAGATGGACAGAGACTACAAAAGGCGAAGTAACAAAAAGATTTCTACCAGACCTCCAGAAAATATACCCAAAGCAGCCACCGTGGTACTTCCCAGGGTACCATATGACAACACTATTAACCGGACACGGACCCTACAAGGAGAAGCTGTTTGGCTTCCGACTCGTTGAGGACCCCAACTGCATATGTGGGGAAAGTGAAAGCTGGAGCCACATAGTCTATGATTGTCAACACTATGAAGACCTCAGAGGGCTACTAATAACAAGGTTAAGATACTTCCCAAAAGGACTGGAGCACCACTTCCTGGACACTGAGGATGAATATAGGGCACTCTCCCAGTATGCGCAAGACTTATTCACCAGGAGAAAAACACTAATAGCTATCTACAGCAACGTACACAGAGATTGACAAAAATCGGCGCCAAATGTGACAAAAAAAACTGAAACCCTGCAGAGGACCAGTACTTGGACAAGAAGAGTGCTGATCACACGGAAGAGAAAAGCAAGGACGGGGGAATGCAGCACAGACAGTAGAGAACAGACTAAACGCAACACAGTTGCAAACAGCTTGATGGCGATCTGAAGAGGACACCCTCGCCCTCTTCACCTATTATTCCCACTTCCTTGGGGGGAGGGGACATTTTTTGTTCCTTCTCCTCCACCCCCAAACTTCTACTCTGGTGGGGCATGGGCATGCCCCACTGAAAACTGGGGCTATCTACTCTATTGGCCCCATATTTCTGTCTTTTCCCCCCAATCTTCGGTCTCCCTCCCCTCTCTACCTTCATCATAGCGAAAGCCCCACACGTCAAAAACTTAATATGATAAAATTACCTTACGCCCAAAACTCGGCCTAGCAAACCAAAGCGACATTACCCCAGCGCAGATTTTTTATTTACTTATATATATAATTTTTTTTTTATTTGTTTTTTTATTATTATTATTATTTTTTTTTTTTTTATTTTTTTTTTATTTATTTTTTTTTAAGGTCCTAGCCGCCGAAATCCCAGGAAATTAAGCGGTAGGACCTGCCAGAGTGAATCTACAGCTACTGGGTTCCTGGTCTGCCTCCACGGGGCGTAAGTGGGACAACGTTGGGCCTCAATAGGGGTCCAACGGCTAAATGACCAGATGAACAACGGTACAGAACACAACACATGAACAATTCCCACACACTTTTAAATCTCTGGCATTTCCCAGTGAACTGGTTCACCACAATGAAAGCAACGCAGAGATGGGGGAAACCCCTGGTGCCGTAAGACAACAACACACACACTTACACTTACACTTACACCTTCTTCCATTGACTGGAAATTCTATCCATAGTTTTGCTGACGATAGCACATTGCATTCCACTTTCCATTTTGAGAAACCTTGCCCTGTTCAATCAGCTTTAACTTCTCGAAAATCTGCTACCAATTCCTTAAATGCCGATCTTCAGGTAAATCTCCAGTGGGGCAAAGACAACTGAGTTGATTTCAATCCTTCTAGAACTCAGTCTTGTCTTATATCTCGCAAAAAGTATTCTTCTGCTCCTATGCTTATCTTTAGTGATACTCCGATTTCTAGGCAAAATGGTATATCTCTTTTGGGGATTACCCTGACTTCTAAACTCTCTCTTGGCACAAGCACATTACAAATATTGCTTCCTCTGCATCTAAAAAACTTGGTTTTCTCTTTCGCTCTCGGTGTTACTTTTCGTCGAAACAGCTGCTCACTCTGTATAAATCGCAAATCCGGCCTGCCATGGAATATTGTTCCCACATCTTGGGTGGTGCCCCCAAAACCTCTCTCAGGCTTCGTGATTCCATTCAGAAGAGGGCAGTTAGGTTAATTAATGATTCATCTGTAACAGAGTCTCTCCATTCGCTGTTTTCTGGACGTACTGTTTCTGATGCATGCCTCTTCTACAGATACTTCCATGGGTACTGTTCTTCTGAATTGGCTTCTATAATTCCCGCTCTCTCTCTCTTTCAAAACAGTCCAAACACGTGCCACGACCAGCCAGCATCCATTTACTGTCCAACTTCAAACTCACAGAACCAACTTTTCATCTTCCTCATTTATTCATTCAACTCCCGTTTTCTGGAACAACCTTCCTTCATTCGTATTTCCTGAAAATTACAGTCTACAGAAGTTGAAGTCCAATGTCAACAAATATCTTCTTTCATCTTCTCAACCTCCAACCCAAGCACGATACTAAGTACTATAGGTTCTAATACCTCTCGTGTTTGGGGTTTACATAATAAAAAAAAAAAAAATTGCTTTCTCCATTAGCTGTGATATTACGTGAAGGTGATCCATAGTTGAGAATCCTGCATTAAAGCCAGCTTGGTATTCTTTCTAATCTGTTAGCAATGACCCTTGTGAACAACTTGTAGATGTGGGATAACACGCTAATTGGTCTATAATTTCCAATTTATGATTTATCTCCTTTCTTATGCAAAAAAACTATGAAATTTTTGAAGAGTCTTGCCAGTTTTTGTGTTATGTCTCTTCCTCCCAATTTTAACAACTCTACAGTAACTTCATCCTCCCCCGGGGCTTTCTGATTCTTCATTTTCTTCAACGGATGTTCTACCTCATCAGGAAGAATATCAGGTATGGTCTTTGTGTTACTAATTTGCGATCCATCTTCCCCACTGCTGGCATTATTCCCTTGCTCCTTGTATAATTCTCTATAGTAAAAAAAAAGTCAAGTGCAGCCATTATCAACCCACTGCAGGATGGAAACCTCCACAACAATTCATGCTGAGGGAAATGGACCATAATCTGTCACGCTCGTCCAGTGCGGGTTGGCAGATCGACAGTATTCAGCAATCAGGGGCTTGAACCCCGGTCTACTCAAAGAGCGTGTGCTACTGCACTCCCGCTCCTGCCCACTCGGCTAAGGAGGCCATTCTTTATAGTAGTCTTCTGCTATTTGAATTATGCCTTCTTCAGTTTCAGTATCATTTGTCTTTCTGTATTAGTGCTCATGGCTGCTGATTTAAGCCCTTTGTTTTCCCTTAATGCTTGTTCTACTTTTCTTGTGTTAAATCTTTTTATGTCCTCTCTGAGTCTCTTTCGAATGGTTTTGCCTAACTCACTATACTCAATGTTCTCCTTGTCAGTGTTTATCTTGCTCTTCATTTGTCGTCTTCGGTTCATCATAAGAAGTGTTTCTTGAATAATTTTTTCTTCTTTGGATTTCTTTTCCCCTATAGGTTTCTTGGGTTTTATCACTCTCATAAAGTTGTAATGTTTCTTGTCAATATTTTGGTCCTGAGCAGTCTGCAGAAGCTCAAACTTGTTCTTACGTTCCAGTACATACTACTTTTTCTCCTCTTCTGTTACCTCAAAGACCTTCGTATTATTTACTCGAGTCAGTTGTTTCCTTTCTTTTCCTACATCTGTATCAAGTGTGCATCTTGCCATCCTGTGATCACTTCCAACATTTACCTTATTTAGGACGGTAACTTCATTCCCGATATATCTTCTGTTAGTGAATATGAAGTCGATTTCATTAGTTATTAATCCATTTGGACTCTTCCATGTCCACTTTCTGTTCACTTTTTTCTTGAAAAAAGGGTTCATTGCTGACAATCCTTGAGATTCTGGAAATTCCACAAGTCTTTCACCTCTTTCATTTCTTTCATCAATTCCAAAATTTCCTATATTTCACCTTTTTGCG
Organism: Mastigoproctus giganteus; assembly: GCF_048544385.1. NCBI lineage: Eukaryota > Metazoa > Arthropoda > Arachnida > Uropygi > Thelyphonidae > Mastigoproctus > Mastigoproctus giganteus. The sequence continues at coordinate 68,711,940 of NC_143575.1, forward strand.
CTGTTTTGGCTTTTTGCAACCTTAGCATTGAAGTCCCCCATAATGATAGTGTAGTCATATATTTTTTATATATTTCTTTTATATATTTTTATATTTTTATCACCAATTTTTAATTGACTCGATCCAGTTTTGTCTATGATTGAGAAAAATTCAAAATTGCTGCAAACCTCAGCAATATAAGAAAGCTTTATCATTACTTTCTAATTAAGACAGTCTCAATTTTTTTTTTTTTTTTTTTTTTATGCACAACAGGCCAAGTTCAGTTTCCGTGCATAGCAGCCTGGTCGTACCCAGAGATTCTTAGCACCCTCTGCTTCCACTCTGATCTTCTCGCTGCCGTAAGAGGGAGAGTGAAAGCCGCTGGGGACTGAAGGCCATTTGTTTCATCGTGTTGTTATGTCCAGGAGGGTTTAGTCTTTTCCTCTTCACGCTGACCAGGTGTCTTGAAGAAAACCACTCTACACGTTCGTTGCCACCTAAGTGACTTAACAGGGCTTACCATCGAGGTATGCATGAGTGGATTTTAGGGAGGCAGGCCAACCGGACTTCTCCTAAATCTCTGTAATAGAAAGATATTGAATCCATCAGTGTTTTAGACTGTGTCTGATAACACACAGAATGCCTTTCCCCCTCTAAGCCTCTCTTATGGATATACGGTTGCACAATTTCGTGGTACCACACCCTTACAATACTCTCCTGCAGCTGAATCTTACTTGTTGGCTTCTTCTGAGCAATTTTAGACGACATTATGTATCAGCAATTTTCAATAGGGTTCAAATCTGATTGTTGCCGGGCCAATCCGAGGCTGTAATGCCAGCATTGCTGAGGTATGACTGCATCTTAAGGGGGAAAAACGAGGGAAAACATTGGTGTAAGTGTGTTTTAAGCCTTGTGAGACAAGAAGACAAACTCAACATTAAATCTAAATAGCATAAAACTTACCAATTTTGCTGTGTGGCAAGGTGCTGGGTCCTGTTGAAAAATGCAGTTTTGGACGTCTGTGTGGTGATCTCTAATAACAGGTTTCAGGCATTCCTCCAAGATAGCAAGGTAAGTTTTTGTATTCACCGTTCCATTAATAAACTCAATTCCACTCCTTTACTTGTCATGCATCTCCAGACCATCTGAATGGAGGGGAACTTTACAATCGGTGTTATGCAGTCAGGATGGTATGCCTCCGATTTTCGTCTTCTGGCATTTCGCTTCCCATCCGACCCATGCAGGTTGAATTTCGATTCGTCAGAAAAGATGACGGTGTCCCATTGCTCTTTTGTCCATGAAACGTGTATTTTAGCCCAAGCAAGTTCCTTCCTCATTTGTTGGGTCAACAAAGGCTTCTTCTTGAGCCGATAGGCATGCAGCCCACATTTCGAAAACCGTCTTTGGATAGTTCGTGCACTTGTTTCAACACCAGAGACCATCTCAAAGTCCAATTTTCGATCAGAAGCACTAGCATGGCGATTACAAAGGCATAGCCGTTTCAGATATCGATCTTGGGAAGGCGTAGTCACTCTCTTACGGCCTGATCCAGGTCTTCTCTTCACATCACCAGTTTCACGCTTTAATTTCAGCACCCGGGACTGGTGCTGTTTACTGGTGGCAGCCTATTTTGTCAGTGATAGAATGCGTAGAAAGCCCTTCCTGGGACAGAGCAACAGCTAAACTTTTTTTTCTTGGTGTCAACTGAACATATGGAGCCATGCTTACACCTGCACAAAACAGGATACGAATGTTGGATATACCCTTCCAACGGCGTATTTGTAGAAATGGCTGATGAAGTACCTTGCAATTAATGTCTGATGCAATAGAAGCATTTTCTGACGCAATACCTTTGCTTTGTTATAAATAAAATGACTGTAATAAAACAATATCTTATACGTTTTCACTACAAATGTTACTTTTTTTAAGGTGATGTAGTTTTTTTGTCGGCCACTGTAGTTAAGTTATTATTGTTAACAGTTAAAACTTATTTTTCTCTCAATATGTATACTTAGGAACCACACAGACACAGATAGAAATTTACGAAAAGCATAGTTTTATTGAAAACCTATGTAGATATTTACATAAATGTCTACAACACACCTTTAAGGGCCCTTTGGGCACATACTTTGTGATGTTCACATGTCACTGTAGCTTGTTTACATCATAAAACTCACTCCCCGATCACAAGAAACATAACCTTAGAACAATGAAGCATATTCCTATCATTTTCTGAAAAAAAAAAACATGTTAGAAGATTACAATAGCTATCATGCAGTGGTGTTAATGCATCGCAAAAGACATGCAAAGATACTTTCAAAATAAAAAAGTCTCTTTACTGAAAATCATAGATTGCCAATCCAGTTGTACTTGCTTCTCAGTTGGAAAGTTAGCGCTGCGTATTTCCTGACACAAAGCAAAGTAATTTGCGCTGGAGTTGAATACTTCAATAAGTGCAGTGGCATGCTTGGGGACGAGCTTGCGAGAGATACTTGATAAAATTCTCCATCTGTAAAAGTCTCCTTTGAAGAGATTGTCCACTGATCGAATTCACGATTTCGAAAGCGATGTCCATAACACTTTTAGTGTTTAATCTTTTGTTGGCTAACACTTGTTGGTGGATGATACAGTGGTAACTCAAAAAATCTGGGAATTCATCATCCTTTTGGCACAATGCGATGAATCCGTTAAGATGCCCCGTCATTGCTTTAGCTCCATCTGTTGTTACTGATATGAGCTTAAATAATGGTAATTTAATTTTTTCAATAAAATGTTTGAATGAGTTAAAGATATCAAGACCTCTAGTTTTTTATTTTAACAAAACCATACCCAGCGGTTCTTCTCTAGTGCAGAATCATCGAAAACCATACGAAGAAAAACGAGCAATTGAGCTGTATCACTGACGTCTGTAGATTCATCCAGTTGTAAAGAAAAGGACACACAATTAGCAATATGAGCACGCAATTGTTCGCTCACATTTTTACTCATTTTTTTGATGTGTCGCATCACAGTATTTCGAGATAATTTCAGATCTTGAAGGGCACTTTTAATTTCATTTTTATTCTTAATATTTTCAAAAAGAGAATCTGTTATTTCTTAAAATGCGTCTTTGATGAATTGATCATCAGAAAATGATTTGCATTTTTTTAGTAGAAGATGACTCACTTTAAATGATGCTACAGTTACTGCTTTAGACTGTAAATTAGGTGTCATGAAGAAATTTTTGTCGACCGAATAATCTGCATTTATGCTGACGAGGCTACTAGAGACGGTCGTTTTCAAAGCCGCTAAGTGGATTTTTCTTATTTATTGATTTGAAATTATTGTTTTTCTAAAACTTTTGATTTAAATTTAGTAGTATAACATTATTTTGTGATTTTCTGATTAATTTGGTGTATTTATTCTTTACTCGGCCTTGTAATTGCATAAAAGTATCGGTAAAGGTTTCCACGTGTTTCAACTCCGCTAACCGTTCGTAATTTTCCCGCCTTTGTGATACGATATACCGTACTAGATAGCGTTAGTTGAACTTCGTTAGCAGTTAAATTGTACGTTTAAATAAATACATATAACGACTTAGATTACAAACGTAATATAATTAATTTTATTTAACATAATTAATTATACATATAACCACTTAGGTTACGTAACATAAATAATTAGTAAAAACAAATAATTAATACATAACTTGATACGAAAGTTATATAAAGGGATTTCGCAGATAACACTCGTTACTGAAACGTAAATATTTCGTAGATAACACTCGTTACTGAAACGTAAATATTCCGTAGATAACACTCGTTACTGAAACATAAATATAGCGTTATAACTGTGTTTGGATACAAGTTTAGGATTTAATTTTGTACAGAAATTGAAATTTTATTGAAAGTAAATCTAAATCATGACTCAAACCAGAGCAGCAAAGCAAAGGGCTCAAGCTAATGGGAATGCTGTGGACCAGGGGAGAACTGAGGGGGGCAGTTGTCCTCTGAATCACAGCCTTGTAAGATGCACTATTTGCTTGATGTTTGCGGAGCAGTCAAGTATGGGACATGATACTGCCATGGGGGATGTCTTTGTGTGTGTGCGATGCAAGGAGTGTAAGGAGATAAGGCGACAACTCAGCGTTGTTATGGGCCTATATGAGAGCTTGAAGGATAGGGTGGATGCCCTCGAAGGATTACAAGTGAGGGGCCCATCAAGCTCTCAGCTGCCCACACCAATGCCAGAGCTTGCACTTGGTCATCGCGGAACACAGCGGCAACCCCCAAGGCAGAATGCGCTGGTCCCACAGGAACTAGTAGTTGTTGGTGACTCTATTGTCAGGGAAACGGGAAACATGCTTTGTAAAAAGGATAGGTGGAATAGGACCAGGGTATGTCTGCCAGGGGCAAAAGTTGATGACGTTGTAGAGCGGATATCATCTTTTAAGGGCACAAAAGGTGATATAGTTGTACACGTTGGCACTAATGACATTAAGAGTAGGAGACCGGCGGAATTACTTGACAAGTACAGGTCACTGATGAAAAAAAGCCGTGAATTAGGGTTGAAATTGAAAGTGTCTGCAATTCTGCCCAGACACGATAGGAGGGAGTATATGATGAGAGCCCTGTCAATCAATTCGGCCCTGGAAAGATTGTGCAGGGCTCAAGGGGTAGAATTTTTTTCAGCCTGGTCTGTACTTGTTAACAGGAGAGACTGCTTCTACAGGGATGGGATACACTTAAATAGAAAGGGTGCAAGAATGTTTGCTGATGCTATCGAGGCAATGTTAGGTGGGTCGGAAAACTGCTAGATTGGGGGGATACAAGGACTAATAGATTAACAGTAGCCACTGGCAGAGGTGAAAGTGATTCTTGCACTGCTTCTATTGGAATGAGCCGCAGCCTGGAAAATAAGATGCAGGATATTTCAGAGACTGCTGGGAATCATTGGGGTACAAGTAAACACATGGGTTGTGTTAGGGTAGCTAAGAAAAAGAACAGGTGCATGTATACTTGTGTGTACACCAATGCTAGGAGTTTAGTAAATAAATTTGATGAATTTGAGGTATTGCTCAAAACATCAAAGGCAGATATTGTGGGGATTTCAGAGACGTGGTGTCACACAGATATAAGAAATGCAGAACTGGAATTTGGGGAGTACAATGTCTACAGAAAGGATAGACAGGATAGGAAGGGAGGAGGGGTTATGCTATTAGTTAAAAAACACATAAAATCCAAGGAAGTGAAGCCAGTCGACATCGCTGGACAGTGCAGTGTCGAGTCAGTTTGGTGTGACATAAGCATTGGGAGATCAAAATTGAGAGTAGGAGTGTGCTATAGGCCTAATGACTCTGATGAGTATAATAAGAAACTGTTCGGAGAAATAGAGTGGGCCAGTAAATCAGAGAGTCTTATAATGGGGGATTTTAATTTCCCAGATATTGACTGGAATTTGGGGGCTGGTCACTCACACAGTAGCAAGGCTTTTGTGGATTTATTGGATGATTGTTTTCTACATCAGCATGTTCGGGAGGCAACTAGAGGGAGTAATACTCTTGATTTGATTATCAGTAGTGATTCTTCATGCATTAAGAATCTGCAGATAAATGAACCACTTGGTGGCAGTGATCACAGTGTGCTGAAGTGGGAGTTACTCAAAGAGGTAACTACCATTAGGGGTAAAGGGAAGGGGTATTGCTTTCGTAAAGGCGACTACAATGGACTGAGACAGTATTTAAATTCTATACAGTGGGATCAACTGATGATATTGCCAACAGCAAATTCAAAATGGGAAGCATTCAAAGAACTTATTGTGGAAGCTACTAGGCTTTACATACCAACTAAGAAATATTGTTCAAGGTTTAGGCCTAAATGGTTGTCAGATGAACTAATGAGACATGTGGCAGAGAAGAAAAATGCATGGGATACATATAAATTAATGGGTGACATGGAAGCCTATGATAGATACAAGTTGATCTGTAACCAAGTTACAAAGGAGGTTAGGCAGGCGAAGGCAGATTACGAGAGATCCTTGGCAAGGGATGCGAAGAAAAACAGCAAAGAGTTCTTTACTTATGTAAACTCTAGAAGGAAGGGGATGAATCAGATTGGTCCACTTGAGATCGATGGGTCAACTGTTGATGACCCTGCTCGGGTAGCTAACAAACTAAATGAATATTTTGCATCGACATTCACACATGAGGAGTTATTCAGCGAGGGGAATGCCAGAGGTGTATTCAACTCTAGCAGTAAGCTAGAGAATCTTGTAATAACTGAGAGCAAAGTGGAGGAGAAAATGTTGAAGATAAACACAAGAAAGGCACCTGGGGTGGATGGGATCTATCCAGTTATATTAAAGGAGGCAGCAAAGGAGGTAAGCAAACCCTTAGCCATAATTATGAGAGCTTCCTTGGACTCAGGGGAGGTACCCATTGACTGGAGATGTGCAAATGTGACCCCAATTCACAAAGGGGGATCAAAGGCTGACACAAGTAATTATAGACCTGTGAGTTTAACTTCTGTTCCCGGAAAATTAATGGAGGCACTGGTGAAAGAAGCACTGCAGGATCATCTAGACAAGACTTCAGTTATAGCTAGGACACAGCATGGTTTTGTTAAGGGGAAGTCTTGCCTGACCAATTTGATTGTATACTATGATGCAGTCACAAAAGAACTGGATGCAGGGAATAACTTTGATATTATATACTTGGATCTTAGAAAGGCTTTTGATACTGTTGCACATGGAAGACTGCTGCACAAATTGGAGCAGTGTGGCATTGGAGGCAAGTTGCTGCTATGGATAAAGGGGTGGTTGAGGGGGAGAAGACAGAGAGTGGTAATCAATGGACACTGCTCATCGTGGACTAATGTTATTAGTGGAGTCCCTCAGGGTTCAGTATTGGGGCCTTTATTGTTTTCTGTATTTATAAATGATATTGATGATGGTATATCAGGCTTAATGTCCAAGTTTGCAGACGATACGAAGGTTGGCAGGGTTGTCAAGGACACTACTGACACTATGCTGCTGCAACAGGATTTGGAAAGGTTGAGCAGATGGGCTTCGAGGTGGCAAATGAAGTTTAACATTGACAAATGTAAAGTACTACATATGGGAAACAGCAACCCCAGAGCAACGTATCAACTCTGTGGTACTACACTGACAGTGGTAGAGAATGAAAGGGACCTGGGGGTGGTGGTGCAGGCAGATATGAAGTTCTCTGAGCAGTGCAGACGAGCTGCAAGAGTAGCTCATGGTGTATTGTCAATGATATATAGGAATTTTTCTAGCAGGGATAAGGAGGTGATTATTCCCTTGTATAAGGCAATGGTCAGGCCACACCTAGAGTACTGTATACAGGCCTGGAGGCCTCATTTCAGGAAGGATGTAGAGCTGCTGGAACGAGTACAGAGAAGGGCAACTAGATTGGTGAATGGGACAAAGGGGTTCTCTTACGAAGAAAGGCTTAAGTTTTGCAAATTACAGTGTCTGGAAACTAGGTACCAGCGGGGTGATCTGATAGAGGTGTACAAAGCCTTGAATGGTTTGAGCATGCTCAATGCTGATGGGATTCTTCCTCTAGCTCAGAAAAATCACCTGAGAGGGCATAAATTCAAATTGAGGAAAGACAGATGTAGGATAGATGTGCGGAAATTTGCCTTTAGCCAGCGGGTGGTTGGTGGGTGGAACAGACTTCCATCCCTTGTCGTGGAAGTTGATAGCCTAAATAAGTTTAAGGCTCAGCTGGACAGGTATTTTGAACGAACAGAGGGGTGAAGTGGAAGTGGGTTTTTTTTTTTTTTTTTTTGGCTGATGCTGCATAAGCTTGCTTTCTTGCATCAAATGCCTCTACTAATGCTAATGCTAATGCTAATGCTAATTTATTTTTTATAAGGTCACTATTCGGCGGAAAATCCGATTGGTATTTACCATGAAGTGCGTTGAAGTACCTTTCTAAATTTCATTTTTTGGGTATAGCCACGGAAGCATTGCAAATCAAACAGCAACATTTTGCTTTCACCATTACAAAAAAGTATTCTAGTCCCCACTCTTGATTAAAATGATACCTTTTACTCTTTTTCGTAGTATTCATTTTAAATCAAAAGGTATTAAATCAATATACAGGGTGATTCACTACCAGTGCGACAAATTTGCAGGAGGTGTGGGGGGAACAAAGACGAATCGGAATCACATAGCATTGCAGGGTCCGAAATGCCTTCGTCATGCGTAGAGGACGTTGAACGGGAGGTCGCGTGAACAGCGATCCCGCTGGACGTCAGCATTTGCGAACCGGTTCCCGAGGCAGTAGGATGGACGAGTATTCAAACGTTGAACTGGCCGACATGCACCTCGCGTAATGAGCTGTAACGGGCGCGCCGCTCTGCTCTTGTACCAGGAACGTTTCCCGCACAGGCGTGCTCCTCATCATACGATTTTCGCACGTGCACAGAAGGTTAGGTGAGACTGGTTGTTTCACGAGAGGTACCATGAATCGAGAGCGAACGACGAGGACGCCAGACAATGAGGAGAATGTCGTACATCTTGCAGAAGGCAATCCGAGTACAAGTACTCGAGCGATAGGCCAACGATTGGGTATTTCCCAATCCACTGTATGGAGGATACTGTCAACAAACCAAATGAGTTCATACCCATCTGCAACGTCCAATCATTGGAGCCTGCGGATAATCCACTCCGGAGGACTTTTACTACTTGGTTTCTTCAACAGAAACGGCATTTCGGACCCTGCAATGCTATGTGATTCCGATTCGTCTTTGCGCCCCCTACACTCCCTGCAAGTTTGTCGCACTGGTAGTGAATCACCCTGTATAAGTACTGTCCAGTTATTAAATCAGCAAAAGCAATGCTTACCGATTAAAACACTTTTAAGTTGCGCGAACCGGAAAAATATTCTGTCTGAACAGCTAACGTAGGATAATTGATGAAGAGGATTCCCGAATGAGGAAGTTGTTTACAAAATAACCGGACAAACACACCACCGTTTATTGCTCTGTTTGATTATATCCTTATAAGAATTAGTTTTGAATGCCGTTGTGATATTTTTCCAAAGCTATTTCTGGAGGTCACGACCATAAAACAATAAAAACAATTTGCACTTTTCTGTTAGTGCAATCTGATTATAAACGGGTAATAAACTGAATCTTATTGCATTTTCAATAATACCGACAGCTGGAAACGTGGTATTTTACGTTATTATGGTGAAATGTGTTTCTCCTTCAATGAAATCTTCAATCATGCAAAAAAAACCCCAAAATAAATTTTCAAAATCTGCTCTTCATTCCTATTTTTGAAGCTTCGTAAAAAAATTAATAAAATAACGCGCAGGTAGCGAAACCCTCTGCGCAATATAAAATTTTGGTAGTATACCTGACCGCGCAAATCGAGGGATGACTGCATATGGGAAACAGTAACCCCAGAGCAACGTATCAACGCTGTGGTACTACACTGACAGTTTTAGAGAATGAAAGGGACCTGGGGGTGGTTGTGCAGGCAGATATGAAGTTTTCTGAGCAGTGCAGATGGGCTGCAAGAGTGGCTCATGGTGTATTGTCGATGATATATAGGAATTTTTCTAGCAGGGATAAGGAGATGATTATTCCCTTGTATAAGGCAATGGTCAGGCCACACCTAGAGTACTGTATACAGGTCTGGAGGCCTCATTTCAAGAAGGATGTAGAGATGCTGGAACAAGTACAGAGAAGGGCAACAAGATTAGTGAATGGAACAAAGGGGTGCTCTTACGAAGAAAGGCTAAGTTTTGCAAATTACAATGTCTGGGGACTAGGCACCAGCGAGGTGATCTGATAGAGGTGTATAAAGCCTTGAATGGGTTGAGCATGCTCAATGCTGAGGAAAGACAGATGTAGGATAGACGTGAGGAAATTTGCCTTTAGCCAGCGGGTGGTTGGTTGGTGGAACAGACTTCCATCCCTTGTCGTGGAAGTTGATAGCCTAAATAAGTTTAAGGCTCAGCTGGACAGGTATTTCGAACGAACAGAGGGGTGAAGTGGAAGTGGTTATTTTTTATTTATTTATTATTATTATTATTTTTTTTTTTTTTGGCTGATGCTGCATAAGCTTGCTTTCTTGCATCAAATGCCTCTACTAATGCTAATGCTAATGCTATTTAAAATTCGTCGTGATCGACCAAAATTAAAGCCGCGATCGACTCGTTGGCCACCCCTAGTCTAATGGAAAACCGCAGAGATTAGTAGCTTGAGAGCAATCGGTGGGCGGAATTAGACCTACCAATCAGTTCTCGTCGCAAAGATCCATCGGATTGCTTCCCACATTCTAAAGATTATTTATTATTATTATTATTTATTATGTTTTTTGCATAGCGTAGGGATGTGGAGAAGTTTACTTCTTATTGACGTAAACTTCCTGGAGTTGTTCAAACGACAAGGCAGTCTTAATGTTGAAGGCAAAATATATACAAAATAAACGTTGGCTCATTTGGCTTAGAATCGTGTTGGCCGAAATCATATAAAATTATTGGGAAAAGAAACCAGAGTTCATTAAAATACGCTAACATTTAACAGATCTCGATTAATTTTCATCGCATTAAGATTAACCTGGGCAAACGACATTGGAAAATACAATTCATAGAAGGAATATTTGCGAGAACATTAAAACTTCTGCTTAGTCTAAATAATACAGGTAGATAATTACTCTACCGCTTAGTGAAGTTTGATTGTAGCAGATTTTTAACATTGAATTTAAACTAGGAATGTGCTGTAATCGGTAAGTACTAGCTTGACATTTTGGAAATGTGTTTTTAAAAGCTTAAGAGTGCAAGCACTTTGAGATGAGTGCGTCATATTTCAGGCGTGTTCTATTTTTATTTCTTAAATTTATTGAATTTTTGGTTAGGCTTTACAATATGGTACCTCTTCCGATCGATCGTTGCGAGTGCAATGATTGATATGCCTAGTGTGTGTAATCTCCCTCCTCTTCCGCTGTTTTAAAATCGGAAACTCCTTTTCCGATTTTAAAACAGTGACAAGGGGTGGGGACAAACACCCTAGGCGCAACGATTAATCAGAAGGGGTACCAGACTGTAAACACTAACAAAAAGTATTACAAAAATGGAGTGCATATTACATTGAGAGGCATGTGTATTGAAGTCAAAACAATTACTTTTATATATTAATGATTAATTATAGCAGGGATGAAAAGGCATTATATTAAAATATATAGTATATACATATTACACTGTATAATGTATAGAGTAATTAACTGGTAACAAGATAGTTATCTACTTTTCGCTTCAATACACATGTGGACATGTGTATTGAAGCAATATACTGTATATCACTACAAATGGGCCAGATATGTGTGTTCTTTTCTGGCCTCTGTTGGCTACCCAGAAGCATCAGTTACTTGGACAGATGATTCTCGGTCCTCGTCCACACCACGGGAAGGTGGACTAGTCCCAGTAAAACACGCACTGTCTCAAAAGAGACGCTGATCCACCTAGTGTTGCCAGAAGGTGGGCTAGGATCCTCTGCGGGCCCATTCCAGAGCGGGGGGGGGGGGGGGGAAGAGAGAGAAAAAAAAAGTCACTCGTGGTGCAGATTATGAGGACAAAATAAATAAAATAAAAGAAAAAAAATAATAAAATAAAAGAAAAAAATACTAATAAATAATAATAAATAAATAAAAGGAAAAGAAAAATTATAAAATAAGAAAAGAAAGAAATTAAAAAATATATAATAATACAATAGATAGATAAAAAAAAACTAGTGATACTGATTAAAAAAAAAAAAAAGAAGAGTAATTAATAAAAATAAGTAGACAATAAATTTCAATAAGGCCATATCTAAATGACAAATTAAGCAGAAATAATAAAAAAAAAAAAAAAAAAACCAGCTGCACCGGTTTAACTAACTCCAGGCAGAACGCAGCGAAAAAAAAAAAAATAAATAAATAAAAAATAATAATAAAAAAAAAAGGTTTTTCACTGTGGACTTTCAGTTTGTTGCATGAGTATTTCTACTGTCTTGCTTTGGCATGGGTTCGCCTTCTACACTCGAAGACTTGTGCAGCATAAGTCTGCAGTGCTGAGAGATTTTCTGGTGTTCGGAGTAGGAGATCTGGTTGATGCTCAGTGGTGTTTGGTACTACCTATGTAAGAGCTCTTCTTATGTCTTCATACAGCGAACATTCAAGTAGGAGATGCTTCCAGTTCTCCTTTTCTCCACAGAAACAGCATTAGCCTTAGTAGAGGCATTTCATGCAAGAAAGCAAGCTTATGCAGCATCAGCCAAAAAAAAAAAGTAAAATAAATAAATAAAAAATAACCACTTCCACTTCACCCCTCTGTTCATTCGAAATACCTGTCTAGCTGAGCCTTAAACTTATTTAGGCTATCAACTTCCACGACAAGGGATGGAAGTCTGTTCCACCTACCAACCACCTGCTGGCTAAAGGCAAATTTCCGCACATCTATCCTACATCTGTGTTTCCTCAATTTGAATTTATGCCCTCTCAGGTGATTATTCTGAGCAAGAGGAAGAATCCCATCAGCACTGAGCATGCTCAAACCATTCAAGGCTTTGTACACCTCTATCAGATCATCTCGCTGGTGCGTAGTCTCCAGACACTGTAATTCGCAAAACTTAAGCCTTTCTTCGTAAGAGCACCCCTTTGTTCCATTGACTAATCTTGTTGCCCTTCTCTGTACTCGTTCCGGCAGCTCTACATCCTTCTTGAAATGAGGCCTCCAGACCTGTATACAGTACTCTAGGTGTGGCCTGACCATTGCCTTATACAATGGAATAATCACCTCCTTATCCCTGCTAGAAAAATTCCTATATATCATTGACAATACACATGAGCTACTCTTGCAGCCCGTCTGCACTGCTCAGAGAACTTGATATCTGCCTGCACAGCCACCCCCAGGTCCCTTTCATTCTCTGCCACTGTCAGTGTAGTACCACAGAGTTGATACGTTGCTCTGGGGTTGCTGTTTCCCATATGTAGTACTTTACATTTGTCAATGTTAAACTTCATTTGCCACCTCTCAGCCCATCTACTCAACCTTTCCAGATCCTGTTGCAGCAGCATAGTGTCAGTAGTGTCCTTGACAACCCTGCCAACCTTCTTATCGTCTGCAAACTTGTACATTAAGCTTGATATACCATCATCAATATCATTTATAAATACAGAAAACAAAGAACCCAATACTGAACCCTGAGGAACTCCACTAATAACATTAGTCCACGATGAGCAGTGTCCATTGATTACCACTCTCTGTCTTCTCCCCCTCAACCACCCCTTTATCCATAGCAGCAATTTGCCTCCAATGCCACACTGCTCAAATTTGTGCAGCAGTCTTCCATGTGCAACAGTATCAAAAGCCTTTCTCAGAACCAAGTATATAATATCAAAGTTATTCCCTGCATCCAGTTCTTTTGTGACTGCATCATAGTATCCAATCAAATTGGTCAGGCAAGACTTCCCCCTAACAAAACCATGCTGTGTCCGAGCAATAACTGATGTCTTGTACAGATGATCCTGCAGTGCTTCTTTAACCAGTGCCTCCATTAATTTTCCGGGAACAGAAGTTAAACTCACAGGTCTATAATTACTTGTGTCAGCCTTTGATCCTCCTTTGTGAATTGGGGTCACATTTGCACATTGCAAGTCCATGGGTACCTCCCCTGAGTCCAAGGAAGCTCTCATAATTATGGCTAAGGTTTGCTTACTTCCTTTGCTGCCTCCTTTAATATAACTGGATAGATCCCATCCACCCCAGGTGCCTTTCTTGTGTTTATCTTCAACAATTTCTCCTCCACTTTACTCTCAGTTATTACAAGATTCTCTACCTTACTGCCAGAGTTGAATACACCTCTGGCATTCCCCTCGCTGAATAACTCCTCATGTGTGAATGTCGATGCAAAATATTCATTTAGTTTGTTAGCTACCTGAGCAGGATCATCAACAGTTGACCCATCGATATCAAGTGGACCAATCTGATTCATCCCCTTCCTTCTAGAGTTTACATAAGTAAAGAACTCTTTGCTGTTTTTCTTCGCATCCCTTGCCAAGGATTTCTCGTAATCTGCCTTTGCCTGCCTAACCTCCTTTGTAACTTGGTTACAGATCAACTTGTATCTATCATAGGCTTCTGTGTCACGTGTTAATTTGTATGTATCCCATGCATTTTTCTTCTCTGCCATATGCCTCATTAGTTCATCTGACATCCATTTAGGCCTAAACCTTGAACAATATTTCTTAGTTGGTATGTAAAGCCTAGTAGCTTCCAAGATAAATTTTTTGAATGCTTCCCATTTTGAATTTGCTGTTGGTAACATCATCAGTTGATCCCACTGTATAGAATTTAAATACTGTCTCAGTCCATCGTAGTCGCCTTTATGAAAGCAATACCCCTTCCCTTTACCCCTAATGGTAGTTACCTCTTTGAGTAACTCCCACTTCAGAACACTGTGATCACTGCCAACAGCTATCTGTTGTAGATAGTCCTGGCTGAAAAAGCTTCTCATTGAGGGAGCCATTTCCAGTGACCAAGGAGGGGATTCCAAGGTCAGCGACAGCCAGGACTCAACAGTTTTTGTTGCAGTAAATGAGACCTCTGGAAGGAATTTTCTAGTGACAGCACCTGTTACAGAGGTATCCCATCTGGTCTGCCAAATGTTTATTAGTTCATTGTAGCATCTGAGTCTTTCGGCTTGGGGTTGCTGTTTAGATCCAGTTCAATTTCAAGGATTTTAGTTGGATTTTCTTCTTGATCCTGAAGTTTAGACCTCGATAGATGACGTACAAACACAGTGGTAATGTTCTGGTGATCACTTGAATGGTAGCTGTCGACACTGTCTGGAAAATTCTATGAGTAGACAAAAGCATGCTTCACTGGATGGAGTTAAGTTTGTCTCTCATTTTGACTAGCTTCACTCTATGAAACCACGCTCCATGCCACAATAGGCAAAAAGACTGCTCTGTAGTATAAGGGCAGAGTTTTATTTGAGAGAGTCCCAGTCACATCTGAAAATCTAATGATGGCCGCTGAGAATCTTTTAGCCTTGGTCCCTAAGTACATAAGATGTTGATAGAAGCTCAGCTTGTGATCAATAATCACGCCCAGGACTTACGTCTGTGTTACGATCGGGAGTCGCTTTCCAGAGATCTTAATTTGTGGTGGGCATCTGAGATCTTGCTTGGATTTGAAAAGCATCATTTTTTTTATCCGGATTGATTTGTAGTTTGTTGAGCACCGTCCAGGAGTAGAGATCGGACAGGATACGATTTGCTTTACACTCTAGGTCAAAGCGGGATTTTCTAGGAACAACGATAGTGAGATCATCTGCGAAAGCCACTATTTTACATTCATCCAAGAGTTTTGTGAGTCAGCTGTGGAGGACCATATTCCAGACAAAGAGCCCTAGAACAGAACCTTGTGGGCACCCTCGGGAGGTCAGTCTGGTTACCTGCAGGTAGTTGGATTTAACTACTATCTCGCGCTCTCTGAAATAATTTCGAAAGAGCTGATATAGCTGGAGGGAGCACTGAGCCTGGTGGAGGTGGGCCGATGCACTCTCCCACCAGACAGTGTCAAAGGCACCCTTGAAATCAACAAAGATAGCCAGTTCATATTGGGATGTAGAATTTTCTATGTGGAGGACCAGATAAAACAGCGCCTCCTCAGAAGAGTGCCCTGGCATTAGCATTAGTAGAGGCATATGATACAATAAAGCAAGCTTATGCAGCATCAGCCAAAAAAAAAAAAAAAAAAAAAAAAACACGCTCCCATTTCACCCCTCCGTTTGTTCCAAGTACCTGTCTAGCTCAGCCTTAAATTCATTTAGGCTATCAACTTCCGCAACAAAGGATGAAAGTCTGTTCCACCAATCAACCACCCGTTGGCCAAACGCAAACTTCCGCACATTTATCCTACATCTGTCTTTCCTCAATTTGAATTTATGCCCTCTCAAATGATTATTCTGAGCAAGAGGAAGAATTCAATCAGCATTGAGCATGCTCAAACCATTCAAGGCTTTATACACCTCAATCAGATCACCTCTCAGGTGCCTAGTCTCCAGACACTGTAATTTGCAAAACTTAAGCCTTTCTTCGTAAGAGCACCCCTTTGTTCCATTCACAATTCTTGTTGCCCTTCACTGTACTCATTCCAACAGCTCAACATCCTTAAAATGAGGCCTCCAGACCTGTATACAGTACTCAAGGTGTGGCCTGACCATTGCCTTATATAAGGGGATAATCACCTCCTTATCCCTTCTAGAAAAATTCCTGTATATCATTGACAAGACACTATGAGCTACTCTTGCAAACCGCCTGCACAATTACCCCCAAGTCCTTTTCGTTCTCTACTACTGTCAGTGTAGTGCCACAGAGTTGATACGTCACTCTGGGGTTGCTGCTTCCCATATGTAGTACTTTACATTTGTCAATGTTAAACTTCATTTGCCACTTCTCAGCCCATCTGCTGAACATTTCTAGATCCTGTTCCAGCAGCGTACTGTCATTAGTGTCCTTAACAACCCTGCAAACTTGGACATTAAGCTTGATATACCATCATCAATATCATTTATAAATACAGAAAACAACAATGGACCCAAAACTGAACCCTGAGGGATTCCACTAATAACATTAGTCCACGATGAGCAGTGTCCATTGAATACCACTCCCTGTGTTCTCCCACTCAACCATCCTTTTATTCATAGCAGCAATTTGTCTCCAATGCCACACTGCTTCAATTTGTGCAGCAGTCTTCCATTTGTAACAGTATCAAAAGCCTTTCTAAGATCCAAATATATAATATCAAAGTTATTCCCTGCATCCAGTTCCTTTGTGACCACATCATAGTATCCAATCAAATTGGTCAGGCAAGACTTTTCCTTAACAAAACCATGCTGTGTCCGAGCTATAACTGAAATCTAGTCCAGATGATCCTGCAGTGCTTCTTTAGCCAGTACCTTCATTAATTTTCCTGGAACAGAAGTTAAACTAACAGGTCTGTAATTACTTGTGTTGCCCTTTGATCCTCCTTTGTGAATTGAGGTCACATTTGCACATCTCCAGTCCATGGGTACCTCCCCTGAGTCCAAAGAAGCTCTCATGATTATGGCTAAGGGTTTGCTTACTTCCTTTGCTGCCTCCTTTAATATAACTGGATAGATCCCGTTCACCCCGGGTGCCTTTTTTATATTTATCTTCAACAATTTCTCCTCCATTTTCCTCTCAGTTATTACAAAATCATCCAGCTCACTGCCAGAGTTTAACTAACCTCTGGCATTCCCCTCCCTGAATAACTCCTCATGGGTGAATGTAGATGCAAAATACTCATATAGTTTGTTAGCCACCTGAGCAGGATCATCAACAGTTGAACCATCGATATCCAGTGGACCAATCTGATTCATCCCTTTACTTCTAGAGTTTACATAGACCACCGTAGTCACCTTTATGAAAGCAAAAATCCTTCCCTTTATCCCTGATGGTAGTTACCTTTTTGAGTAAATCCCACTTCAGCACACTGTGATCACTGCCACCTAGTGGTTCCTTTATCTGCAGATTCTTAATGCATGAAGAATCACTACTGATAATCAGATCAAGAGTATTACTCCCTCTTGTTGCCTCCTGAACATGCTGATGTAGAAAACAATCATCCATTAAATCCACAAAAGCTTTGCTAGTTTATGAATGAACAACCCACAAATTGTAGTCAATATCTGGGAAATTAAAATCCCCCATTTTAAGACTCACTGATTTACTGGCCCACTCTATTTCCATGTACAGTTCCTCATTATACTCATCAGAGTCATTAAGCCTATAACACACTCCTACCCTCAATTTTTGATTTCCCAGTGCTTATTGTAATGATGGAGTTCTCCATAATGTGATTCTGGACATTGACCTGATATGCCATTCTCTGAAGCAGGCTGGATTAGCTCTATTCCTGGCATGCATCCAGATGTGCATATTACTATCATTGGATCCCAAACCGAAACTTGATTCATCACTAAAGAAGATATGTTACCATTTTTGTCCCCAAGCAGCTTTCTCCTTGCAAAACTGTAGATGCTGACAATAATGTAGTGAGAGAGGCAGACATGCAATGTATGGTGAGAATGCAACTCCACTTATAGCATTTAACTACTAATTGTGCTCCTTGACAGAAATGCTAATGGGGTACATATGATTTTAGAAATCTGGTGGATCATGGGTGATGTGGTAGTAGTGACATGTGATGCAAGAAAGCAAGTGTATGAGCTTATGCAGCATCAGCCAAAACAAAAAAAAAAAAAAAAAATTTCAAAACAAATCCCTCTAAATGTTTGTCCAGTTCCTCCTTAAATTTATTTAACCTATCAACTTCCACAATGACAGATGGAAGTTTGTTCCAGCAATTAACCACCCGCTGGCTAAAGGCAAATTTCCGGACATCTATTCTACATCCGTCTTAATTCAATTTGAATTTATGCCCCCTTAGGTTCATAATCTGAAAAAGTGGAAGAATTCCATCAGAATTCAGCGTGCTCAACCCATTCAAGGCCTTCCTCAATCAGATCATCTCACAAGTGCCTAGTCTCCAGCCACTGCAATTTGCCGAACTTAAGCCTCTCTTGGTAAGAGGATCCCTTCATTCCACTCACCAATCTTGTTGCCCTTCTCTGTACATGCTCAAGCAAATCTACATCCTTCCTAAAATGAGGCCTCCAAACCTGTACACAGTACTGAAGGTGTGGTCTGACCATTGCCTTATACAGAGGGACAACCACCTCCTTTTCCCTGCTAGCAAAATTCCTATATATCATTGACAAAACCCCATGACCTGCCCTGGCAGCCTGTCTGCATTGCTCAGAAAACTTCATATCTGACTGCACAATTACTTCCAGGTCTTTTTCATTTTCCTACCACCTTAAGTGTAGTACCACCCAGTTGGTACGTTTCTCTGTGGTTACTTCTACCCATATGCAGTACTTTGCATTTGTCAATGTTAAACTTCAGTTGCCACTTCTCAGCCCATCTGCCTAAATTTTTTAGATCCTGTTGCAGTAGCACACTGCCATTACTGTCATTAACAACCCTGCCAACCTTTGTATCATCTGCAAAATTGAACATTAAAATTGATATACCTTCATCAATATCATTGATAAATACAGAAAACAACAATGGACCCAACACCAAACCCTGGGGGTTTGGTGTCCATTGATTACTACACTCTGTCCATTGATTACTACATTGATTGCAGTGTCCATTGATTACTACACTCTGTCATCTCCCACTCAACCATCCCTTTATCCCAACTATAATTGCAGTCTTGTCTAGATGACGGATGGACAAGATTTTGCAGCTCCGACGAATGCTAAGTTTTTATTTAGCTGTTTCATTGACTTAATTGTTATATTAAATTATTTTCTATAAGTAGCTTTATAGTCCTAGTCAAGTTTTGTGAGTTTTTTTGAATTTAGATAGCGATTTTGAAAGTTAATATTTAGCGTCTGTATATATTACTGTTTGTAACTTGCCAACATTGTTATATGATATGGAATGGTGTAACGTCTATACTGAACTTGATAGCGTAAGGTTTAACGTAAAACTAGATAGTGAAATATGGAGCACTGTAGTAGAAATCTGTTAGCTTAGTTTAGCATTATCAATTAATCAATTAAAAATTTATTAATCTTATTAAATTTCATCGTTAATTAAATTGTACTTAAACAGAATCATGACCCAGACTAGAGCAGCAAAGCAACTTGCACAAAGTAGCTGTAGTATTGTGACTCGGGGAGTACCAGGGGGCGATTCTCCAATGCATCACATGCTAAAAAAATGTGCAAAATGGGAAATGTTTGTAGACCTGTCTAGAACAGGCCATGATCTAACCAAGGAGAATGTCTTTATGTGTGCGCTAGGTGGAGAGCCTGTGTATGGAGGAGGGGGTTACGCTGTTAGTTAAGAAACACATAAAATCTAAGGAAGTGCATCCAGCTGATATGGGTGGAGAGTGCAATGTTGAGTCAGTTTAGTGTGACATAAGCACTGGGAAAGGGAAAATGAGTAGCAGTGTGTTATAGCCCTAATGACTCTGATCAGTACAATGAACAATTGTGCGGAGAAATAGAGTGGGTCAGTGAATCAGAGTTGTCTTGTAATGGGGGAATTTAACTTTCCAGATATTGACTGGAACTTCTGGATTGGTCACTTGCATGCTAGCAAGACTTTTGTGAATTTATTAGAGGATTGTTTTCTACAGCAACATGTTCAAGGGGAACCAGAGGGAGTAATACTCTTGATCTTATTATCAGCAGAGATTATTCATGCATTAAGAATTTGCAGATAAAGGAACCACTAGGTGACAGTGATCACAGTGTACTGATGTGGAATTTATTTAAAGATGTAACTACCATCAAGGGTAAAGGGAAGGGTTTTTTGTTTTCGTAAAGGTGACTACAGTGGTCTCGGACAGTTTTTAAATTCTATACAGTGGGATCAACTGATGATATTTAAAATAGTAAATTCTAAATGGAAAGCCTTTGGGGAATTGATCTTGGAAGCTACTAGGCTCTTCATACCACCTAAGAAACACTGTTCCAAGATTTAGACCAAAATGGATGTCAGATGAACTAATGAGGCTCGTGGCAGAGAAGAAAAATGCGTGGGATGCATATAAATTATCAGGTGACAGAAGTATATGGCAGATATAAGCAAGTCTGTAATCAAGTCAGAAAGGAGGTTAGGCAAGCCAAGACTGATTACGAGAAATCCTTGGGGCAAAGGATGCAAAGAAAAACAACAAAGATTTCTTTACTTACGTAAACTCTAGAAGGAAGGGGATGAATCAGATTCGTCCACTTGATGTTGGTGGTTCAACTGTTGATGATCCAACTCAGATAGCTGACAAACTGAATGAGTATTTTGCATCTACATTAACATATAAGGAGTCATTCAATGAGGGGAATGCCAGACGTTTATCAAATGCTAACAAGGAGCTAAGTGATTTTGTAATAACTGAGAGCAAAGTGGTGGAGAAATTGTTGAAGTTAAACATAAAAAAGCCACCTGGGGGTGGATGGAATCTACCCAGTTATATTGAAGGAGGCAGTGAGGGTAGTTAGCAAACCCTTAGCCATAATTCTGAGAGCACTGTTAGATTCGGAGGAGGTCCCCATGGACTGGAGATGTGCAAACGTATCCCCAATTCACATGTGGTTCAAAGGGTGACAAATAATTATAGACCTGTTAGTTTAACTTCTGTTCTGGGGAAAATAATGGAGTCGCTGGTTAAAGAATTCATGTGGGATCACCTAGACAAAACTGCAGAAATAGTTCAGACCCAGCATTGGTTTGTTAAGGGGAAGTCTTGTCTGACCAATGTCTGTCTGATTGGATACTACGATGTGGTCACAAAGGAACTGGATGCAAAAAATAATTTTGATGTTATATACTTGGATTTCAGGAAAACTTTTGATACTGTTGTACATGGAAGACTGCTTTACAAATTGGAGCAGCTTTACAAATATGGCATTAAGGGCAAGTTGCTGCAATGGATAAAAGGATGGTTGAGTGGTAATAAATGGACACTGCTCTATGTGGACTAATGTTATTAGTGGAATCCCCAAGGGTTGGTGCTGGGCCCATTGTTGTTTTGTGTATTTATCAATGATATCGATGAAGGTATATCAAGCTTAATGTCCAAGTTTGCAGGACATTAAGCAAGTTTGGCAGGGTTGTTAATGACAGTAAAGACTGTTCTAGATCCTATTGCTACAGCAACTGGATCTAGAATAGTTAAGCAGAAAGGGTTGAGAAGCGGGAACTAAAGTTTAACATTGACAAATGCAAAGTACTGCATACGGGTAGCAGTAACCCAAGAGAAATGTACCAACTGTGCGGTACTACAATCAGAGAGGTGGAGAATGAAAAAGACCTGGGGATAATTGTGCAGTTAAATATGAAGTTCTCTGAGCAGTGCAGATGGGCTGCCAGAGCAGGTCATGGAGTTTTGTCAATGATATATGGGAATTTTGTTAGTAGAGACAAGGAGGTGTTATCCCCTTGTATAAGGCAATGGTCAGGCCACACCTTGAGTACTGCATATAGATCTGGAGGCCTCATTTTAGGAAAGATGTAGAGTTGCTAGAATGAGTACAGAGAAGGGTAACAAGATTGGTGAGAGGAGCAAAGGGGTGCTCTTACCAAAACAGGCTTAAGTTCTGCAAGTTGCAGCATCTGAAGAACAGGCGCCTTCGAGGTGATCTGACTGAGGTGTATAAGGCCTTGAAAGGTTTGGGCAGGCTTAATGCTGATGGGATACTTCCGCTTGCTCAGATTAAGAACCTGAGGGGGCATAGATTCAAATTGAGGAAAGACAGTTGTAAAATAGTTGTGTGGAAGTTTGCCTTTAGCCAGCGGGTAGTTGATTGCTGGAGCAGAATTCCATCTGTTGTTGTGGAAGTTGATAGCTTAAATAATTTTAAGGCTGAACTAGACAAATATTTGGAGTGACTGGATGGATGAAATGAGAAGGGTTTTTTTAGCTGATGCTATATAAGCTTGCTTTGTTGCATCATAAGCCTCAACTAATGCTAATGATCCTGCATTACTTCTTGAACCAGTGACTCCATTATTTTTCCCTGGAACAGAAGTTCAACTAACAGGTTTGTAATTACTCGCATCACTCTTTGATCCTCTTTGTGAATTGGGGATACATTTCTACTTCTCCAGTCTGTGGAGACCTCCCTGAATCCAAGTATGCTCCCATAGACTAAGAATCATAATTATGGCTAAGGGTTTGCTTATTTCTTTTGGTGCCTCCTTTAATATTACAGGATAGATTCCATCCACCCAAGGTGTCTTTATGGTTAACTTCAACAATTTCTCTTCCACTTTCCTCTCAGTTATTAAAAAATCATTTAGCTTCCTATTAGAGTTTGTTATCCTTTCTTATTTGTTTATTATCTCCATTTTTATCATTGACTGACAGCGAGTGAAATGGCAATCAAAAAATCCTTCGCATTTCAACAATTGTATGCTACCCAGACTCTTTAATGATATGAAGTTAAAAAATGGAAAGACTGGATATGTTACATTAAAGCAGTAGTTCCCAACCTTTTTTTAATCGTGAACCCCTTTCAGCATAATATTTTTATCGTGAACACCCCCCAGCCTATATTCTCTGAAATCATATAAAAGTACTGAATTTTGATTATAAAATATTTCCAGTACTATGTTTTTATAAGCGATATTGCATAATAAAAATTATTATTAAGTATTATTTATACTTTGTAAAGCAGTTATTGATTAGTCCAAACTAGATTTTGAACTGGCTAAGAGTAGAAAACTTGATTCTTACTCTAATGGTAGATGAGCATTTTGGTCCTTCCAAAGCTTGGCTGCAATTTTAGCCCATCTCTGTTCCCGCCTCTGTCAAAACCAGATGGTTCTGTTGCCACATCAGCCAAAGATAAAGGCTGACCTGTTAGCAACCTATTTTTTTTTTTCACCTCATGTATTGATGATCTTGGTAAATCACCTTAAACCGTTCCCAGTACACTCCATTCAATGAATCCTGTGGTTTCCGTCAAAAGAGTATTAGAAGGATTTTGATGAATCTAATGCTACAAAAGCTTCAGGTCTTGAAGGTATTTCTCCACTTATTCTCAAAACCTGTGCCTGTGAACTTGCCCTTGTTTTGTGTCATCTTGTTCCACTTTCTTATTCCAAAGATGTTTTTCATTCTGCTTGGAAATTTTCTCATATCCAGGCAGTTTCTAAAAAGGGTGACAAATTCCTTCCATCCAATTATCACCCCATTGCGATTACTTCTAATCTTTCCAAAGTAATGGAATAATCAATTAACTGCCAACTCAAACTATCTGGAAATCTTTCATCTGGTCAATGATCGGCAGTATGGATTCCATCAGTGTCATTCCGGCTTATGTACATCTATGCAAGAACTTCAGCAAGAATTAGAAGAGACAGAAAACGGAATGAAGACATAAGAGAGAAAATGGAATTGAAATTTGTTATTTGGTTTGTAGGAGCATTAGCAACTAAGGCCATATTGCTCCGGGGATATGCGGTGGTCATTCCCTAACCTTTCTGCATCCTCCGTATTTGGTGGTCACGGGCTCGAACCCTGGTCTAATCAAGAAGCGTGTGCTATGCACTGCTGTTCCTGCCCACCTGGCTATGGAGGCGCCATGGAAGTGAAAAAGAATATTATTGACACTACGAAAGAAAAGCATTTAACGTGGTATGAACATGTAAAACGGATGCAAAAAACGAGATATTCAAAGGCTATCCTGGAAGAAGGAGAAGAGGAAGACCTAGGAGGACATGGATGGAGGGAGTATGGGAATGCATGACAGCCCAAGGTTTAATTGACCAACACACCTTGAACTACATTTTATGTCGGGAAAAAATTCCTACAAAAAAATAACTTGTAGGCTGAGGAAACCCATTGTAAATAGAAACACTCCTCTTGAAGAAGATGTGCATCTATGGACAAATTCAATGGAAAAGTTTTTGGTGAAACTCAAGCCATTGCTGTTGACATTTCAAAGGCTTTTGATGATTTTTGGCATAAAGGTCTTCTAAGTAAGCTTCCATCCTATGGTTTGCCAGCTGTTCTTTGTGATTGGGTATCCCATTTTCTCTCTGACCGCTCACTGCAGATGATGGTAGACGGCTCCCTGTCTTCTAACTTCTCCACTAATGCTGGTGTTCCTCGAGGTTCAGTTCTTTCTCCCACTCTTTTCCTCTTGTATATTAATGGCCCATTTCCATTGACCGGAAATCCTATCCATAGCTTTGCTGGTGATAGCACATTACTTTCCACCTTCCAGTTTGAGATATCCTACCCTGCTCAAAGAGCTTCAACTTTCTCGAGTATCCACTGCCAAATCTCCAGTGGGGCAAGAAAACTTAATTTCAATCCTTCTAAAGCTCAGTCCTGTCTTATATCTTGCAAAAAGGATTCTTCTGCTCCTGTGCTTATCTTTGGTGACACTCCAATTTCTAGGCAAGATGGTATATCTATTTTGGGGATTACCCTGACTTCTAATCTCTCTTGGCACAAGCACATTACAAATATAGCTGCCTCTGCATCTAAAATCTTGGTTTTCTCTTTTGCTCTCACCTTTATTTTTCTTCCAAACAGCTGTTCACTCTGTACAAATTGCAAATCCACTCTACCATGGAATATTGTTCCCACATCTGGGGCAGTGCCCCCAAACCTCTCTCAGGCTTCTAGATTCCATTCAGAAGAGTTAGGTTAATTAATGACTCATCTGTAACGGAGTCTATCCACTCTCTGTCTCATACACTTTCTGTGGATGCTGCATGTCTTTTCTATCGATGGCTACTTCCATGGGCACTGTTCTTCTGAATTGACTTCTATAATTCTCACTCTCTTTTAAAGCAGTCCAAACATGTGATGCAACCAGCTAACATCATTTTACTGTCTAACTTCAAACTCACAGAACCAACTTTTCTTCTTCCTCATTTATTAATTCAACTGCTGTTTTCTGGAACAACTTTCCTTCATATGTATTTCCTGAAAATTACAATCTACATAAGTTCAAGTCTAATGTCAACAAGTATGTTCTTTCAGTTTTTCAATCTTCAATCTATGCAAAGTGCTAAGTACTATAAATTCTAAAAAAAAAAAAAGAAAAAAAAAAGTACCTATACATAACAATGATCCTTGAGAATGAAAAAAAAAAAAAAAAAGTATGGAAAACATTTATTTAAAAAAGGTTGTTTAGGCATGGGTAATGCATTTCCATCATTTCTACTACCCAGGTAATATGAATGCATCGTTTATTCATATCTCATATTGTGCACGAACCTTCAGAACGATTGGCTGAGATACTGCACTGCTTTGAATAAATAACTTCACCAGACCAATGTTACTTATTCTCAATGGATACCACCACCCAGATGGTACCGTTTTAAAGCTTGTTAGCTTACTCATCAGTGGGTGGCAGGTACCCTATTGTTGCAATAGTGACAACCCGGTTATGAAGTATAGCTCCACAATATCAGAGATGCTTGATGGTGTGCATGGTTTAATGTTAAACAATTTCTTGACTAAACGTCCAAGAGTATGAAAAAGGTTGTTTATGCATGGGTAATGCACTTCCATTATTTCTACTACCCAGGTAGTATGCATGCATCTGATTATATCTCGCATTACCCATGCATAAACAACCTTTTTCATATTCTTGGACGTTTAGTCAAGAAATAATTTTAGATATTTATTTAACATGATATACTGTAAGATAGTAAAGTAATTATAAGGAATTGTGGGAGATGTGGTTTATTTCTTTGGAAATTCTTTATTTTTATTTTAGTTCTGTATTTAGTTTACTTTATTGATTATTATTAGTTATATTTTGTAGTTTACAATAATATGTAAATAATACCTATTACTTAATTACAATAATACCTATGTAAATCTAAGCAGACACCATTACGGAATTTTTAGTGCGAACCCCCTGGAACACTTTTGCAAACCCCAGGGGTTCGCAAACCATCCATTGAGAACTGCTGCATTAAATCATAGAGAGCAGCATTTCAATATTTGGATGAAAGAGATGTATGCTAATTTTAAATTCACGGTTTTCAGCATGTGCATATAACTAGGCTTACTTGGTCCTATGTTTTGCCCTTGAAAATTCCAGAAATACAAGTATTTCTGGAATTTTCAATGGCAGAATCAAAGAAAACACTTTTGTTCAGAGTTTTAGCTGCATGAACTGAATAGACAAAGAACATGACATTGCTAAAGGCCCCCATGCACGCTGCCTGGAGTTAATAAAGCACTAGAAGTCTCAGTATTCTGCTTGGTATGCTAAAGGCAGAATTCAAAGTGGAAATGCATGTGCATATGTATGATAAATTCCCATATATTTGTTAACTTTATACACTTTAAAATGGAAGAGCCTAATAGTTTCATGTTTATAATGTTTTTTTATTTTTTTTACAGCAGAATTTATGTTTTGCTCCATGGAAAATAACTGATGTAAGAAAAAACATTTTAAAATTTTTGAATTTTTTTTGTTAAAAAAAATAAAAAGTCATGTTATTAATTATCGCAATCCATTAGTAAAAAGTCAATCAGAATTCAAAAAACTAATAACTTTTTTTTTAAAATAAAAAGAAAACTGAAGTCTGTCAGACTAGTTGCCACTGTATTTTTCGGGATTGGAGATGCCAGTATTGGGTTAATACGGCACACATGAATTTAACTACATTTCTAAACCTATCGCCTTTTTACTTTCTTAACTCACGTCCAATACCACCATTATTATTATTAATATTCAAGTCTACATTTCTACATTGTGATAATCTGATAGAGGACTCTAAATTTTGGTTAATAAGCAAAAAACTTTATCAAATACTATGTTATGTATCTTATTTTCTTTCACTTATGTTCCAGACAGTATTTTTTACACCTATTCCAGAATACATTTCAAATTTCTGTGTACATTTCTGTGATCCATGGTGATGGTGGGTTTTACAAGAAACCTGACACCATTAATTGGATGCCATCAATTTCATCAGCTACAGCCAGCAAGAAAACACAGTTAGTGAAATTTGGTATTTACATAAAAAAATTGCACTTAGTCATGGTGAGCCGTATATTGTATTAAAAAAAAAAAACAATAGGCATAGTGCACATGCTCTGTCGATGTATACTGACCAGCAGATTAGGTCATATGGGATTAGTTCTGGATATCAAAAGTTTCCCATAATGGATTTACTATAGCTGTCATGGGTGGGATGTCAGAAACTAATAATGTGATGATTAATATGGAAAAAAATTGCTAGAAATCATAGTGTGCTTGAAGTATGACATGCTTTACAAGTACTGGCTAGATTTTACTGAAGTGTAATGTGCTGAATTCTTCCATTGGTCAGGCACTTTCCTTGCCTAGATATATTAGAGTAACAATGCTATGAGAAATTTTTCCAGACCTGGGGTAAAACTGCCATTGTAACTTTGCAGATACTTCTACAGGTGTACAAAAACAGTGCCAGGAGTCAGGCACGTAAGTGGATGGCACAAAGGATTTGGTGAAAGCCAAGATGAACTGAAAGGTGGTGAATATGAATGCTCTTGGTGTTCTGTATTTACAAAACACATGAAAATATTGAAGAAATGCAAGTGTGTATATGACTGTTTGGCAAGGTGTTCAGGAAGTAGCATTTAGTGCTGGTATCTATATGGGGTTGTGCATACCATTTTCAGTTATGATTTTAATGTGCATTGTGACTGATTTAGTATTAGTATAAAAAAATTACTTTCTTTGCTTGCCCATACATCCAATAAGTTATCTATTCCTGTTTTAAATTTATTTCAACTAAATTCCACAACACCTGGTAGAAGTTTAATGACACTCTGGTGAAGGCAAATTTTTGCACATCTATCTTGCAACCATGTTTTTCAACATACATTTATGTCTCCTTTTGTGTATCACCAAGAAAGAGTAAAGATGACCATGGTCTGCTTGTGGATGCCTAGTTTCTAGAAGCTGTAGTGTATATAACTTAAGCATTTCTTGCTAAAAGTACTTTTTTGTGCTCAATTCAACAGATTTACATCTTTCCCAAAATGAAGCTTTATGCAATACTGTATGCAATATTCCCAAACCTGTATGCAATATTCAAGATATGGCCCAACCACTGTCTTATATAACAGGATAATTTTTCTTTGATCCAGATGGCAAAATTCTAGCTTTCACTGAGAGAACCCCATGAGCTATACTAGCAGCCTGTCTGCACTGCCCAGAGAATTTCATATAGACTGTACCCATAATTCCTTTTCATTCTTAACTGTCTTGGGTTTTGGTGTCCCCCAAAATTGTATGTTATTCTATGATTACTGCTATCCAAATTTAGTAACTTGTATTTATCAAAAAAACCTCAATTGCCATTTTTTAGCAGGTCTTACTAGAGTAGCATACCCAGATTACTGGCCTTATCCTTTTCCAGAGTGAGTATCTTAAAAATGTCTGAGCCCTGAGTGCTAATTTTTCACTAAATGGTAGGCTCTATGCAGTGAGTTTCTTCATAAAATTTTGAAAATTAGTAAAAGTTAAAATTTGGTACATAAATTCTTTTAAATATTGATTTGTTCTTATTTTGACTTAGCTACCCAATACAAAGGGTACTAGGAAAGTTTTGCAATACAGCTTTGTTTATTTAATTTTTTCAAAGTAATTTCCTCTACATTCAATACACTTCTCCATCCTCCGAAACCAATCTTTAAACCAGTTCTGCCAAGTTTCACTAGGGAGTAAAGCACACTTGTTGTCCCAAGCCCGTAGAAGGTCCTCATCACTGGAAAACCGCCTCCCTTTTAGCTTCATTTTCACATGCGGAAACAGTGCAAAGTTGCAGGGAGCAAGGTCTGGACTGTAGGGAGGGTGCTCGAGAAGTTTCAGTCCTGTCGTGGTCAAATATTCGGTGCAGGCTTTGGCGCGGTGAGCTGCAGCATTATCGTGATGGAGGTACCAGGTGTCCATTCTTGACTTTGGCCGCAGGTTCTTCATAGAGCCAATGACTTTAGGCAGGCATTGTTCAGTATACCACTTAGCTGTGACTGTCTTCTGCGTGTCCAAAACGACACGTTCCACAATTCCACTCGATTTGAAAAATACAGCTATCATTTTCTTCTTTACAGATCGGGATTTTCTGACAATTACGGGCGTGTCATCATCATCAAAGACCTAAACTTTGTTTTGAGCCTTGGTCGGCAGATCGTAAAAGTACAGCCAAATCTCGTCACCTGTCACGATGTTGTTCACATACCGGGATTGTCCCTTATCAAACTTTTTTAACATCTCCCGGCACCAAGTCACACGTCGTGTCATCTGCTCTTCAGTCAGTTGATGCGGCACCCAGAGAGAACAAAGTTTCTTCACGTGCAAATGATCTTGCAGAATCGAACGAATTGCTGGTGCATTTAGGCCCAAAGTATCCTCTATCTGTTGGTAGGTCACTCGCCTGTTTTCGTCAAGCATTTTCCTCACAGCAGTAACGTTTTCCTCCGTAACTGACGTTCGTGGCCTTCCTGGCCTCTCAGAATCCTCCAGAGTGAAATTTCCCCTTTGGAATTCTCTATACCACCTGAATATTGTTGTACGATGTGGACAATCATCATCTAGTGCAAGAGTCATTTCTTCTGAGCACTGGTCTATGGTTAAACCACGCACGAAATTATACTGCAAAACTGTCCTTATCTCATTTCGTGACCACGATGCCATCGCAAGCACTATACACTCTCACTACTAATGAATAACTGAGCCCATCGACTTGGAGCGGTGGCTACTATGCACGTATGAACATGTCTCAACATGC
This sequence comes from Mastigoproctus giganteus, assembly GCF_048544385.1. Taxonomy (NCBI): domain Eukaryota; kingdom Metazoa; phylum Arthropoda; class Arachnida; order Uropygi; family Thelyphonidae; genus Mastigoproctus; species Mastigoproctus giganteus. The sequence continues at coordinate 68,742,270 of NC_143575.1, forward strand.
AGCAACAAGCAGCTTCCTGTGATTCATTGTTGCGTCATATTGCAAAACTTTCCTAGTACCCTTTGTATTAACACGGAATTCTTGTCAAAAATCAAATTAGAATTAAAAAAAAAAAATTGCAAAAATATAACAACATACAAATTCATAAAAAACTACTAGCCCTTCTGTTTTTGATGTAATACATCTTCTACCTCTATTTAATGTGTAATTTAATTAATTGATTTTCATTAACTTCTAGATCAGAATGTCAGCCTTTTAAGCTGAAATCAAACAATGATGGCTGATAAGTGCAATCTCCTCTAATTTTAAAATCTAGTTTCCATACTGCCATCAATTATAAAATTGTGTCTACAATTACTTAAAACAAGAATAAGAAATGATGACACCTACTATAAGATTTGTAACGTACTCTGAAATGTTATTTTAAACATCCTTCATAAACACATATTTGGACCTACTCTGCAAGATTAACTACCCTGCCCACCTTTAATATCATTTAATAATTTCTCTCTATCTCTTGTATCTCATCTATCCCATTATCCATAGCAGTAACTTCTACACAATGCCAAAATTCTTCAATTTGTATAACAGTCACTCATGTGAAACAGTATCTAAAGCTTTGCTGAAATAAAAGTGTGTGATGTCAAAAATTATTTTCTGCCTCCAATTTCTTTGGAACTACCTTATAGTAGCTAATCAACTGGTTGGTGTGATTGCCAACCAATTGATTATAACTGAGTTCCTGTCATGATGATCCTGCATTAGCCATATGTTGCTAACATGGCATCTCACAGATGCCACTTTTTAAATTTTTCTGTTATTTTAAAATTATTCTTTACCTTTTCCTACCAATATTCTCTAAATGAGTATACAGTAATCTGTTTTCATTTTAATATACTATGAATTATGAGACATAAAATTTTTGTTTGGCGTTTAATAGATACACATGAGTGACTGTTATACAAATTGAGTAAAAGCACCTATCATCTTCTACTCAACTTGCATTCCCACTTGGCATCTGCAAGACACCAGTGAGAGATCGCTAAAATACAGATGTTCACACTGCTTCTGCCAAATGCCAAGTAAGTGTGTTTCATTGAGGATGACCTGAAAATTGTGAAAAACACAATAAAAACATTATTATTGGTTTCTCTTGTTTATTTTCATTCAATATTTTGTTATTGAGTTTAGCATATTATATTTATAGAACACTGTTTTCAATTTACATGCAATTCATATTTTAATAGTGTCTGGCATCTCATAGACACTATTAAAAATTATTTCAGATGTTGTTTTTCATGGTATTGATTGTTTGTTCATTAATCTTTTTTGGATATTGATCGGAACTTTGGGTTTGTCGCTCACTCAATAGCAGTCTATTTCTAGCTTTGGTAGATGACTGTTTCCTATATCAACATATTAGGGAGGCAACATGAAAAAGCAATACTCTTCATCTGATTACACAAGTGTCAACAAGTAATTTTCATCAGGGAAAAAAAAAAAAAAAAAAAAATGCACGGCCTAGAAAGACCTTTGGACGCTGATTCCAAATCAGTTTTTCTCTGGCATGTCAAATTTTTGTGATGAGACCCATTAGGTCATACTACTCACATACCTATTCAGCAAACCTACCTGAATATAATTATTATTTATTTATTATTTATACTTTTATATTTATGTAACTGTTTTAATATATTTATAGATTTTTTATTTCACAATTTAATGATTTGATCATAAGTTGTTTCGGGTAAGATCCAGTGAATTATGGTTGGTTGTTGGTTATTGGAAGTTTAATGGCGCATCAGCATCTAAGGCTATCATGCGCCAATTCTAAGGTAATAAAATATAAATATGTAAAAATATAAAATAGCGTATCTAGTTAATATATTATACACAAAAATATGGCATAAAACATTTACAATATGTTAAACATTAGGGCAATCTAAATAAAACAATGTAGATTAATCTGTTGTAAAAACCTGAATACATCTGACACATTGTCATCGTCGGATAAAATCTGCCTGAGTGTATAGGGCTCAGACAGATGGTTAAAACATGAACGGCGTTCATTACTAAAATATGTACATTCGACTAAAATATGACGGATAGTTAAAATTGCTTTACAATGTCTACACACGGGACAATCATCAGCCCTCAGCAAATACGAATGCGTCAGGTGAGAATCTCCTATGCGTAGCCGAGCAAGAATTACTTCCTCCCGTCGGACCCTGCACTGACTAGAATGCCAAAGCATTATTTCAGGCTTAATTTCATTCAGCTTGTTGGTAGGGCACCCATTCCAAGATTCTTGCCAACGCGCGCATAATTTTTTGTAGATCAGTTGCTTGCAGTCTGTATAGGGGACTGACAAGCGGATGCGACTTTGTGGCATTGCTGATTTTGCTGCTGCATCAGCTAAGTCATTGCCTCTGATACCAACATGGCTAGAGATCCAGCAAAAGCGAATATCGAAATTTAACTCTAAGAGGGAGTGTAATATTTGCTGCACCCGACATAACACTGGGTGAGTGCTTTTCACATTGGATAAGGCCTGTAATACGCTTAGAGAGTCCATAGTGAATTATGAAACACATTCGTCGTCATATCCCGAAAGTGTAAAAATCAGCCCAAGTTTTGCTATGTGTGTGTGCAGCTCTTTCCTCACTAAATCACAACAGATATCCGGAAAATTTACCAGTGATATTTTTCCCATTCTCCAGATGACCAGAATAAGGAATGGGCACCAGATGTTATTTTTACTACTTGTTAAAATGGATTATGTGACTGGCTGAACAAAATGGATGAAGCCGATGCCATTGCCATACCCATGATATTGGTGGGAGCCAAAAGACCACAATGGTCATTGTAACTATTGTAATGTGAATGTAACTGGATTGTCAGTGAAGAATATGCAGAATATTATTTATCCAAACCTAGATTCAGCAGTGAGATCAATCCAAGCCTACATGATGACAATATTCCAATTTTTTGTATCTCCACAGATTGAACTACATTTTTTAGAAGATGAAATAATGAAGGTGCAATTGACGAGACCTGAGAACTTTGGCTGATTCTGAGTACACATACAAGAGATATTGAAGCCAGAGCTGTTTACCCAAGGTGAGCTGAATGGCCTCATTGGAGATCTAGTCCTCCAAAGTTAAACCTGAACTTCTTGCCTTGATATTACAGCAGAAACTGGTTAAGAACATCAAAGTGTCTCACTATCAAAAAAGAAACTAAGTTTTGGTGACATTCCTTACAGTAAATGGTCTGTCTGTCTACCCTGTTACTGTGATAACATCAATGGAGTTTTTAGGAAGCTGTCACAAACACACATTACATCTGAGTGGCGCCTCTTCATCGACTCCTAACAGGGAAGTTTGAAAGCTGTTTGTTTGTTTGTTATTTGGTTTTTAAGAGCATTAGCAACTAGGGTCATATTGCTCCAGGGATATGTGGTGGTCATTCCCTGACCTTTCTGCATCCTCTGTATTTGGTGGGCACGGGCTCGAACCCTGGTCTAATCAAGAAGCATGTGCTACACACTGCTGCTCCTGCCCACCTGGCTACAGAGGTGCCTTGAAAGCTGTTCTCTTGCATAATGAGAAATTAAAGCCACCATCCTCGTTGTCTGCTCTGTTTATCTAAAAGAGACATACTATAACATAAATGCAGTAAAACGTTAGTTATCTGGGGCTCAATTATCCGTAGGGTTGAATTAACTGTGGTCCTCTATATGTATGTAGTTTTATTTTTAACAAACATTTAAAGAATATTATTTATCTGTGTGAGTGGAATCAAAGTACATACAGGAAATCACTGTTGCATCTCTCGTTCTGCCACCTGGTAAATCACATCAGATGTTTTTACACACGCAGATGCGAAGTCAAGTGTCTTGAAACACCTGCTGCATTTCTAACACCAAATAACATACAAATGTAATCTATTTGCATTTTTCTACTAAACATTACTAAAGCTTGTTCCTGTGCTTGCCGTGTTTTGTACAATATTTATCTTGCATTTCAACCCTCTAAAAATGTCAGGTAAACAAAAATGAGTTCTTTTAACAGAGGAAAAGAAATGAAATTATTAGAAGATGTGAAAAAGGTGAAAGTGTTTCAAAGCTTGCAGATGAATTTGGAATCGGCCTGAAAACTGTATGGGACATCAATAAAAACCAGCCCAATATAGATAAATTTGTTTCTAAATGTGACACACATTTGCTTACACTTCACAAAGAAAATCACCCAAAGGTGCTACAAATGAACAGCTTGGAAAGTGTAATGATAAAGTGGATTTCCAACAAAGAGTTGAAGGAACACCAATATCTAGACCAATGATAGTCCAGATAGTGGTGAGACTGCTCCTACAGGGTTGGGATGCACTTAAATAGAAAGAATGCAAGAATATTTGCTGATGCTATTGAGGCAGTGTTAGGTGGGTTGGAAAACTGCTAGCTTGGGGAGGTTCACAGACTAAAAGATTATCAGTAGCCTCAGGAGAAGTGCTTCTACTGTAATGAGCAGGTTGTTTTGGAGTCATCATAGGGTATGTTAGGGTAACTAAGAGTAAGAACAGGTGTATGTATACTTGCATGTACACAAATGCTAGAAGTATATTAAATAAATCTGATGAATTTGATATGTTGGGATATCAGAGATAAGGTGTCACACAGATATATGCAGTGCAGAATTGGTAAAGAAAGGATAGGAAGGGAGGAGGGGTTATGCTGTTAGTTAAGAAACACATAAAATCTTAAGGAAGTGCATCCAGTTGATATGGGTGAACAGTACAATGTTGAGTCACTTTGGTGTGACACAAACACTAGAAAAGGGAAAATGAGAGTAGAAGTGTGTTGGCATTAGCATTAGTAGAGGCACACGATGCAAGAAAGCAAGCTTATACAGCATCAGCCAAAAAAAACCCTCATTCCCATTTCACTGATCCATTCATTCCAAATGTTTGTCTAGTTCTGCCTTGAATTTATTTAAGCTATCAACTTCCACAACTACAGACAGCAGTTTGTTCCAGCAATCAACTACCCACTGGCTAAAGGCAAACTTCTGCACAGCTATTCTACAACTGTCTTTCCTCAGTTTGAATCTATGCCCCCTCAGGTTTGTAATCTGAGCAAGAGGAAGAATCCCATCAGAATTAAGACTGCTCAATCCATTCAAGGCCTTATACACATCAATCAGATCCAATCGCAGGTGCCTAGTCTCCAGAAGCTGCAATTTGCAGAACTTAAGTCTTTCTTCATAAAAGCACCCCTTTGTTCCCTTCATCAGTCTTGTTGTCCTTCTCTGTACTCTTTCTAGCAACACCACATCATTCCTAAAATGAGGCTTTCAGACCTGTAGCAGTACTCAAGGTATGGCCTGACCATTGCCTTATACAAGGGGATAATTATCTCCTTATCCCTGCTCGCAAAATCCCTGTATATCATTGACTAGACCCCACGACCTATTCTGGCATCCTGTCTGTACTGCTCAGAAAACTTCATACCTGACTGCACAATTACCCCAAGGTCTCTTTCATTTTCCACTACCCTGAGTGTAACAGCACATAGTTGGTACATTTCTCTGGGGTTAGTGCTACCCATATGCAGTACTTTGCATTTGTCAATGTTAAACTTCACAGCCCATCTATCCAACTTTTCCAGATCCTGTTTCAGCAGTACTGTCATTACTGTTAGTAACAACCCTGTCAACCTTTGTATCATCTGCAAACTTTGACATTAAGCTTGATATACCTTCATCAATATCATTGATAAATATACAAAACAACAATGGACCAACACCGAAACGTGAGGGACACCACTAATAACATTAGTCCACACAGAGCTGTACATATTGACCACCACTCTCTGTCTTCTCCCCACTCAACCATCCTTTTATCTATTGTAGCAACTTGCCCTTAATGCCATACTGCCCCAATTTGTCCAGTAGTCTTCCATGTGCAACAGTATAAAATGAGTTCCTTTTTTTATACATAAGACACCACCCCGGGTGCCTTTCTTATGTTTAACTTCAACAATTTCTCCTCCACTTTGCTCTCAGTTATTACAAAATCATTCAACTCTCCGTCAGAGTCTGATAAACATCTGGCCCTCTCCTCCTTGAATAACTCCTCATGTGTGAATGTAGATGCAAAATACAGACAGTCCTTGTATAACACGTGTTTACACTACACGGATTCGATCATACATTATTTATAAATAGGGGAACGATATCATATATAACACAAACCGAATTCGCTTATGAACGATTCGCCTTTGGGTTTATAAGAAATGGCAGTCAAACGCGGAATCACCTCAACTGAACGCAACACGATAGGAATGAAGAGAAGATTCTGAAAATGTATGTTTTTTAAATCAGTGAAGAGGAAACACATTTCACCATAATAATGTAAAAACCCACACAATTCCAGCTATCGGTATTATCGCAAATGCAATTAGATCGAGTTTACTACCAGTTTATAAGAGATTCCACTAGCAGAAACGTAACTGAAAATTGTTTTTATTGTTTTCTGGTAGTAACCTTCAGAAATGTGCTTTAGTAAAATGTGAGCTAGTGAGGTTTTAATAGTGTGTCTCTGCCTTTATAGTGTTGTTTATTCAGTTGCTATGCATGCACAGCTTTGTTTATGTGTATCAAGCGTGCTTCCTCATTTTGTAACTGTGCTTTATTCCCTAAAAATGAGTAAAATACTTAAAAGGTGTGAAAAGGAAATGGCCTGCTGAAGACACTAGAAGATTCAGATGCTGAAGATTCAGAGAGAAAAAGAAAAGCAATATGGATAAACAGAGGTGGACTGGGTCAAAAATTCTTACATGGGAAAATCTGTACTGGCCTCATACTAGCGTTTATGGCCAAAATCACAAAGGCCTCCATTGCCTTCTGGCCTCCGACCCACCAGGGTTCCCCCAGTAAGGCTTATTCTCTGTAAGGCCTCTGTCAATAGAGAAAAAAATTGATATTATGAAACACTTTGAGCGAAATGAAAGACCATGTGACATTGCACATGCTACAGGCCTAAATGAGGCAACGCCGAGAATTAGAAATAATGCAGAGAAAATAAAATCAACTTTCATAGCAGGAACAACTCAAAGTGTAACAAAATCCATTAAATCAAAACACAAAGAATTGGAAGAGATGGAACGGCTGTCATCTGTTTGGATAGAAGATCAAACAAAGTTTGCTTTCGATAGAAGCAAAAGCATTAGCAATATTTTATTACGTAATACAATACGCAAGTATTTTTTTAGGACTGTTACATAATAAAATACATAAGTCTTATTTTGATTATTTATTGTGTTTGTTTTGGTTACAAATGTGTGTTTAATCTTGGATGGTTGGCACTTAACCCTATTTTTCCCATAGAGCCTGTTATTTATATTGCATGTTTTTCATTGCTCGAGGGTTTCTAGGAACACAACTATCATGCTATATTAGGACTGACTGAACTCATTTAGTACGGCAGCTATCTGATAATGATCATCTATAGTCAAACCATTGATATCAAGTGGACCAATCTGATTCATCCCTTTCCTTTTAGAGTTTATATAAGTAAATAAGTCTTTGCTGTTTTTCTTTGCATCATTTGCCAAAGATTTTTCATAATCTGCTTCGCTTGCCTAACCTCCTTTGTGACTTGATTACAGACTAGCATGTATCAACCATAGGCTTCTGTGTCGCCTGACAACTTATGTGCATCTCATGCATTATTCTTCTCTGCCACGAGTATCATTAGTTCATCTGACATCCATTTGGACCTGAACCTAGGGCAGTATTTCTTAGTTAGAACAAAAAGCCTAGTAGCTTCCAAGACTAGTTTATTGAATGCTTCCCATTTAGAATTTGCTGTTAACATTATCAGTTGGTCCCAACTGTATAGAACCTAAGAAATCTCTGATACCATTGTAGTTGCCTTTACGAAAGCAAAACCCCTTCTCTTTACTCCTGATGGTAGTTACATCTTTAAGTAAATCCCACATCAGTACAATGTGATCACTGCTACCTAGTGGTTCCTTTATCTGTAAATTCTTAATGCATGAATAATCACTACTCTTAATTAAATGAAGAGTGTTACTCCCTCTTGTTGCCTCTCTAACATGCTGCTGTAGAAAACAATCATCCAATAAACCCGGAAAGGCCTTGCTAGTGTGCAAGTGGCCAACCCACAAGTTCTTCCAGTCTGTATCTGGGAAGTTAAAATCACCCAAACGACTCTGATGAGTACAACGAACAATTGTGCAGAGAAATAGCGAGTGAGTAAATCAGAATGTCTTGTACTGGGGGATTTTAACTTTCCAGATATTGACTGTAACTTGTGGGTTGGTCACTCGCACACTAGCAAGGCTTTTGTGCATTTATTGGATGATTGTTTAATACAGCAGCATGTTAGAGAGGCAACAAGAGGTAGTACCACTCTTGATCTGATTATCAGTAGTGATTATTCATGCATTAAGAAATTTGCAGATAAAGGAACCACTAGGTGACAGTGATCACAGTGTACTGATGTGGAATTTGCTTAAAGATGTAACTACCATCGGGGGAAAAGGGAAGATTTTTTTTGTTTTCGTAAAAGTGACTACAATGGTCTCAGACAGTTCCTTGAGCTAGTTACCGACATTCTCTCAGATATGCCAGACAAGCTGTACTTGCTACCTGGGAGTCTTAAACGCTGATGGAACTGATATTCAGGTGATATTCAAGTCAATTTCCCAATTTCAGTGAAGTCTGGATCGTCTGTGACAGCCAAATCCTCTGCTTGCAGATTCATGATGGTGGGACTGTTAGTAATCTAGGTATAACCTCCATGCGCGTGCACATTGTGGGTGACCACCCAGGTGTGGCACCCACACCTCATGGAGGAATGCTACCCCTCTGTGTTACCAGGCAATACTAGGTGGTAGATGACTCTCATCAACTGGTGAAATACCACCACTTTGCTTATTAGAGGCTTGAAGTGGTGAAACCCAATGTTTAGTCTCCAGAGCTAAGTTCCGGTCAACCCTTTCCCATCTCTTCCATCATGCAGTATGACTGATGACTTTTGAAGTTATGTGGCGAGATCCAATCTTCCTTACATTTCGAGGGTACAGCTCCATGGTATTCGCAAGCCGGCTGCTAGTTAGTACACCAGACCGAACATACTGGTAACTCTTTAGGAGGCTATTGGATCAGTTAGTGTATAATTTTGCTACCTCTACTCTGTCAGATAGTGATTGGAGGGAGTCCGAGTAGTGTGTATGCGGGGCATTGTCGAGGCCACGTTATGTCAAGGATCTGGGTATATTCTTACCATGTGTACGCCATATCCAAAAATTTCATTACTTCATACAGCATGTATTTTCTTACTATCGAATATACCATGAATTGTCAAACTAACAGAGTAAGCTTATCTGCTAAAAGATCTAAACCTCCCAAACACTTCCTAGTTCATTTCACAAATATAGGTGGTCTCAATTCTAATCTCAACGATGTCCATTTCCACTTGCAGTTTGCCAAACCCCATGTACTTTTTCTGACAGAATCTCAGTTTTTGGTTGATTCGACCACTGACCATCTCAGTTGCCCAAATTATTCGCTGTATGATTCCTTTCGCCTCAAAGGTTGTACTTCTGTATATGTCCATTCCGATATTCCCTGTCAGAGACTTGGTAATTTGGAATCTCCTCATTTCAATTTTCTCTGGCTTAAAATCTCTCTACCTCATTGTGTCAATTTCATCTGTTGTCTCTACCGTTCTCGCAACTCCACTAATCATTTGGAGCTCTTTGACTTCCTCTCTTTGCAACTTGACTTTCTCCAGTTCAACTTTCTTAACAGTGAGATAATTTTCCTTGGTGATTTTAATGTTCACAACTCCAGCTGGCTTCTGTTTTCTAGTCACACTGACCCAGCTGGTCGAGATGCTGAGGCTTTTGTAATTACTAATGACCTTGCACAGATTGTTCATTTACCTGGTTTTTCTGTTGATTGTCTGGTACACGAATACCAGACCATCCTAACCATGCAGCCAACACGTTTGATCTTTTTCTCACAAACAACCCTTCTAAGTACACGGTCGAAGTGAGTGAAACTTTAGGCACCTCAGATCACAACTTGGCTACTGTCTCTTTCCAATGTAGCCTTTATCTCATGGCTATTCTCAAACCCATGTTGTTTGGCATTACAAGAATGCAAAATGGGACGATCTGCGTGATTTCTTTTCTTCTTTTACCTTGGTCGGATTACTGTTTCAATACTTCTGATGTCAATGTTTGCTCAGATTGTGTCAGTTAAATTATTCTTGTAGAAATGGAATCCTTTATTCCACACTCTACTTTAAAATGTCATCCTTTATCTAAACCTTGGCTTTTCAATAAATGTGCTAAGGCTGTTCGCAAGAGAAGGATGTTGCATATTGTAATTGGCCTGTTTCCAATTCTAGAATTTCATTTTCTGCCTACACCAAAGCTCGCAATAATTGTAAAACAGTTATTAATCAGTCCACACTAGATTTTGAACAGGCTAAGAGTAGAAAACTTGCTTCTTGCTCTAATGGTAGCCGAGCATTCTGGTCTCTTGCCAAAGCTATTGGCTGCAACTTTTGCCCATCTGTGCTCCCACCTCTGTGAAAACCATATGGTTCTGTTGTCACTTCAGCCAAGGATAAAGCTGACCTGCTAGCATCCCATTGTTCTTCCAACTCCTGTATCAATGATCTTCGTAAAACACCTCCCACCATTCGCAAAACGCTCCATTCAATGCCTCCTGTGATCTTCCATCAAGAGGATGTCAGAAGGAATTTGACGAATCTGGATACTAAGAAAGCTCCAGGTCCTGATGGTATTTCTCCACTTGTTCTAAAAACCTGTGCTCCTGAACTTACTCCTGTACTTTACGGCCTTTTTCTCGCTTTCTTATTCCAAAGGTGTTTTTCCTTCTGCTTGGAAATTTGCTCATATCCAGCCATTACCTAAAAAGGGTGACAAATCCCTCCCATCAAATTATCGTCCCATTGCAATTACTTCTACTCTTTCTATAGTAATGGAGAAATCAATTAACCGCCAACTACTAAACTACCTAGAAACCTTCCATCTGATCAACAATCACCAGTATGGATTCCGTCAGTGTCAATCCACTGGTGATATTCTGGCTTATGTTACCCATTTATAGACAAATTCAATGGAAAAGTTCAGGGAAACACAAGCAGTTGCTCTTGATTTCTCAAAGACTTTTTCGATCATGTTTGGCATAAAGGTCTCTTAAACAAGTTTTATGGTTTGCCAACTGTTTTTTGCAATTGGTAACTTTTAACTTTTCCACTCATGCTGGTGCCCCCAAGGTTCAGTTCTTTCCCCCACTCTTTTTCTCTTGTATATTAATGGCCTTCTTCCATTGACTGGAAATCCTATCCATAGTTTTGCCAATGATAGCATGTTGCATTCCACTTTCCATTTTGACAAACCTTGCCCTGCTCAATCAACTTCGACTTCTCGAATATCAGTTACCAATTCCTTAAATGCCGATCTGCAGGTAATTCTCCAGTGGGGTAAAGACAACTTAGTTGATTTCAATCCTTCTAAAACTCAGTCTTGTCTTATATCTCGCAAAAAGGATTCTTCGGCTCCTATGCTTATCTTTTGAGACGCTTCAATTTCTAGGCAAAATGATATATCTCTTTTGGAGATTACCTTGACTTCTAATCTCTCTGGCACAAGCACATTACAAATATTGCTTCCTCTGCATCTAAAAAACTTGATTTTCTCTTTCGCTCTCGCCGTTACTTTTCTTTCAAACAGCTGTTCACTCTGTATAAATTGCAAATCCGCCCTACCATGGAATATTGTTCCCAATACTGGGGTGGTGCCCTCAAAACCTCTCTCAGGCTTCTAGATTCCATTCAGAAGAGGGCAGTTAGATTAATGATCCTGGGCAGTTGATGATCCTGCTCAGGTAGCTAACAAACTAAATGAATATTTTGCATCGACATTCACACATGAGGAGTTATTCAGCAAGGGGAATGCCAGAGGTGTATTCAACTCTAGCAGTAAGCTACAGAATCTTGAAATAACTGGGAGTAAAGTGGAGGAGAAACTGTTGAAGATAAACACAAGAAAGGCACCCGGGGTGGATAGGATCTATCCAGTTATATTAAAGGAGGCAGCAAAGGAAGTAAGCAAACCCTTAGCCATAATTATGAGAGCTTCCTTGGACTCAGGGGAGGTACCCATAGACTGGAAATGTGCAAATGTGACCCCAATTCACAAAGGAGGATCAAAGGCTGACACAAGTAATTATAGACCTGTGAGCTTAACTTCTGTTCCAGGAAAATTAATGGAGGCACTGGTTAAAGAAGCACTGCAGGATCATTTAGACAAGACTTCAGTTATAGCTCAGACACAGCATGGTTTTGTTAAGGGGAAGTCTTGCCTGACCAACTTATTGGATACTATGATGCAGTCACAAAAGAACTGGATGCAGGGAATAACTTTGATATTATATACTTGGATCTTAGAAAGGCTTTTGATACTGTTGCACATGGAAGACTGCTACACAAATTGGAGCAGTGTGACATTGGAGGCAAATTGCTGCTATGGATAAAGAGGTGGTTGAGGGGGAGAAGACAGAGAGTGGTAATCAATGGACACTGCTCATCGTGGACTAATGTTATTAGTGGAGTCCCTCAGGGCTCAGTGTTGGGTCCATTATTGTTTTCTGTATTTATAAATGATATTGATGATGGTATATCAAGCTTAATGTCTAAGTTTGCAGACGATACAAAGGTTGGCAGGGTTGTCAAGGACACTACTGACACTATGCTGCTGCAACAGGATCTGGAAAGATTGAGCAGATGGGCTGAGAGGTGGCAAATGAAGTTTAACATTGACAAATGTAAAGTACTACATATGGGAAACAGCAACCCCAGAGCAACGTATCAACTCTGTGGTACTACACTGACAGTGGTAGAGAATGAAAGGGACTTGGGGGTGGTTGTGCAGGCAGATATGAAGTTCTCTGAGCAGTGCAGACGGGCTGCAAGAGTAGCTCATGGAGTATTGTCAATGATATACAGGAATTTTTCCAGCAGGGATAAGGAGGTGATTATTCCATTGTATAAGGCAATGGTCAGGCCACACCTAGAGTACTGTATACAGGTCTGGAGGCCTCATTTCAAGAAGGATGTAGAGCTGCTGGAACGAGTACAGAGAAGGGCAACAAGATTAGTGAATGGAACAAAGGGGTGCTCTTACGAAGAAAGGCTTAAGTTTTGCAAATTACAGTGTCTGGAGACTAGGCACCAGCGAGGTGATCTGATAGAGGTGTATAAAGCCTTGAATGGGTTGAGCATGCTCAATGCTGATGGGATTCTTCCTCTAGCTCAGAAAAATCACCTGAGAGGGCATAAATTCAAATTGAGGAAAGACAGATGTAGGATAGATGTGCAGAAATTTGCCTTTAGCCAGCGGGTGGTTGGTTTGTGGAACAGACTTCCATCCCTTGTTAAAGCTCAGCTGGACAGGTATTTTGAACGAACAGAGGGGTGAAGTGGAAGTGGGGTTTTTTTTTTTTTTTTTTTTGGCTGATGCTGCATAAGCTTGCTTTCTTGCATCAAATGCCTCTACTAATGCTAATGCTAATTAATGACTCCTCTCTAACAGAGTCTCTCCACTTGCTGTCTCATAGACAAACTGTTTCTGCTGCCTGCCTTTTCTACAGATACTTCTATGGGCACTGTTCTTCTGAATTGGCTTCATTAATTCCTGCTCTCTCTCTTTCAAAACAGTCCGAACACATGTCGCCACCAGCCAATATCCATTTACTGTCCAACTTCAAAGTCACAGAACCAACTTTTCATCTTCCTCATTTATTCATTCAACTGCAGTTTTCTGGAACAGCCTTCTTTCATACGTATTTCCTGAAAATTACAGTCTACAGAAATTCAAGTCTAATGTAAACATATATCTTCTTTCGTCTTCTCAACCTCCAACCCAAGCACGGTACTAAGTACTACAGGTTCTAATTCCTCTCGTGTTTGGGGTTTTCATAAAAAAAATAAAAAATTAAAAAAACTGATGATTTTTAAAACATTGAATTCTAAATAGGAAGCCTTCAAGGAATTAATCTTGGAAGTTATTAGGCTCTTCATACCACCTAAGAAACACTGTTCACAATTTAGACCTAAATGGAAGGCGGATGAGGCTCGTGACAGAGAATAAAAATATGTAGGATGCATATAAATTATCAGGTGACAAAGAAGCCTTGGCAGATATAAGCTTGTCTGTAATCCAATCACAAAGGAGGTTAGGCAAGTGAAGGCTGATTATGAGAAATCCTTGGCAAAGGATGCAACAACAAAGATTGTTTTATTTATGTAAACTCTAGAAGGAATTGGATGAATCAGATTGGTCCACTTGATGTTTGCGGTTCGACTGTTGATCCTGCTCAGATAGCTGACAACCTGAATGAGAATTTTGCGTATACATTCTCACATGAGGAATTCTGTAAGGAAGAGGAGGACAGAAGTTTAATAAACTCTAACAGGGAGCTAAATGATTTTGAAATAATGGAGAGCAAAGTGTAGGAGAAACTGTGGAAGTTAAACATAAAAAAGGCACCTGGGGTGGATGGAATCTATCCAGTTATATTATAGGAGCAGTGAGGGCAGTTAGCAAACCCTTAGCCATAATTATGAGAGAATTATTAGATTCAGGGGAGGTCCCCATGGGCTGAAGATGTGCAAATGTATCCCCATTTCACAAAGGGTTAAACAAATTATAGACCTGTTAGTTGAACTTCTGTTCTGGGGGAAATAATGGAGTCACTTGTTAAAGAAATCATGTAGGATCACCTAGACAAGACTACAGTAATAGTTCAGACCCAGCATTGGTTTGTTAAGGGGAAGTATTGTCTGACCAATTTGATTGGATACTACGATGTGGTCACAAAGGAACTGGATTAAAAAAATAATTTTGATGTTATATATTGGATTTCAGGAAAGCTTTTAATACTGTTGCACATGGAAGGTTGCTTTACAAATTGGGGTGGTATGGCATTAAAGGAAAGTTGCTGCAATGGATAATGGATGGTTGAGTGGAAGATGGCAGAGAGTGGTAATAAATGGACACTGCTCTATGTGAACTAATTTTATTAGTGGAGTCCCCCAGGGTTTGGTGCTGGACCTATTGTTGTTTTGTGTATTTATCAATGATATTGATGAAGGTGTATCAGGCTTAATGTCCAATTCTGCAGATGATACAAAGATTGGCAGAGTTGTTAATAACACTAAAGGCAATATGCTACTGCAACAGGATCTAGAAAAGTTAGGCAGATGGGTTGAGAAGTGGCAACTAAAGTTTAACATTGACAAGTGCAAAGTACTACATATGGGTAGCAGTAACCCAAGAAAAACATACCAACTGTGTGGTACTACACTCAGGAAGGTGGAGAATGAAGAAGACCTGAGGGTAATTGTGCCGTCAGATATGAAGTTCTCTGAGCAGTGCGGACGGGCTGCCAGAGTAGGTCATTAAGTGTTGTCAATGATATATAGGAATTTTGCTAGCAGAGACAACGAGATGATTATCCCTTTGTATAAGGCAATGGTTGGGCCATACCTTGAGTACTGCTTACAGGTCTGGAGGCCTCATTTTAGGAAGGATGTGGAGTTGCTAGAATGAGTACAGAGAAGGGCAGCGAGATTTGTGAGAGGAACAAAGGGGTGCTCTTATCAAGAGAGGCTTAAGTTCTGCAAGTTGCAGCATCTGGAAACTAGGCACCTGCGAGGTGATCTGACTGAGGTGTATAAAGCCTTGAAAGGTTTGAGCAGGCTTAATGCTGATGGGATAATTCCGCTTGCTCAGATTAAGAACCTGAGGGGGCGTAGATTCAAATTGAGGAAAGACAGTTGCAGAATAGATGTGCGGAGGTTTGCCTTTAGCCAGCGGGTAGTTGATTGCGGGAACAGATTTCCATCTGTTGTTGTGGAAGTTGATAGCTTAAATAAATTTAAGTTTGAACTAGACAAATATTTGGAGTGACCGGATAGGTGAAATGGGAAGTTTTTTTTTTTAGGCTGATGCTATATAAGCTTGCTTTCTTGCATCATATGCCTCAACTAATGCTAATGCTAATGATTTTAAGCAAGGCAAAATATTTTTACTTTGACAAATCAGAAATATCTGGAACACCTATTGTTTCATCTGGTTGGTTGAAATGGTTTCAAGACAGGCATGATATAAGAGGGTTAGAGATACAGGGTGAAAAGCTCAGTGCAGATAATGTGGGAGCAACTTTATTTTGTGATAAAATAGCTACGATTATTAAAAAAAATGGTCTTGTTCCATTGCAAATTTACAACACTGACGAGATGGGACTTTTTTTGGCGAGCAATGCCCATTTGCACATTGGCGTCTGTACAAAAAGAAATGCACCAGGATATAAAATTAGCAAAGATAGGAGAACAATTTTATGCTTTGCAAACACTTCAGGAGATGACAAATTAAAATGAACCGCAATGGGAAAATCAAAATCTCCTAGAAGTTTAAAGGACATGACTAATTCCAACAGATTATTATAATCATCAGTCTGCATGGATGACTAGGGATATTATTCGAAAAGTGGTGGCTAGATAAATTCTTTCCTCACATTAAAAAAGTTATGTCTCGTAAAGGCCTCCTCCACAAAGCAATTTTTTTATTAGATAACACTCCATCCCATCCTCCACTGGAAAACTATCTGCAGAAAATGGCAATATTGTCGCCATTTATCTTCCACCCAAAATAACACCGCTGGTATAACCTATGCAGGGCCACCACAAGTGGGTAGGCGAGGTAAACGTCACTTAAAGGTGGCAGTTCAAGAGGGCACCAAAAAAACCTTTGACATATACAAGTAGGATCTCTGTTTAATTAATGAACTTCTTTATATCGAAATTTTATATTTAACGATATGCGCAATATCATATATTCTTTCATTTTGCTCAAAGCGTTTATCATAATTTCGTTTTTTTCCTCTATCGACAGAGGCAGACTGGCCTTACAGGGGAAATCCCGGAGGCTGTTGTGATTTTGGCCATAAACACTTGTATGAGGCCGCTACAAGTTTTTCCCATTAAGAATTTTTGACAGTCTGTCGGTTTTGTTTTTCTTTTTCTCTCTGAATCTTTTTCTCTCATTTTCACACTTTTCTCAAATATTTTACACATTTTTAGGGAACAAAACACAATTTCAGTATAAAAAGAACAAAAATGAGGAGGCAAGCTTGATACACATAAATAAAGCTGCCTGCTGTAGCAACTGAATAAACAAAGCAGTAAAGACAGAAACATACTATGATCCCCTGACGCTAGCTCACATTTTACTAAAACACATTTTAGAGATCATTACCATAAAACAATGCACTCAACGCCGTAAACAAATTCCCTACTTGATAAAATTGTTCTATAATTATTAGCTTCATAAATTCTGATTGTAATTGGGCCTCCGACATTGGTAATTTCCAGATTCTGGGTTATGAGAATGAGCAAACAGCATGTTATACATAAAACCAAAAACAGTGAACGAAACAAATAATTCATATTTAATGCACCTTAAATTCTTCTTAACAATTTCCAGTTGCGTTCCTACTGGTGGAATCTGTTATAAAAGGGTAGTAAACTCGATCTAATTGCATTTGCGATAATACCGATAGCTGCAATTGTGAGTTTTTATGTTATTATGGTGAAATGTGTTTCCAATTCACTGAAATCTTCAATCGTATGAAAAACATAAATACATTTTCAAAAACTTCTCTTCTTTTAGTTCAGGTGATTCCCAAGTTCGACTGCCATTTCTTGTAAACACAAAGGTGAATTGTGCACAAGCGAATTCGGTTCATGTTATATATGACATCGTTCCCCTATTTATAAATCATGTATGATCGAATTTCTGTAGTGTAAATGCGTGTTATACGAGGACTGACCATACTATATACTGTATTTTAATTTTTTCTCAGGGTAAGTATTTTTTGTTACCACGTGCAACTTATTTGTTAGCATATGCTTATAGCTTCGATTCTTTATACGATTTCAGTTTTTTAGCATTGCTTATAAATATCATGAAATATAAATATATTTTATTTAACCATACGGATATATGGTTAATATATCCTTCATTTAACCATAGGGATATTTATAATATCCGCATGGTTAAATGAAGAAATTAAAATGGGAAATTAAAAAATATAAAAAAATTCCCCGAGGAGGAAAAAAGTGCACTCTTTTCTGCTTGGATCGTCATACAAAAAAATTAACGATTATGAAACTATGAATGAGAAGAACCAAGAATCCTAACGTTGGGCCTTTGCAGTTCCGCCATCAGTTGGCTCATTTAATCGAGAAAGAAATTCTGAGGTTAACTCTAGCTTCCATGGTGCATGGTTAGCACGCGTGCTGGAAATTTTACATGTTATTCTGCGAGGTTCAGTCGGAAAATCATTCAATGGCTAAAGCTTCGTGTATTAATAATAGTTTATAACTCCAGTTCAGTTTTGTTAATATTATTGCAGAATCTGTTTGAGTGTTATCATGTGAATGTGAATGTTGACTGAGTTCTGAATAATTAGCGTGGAGGCTCGTTTGGTGATATAAGCTCTGTTATTTGCAGTTTTAGTGGATCCAAATTTGGCGGTAATACTACCAATTTCCTATGCATTAGGGTACTTACAGATGCTTCGGCTTGCCTGCACAGGCCAAGTTTGTGCAGTCAAACCAGAGCATGTGTATGTAGTGTAGGCTGCCTGAATGGCCATCTGGCCCAATCTGTGTAAATTTGAGTGATGACGGATATTGACCTGTAGGTCTGTGCATGTAGATGTGGTTTTCCCAAATATGGCACACACAAAGAACCTTGTGAAGCTGCACTCAACGCCGTAAACAAATTCCCTACTTGATAAAATTGTTCTATAATTATTAGCTTCATAAATTCTGATTGTAATTGGGCCTCCGACATTGGTAATTTCCAGATTCTGGGTTATGAGAATGAGCAAACAGCATGTTATACATAAAACCAAAAACAGTGAACGAAACAAATAATTCATATTTAATGCACCTTAAATTCTTCTTCACTACCCCTAAAGATAATATTATATAATTAGATAATAGTATATAATACTTAAAGATAATTGTTACTATATATTTTTAAAAACGATTTTACATACTTTTCCAAATGTAGCAGTTGATCTAAGAATTTTTCTAACTTTACCAGTTTCAGCTGCCTGAGGTGAACGGAGTTTTTCAAAATTAAAATTAATCAGAAATTATTTACGATCGACAATGTCTGAACAACGACTTTCTAATTTGGCAATAATTTCAATAGAAAATGACCTTTTGGAAAAAATAAACATAAATGAAATAATTAATAAATTTGCATTTCTTAAAGCAAGGAAACAAATTTGTATAATTTTTTACAAATAACTATTGATGATCTTGTGCAAGTTGCTGAAAAACTAAATAAATATTTTATATTTACATCCACACATGAAGTTTTTATGGATCGGGACACCATTTATGTAGGCACCAGAAATATACTTAATTCTAACTGAGAGTTAAATGATTTGACGATAACAGAAAGCAATCAAGAGAAATTGCAGAAGCTAAAAATAAAATAAGGCACTCAGAGCTGATGGAATTTGTCTGATTATATTAAAAGCAGCAGCAAAATAGGAAAGCAAACTTTTAACCATAATTATGAGACCCTCTTTAGATTTTGAGACCAGAATATGCAAGCGGCTCTCTCATTCACAAAGGATGATCAATGGACAAAGAGAATAATTGTAGATCTATAAGCTTGACTTATGTACCAGAGAAAATAATGGAGTCAGTCGTTAAAAATTAACTGTCTGTTACTCATGTCCCTAAATGGAACAGATTTGTTTGCATCTTATCCATAAATTAGAATATCTTATGTCATGATAAGACATACTAATTTAGTGTCTCATTCTTTTGTGTAGCTGTTCATTGTGCTCATCACAGTCATTTGACTTATAAAAAGTAAAAGTAAAGTGCAGCCATTATCAACCCACTGCAGGATGGAAGCCTCCTCAACAATTCATGCTGAGGGAAATGGACCATAATCTGCCATGCTGGTCCAGTGCGGGTTGGCAGATCGACGGTATTCAGCAGTCAGGGGCTTGAACCCCGGTCTACTCAAAGAGCGTGTGCTACTGCACTCCCGCTCCTGACCACTCGGCTACAGAGGCCACACCCCAACTCCCATTTTCATTTTGTCAGAATGCATGTCACACTACACTTACTCAACATTCTACTGGTAACCCATATCAGTTTTGCCATGCCATTTATAAAGGTTGCCCATCCCTGCTCTAGCTCACTGTGCAATCCTGCTACCAGTGATTGTCCAACAGCTTCATTAGTTGCTGTTTAACAGAGCACATGCTAGAGTTTCTGGCTGACTCTTATGCATAATCCTTTCTGGGAGCCTTTTCTTTCTCCTCATTACCCTTTTTACTCCGTCCATATTATGCAAATGCAATTACTGGAATAACATCCAGGCTACCCTTGTAGGTGGTAACAGTAATTGTAGTTGCCATCCACCTCACATCATGTGGTAGGGAGGGCCCAGGTTTGGGTCCCATCAGTGGCGTGAGGAACTTTTATGGGCTTTTTTTCACAGCCTGGCTGAGTCTGTCAGTTCAGGTGAGGCCTCATACACATGTGAGTTTGTTCTCTCAGACAACTGTAATATGAAATATTTATATTTATTATTACCATAATATAACTTAAGGGCAACCTTATTTTATCCTTCCTTCCTACTCTACATTGTTATCTATTCTTTAATTCTATTGCTTTCTTTTCTCCCTTCCAAAAATCTTTTTTAGCCTACCCAGTCATCCCCTCCACTCCCAAAACTCATGCTTGACAGGGAGGGGAGCCAGCTAATGAGTCTCTTGTTGAATCCTGTGGTTGGTTGCCAAGAATAATATTACTCATACAATAACACCATATTAAACACAGGACTTATGCAACACATGACGTAGCACAGAGATGCCAACATGCATCAGAAGATTGTAAAGGAATCCTTGAGTACTACCTAAGTGGAAACCATATATGAGGTATGATCTAAAAGTTTGGCACTGTAAGTGAGTTGCAACTTACTAACATACATAATTTGTTGCAACATAGTAACATGTCAGCCATCTGCTTCTCTGCAGTCAATTTGAATTAGCAAAAATTAAACAGGCATGTTCAGTATGTGCTAATTCAAACTCTTTATAAAATACTACAAATGTTTTGTTCCATTTTTAAATGGAGTGATTTTACTGAGCAGCAAATTTGCATTAGATTTTGTTTCAAATTAAGGAATAGTGCAATACAAGCAGTTGGTGAAACTCAAGCAGTTTCTCTCGACATTTCAAAGGCTTTGGATCGTGTTTGTCATAAAGGTCTTTTAAATAAGCTTCCACCTTATGGTTTGCAAACTGTTTTTTGTAATTTTCCATCTTATAGTTTTCAAACTGTTTTTTGTAATTTGATGTCCAGTTTTCGCTCTGATTGTTCACTGCAGGTGATGACTCCCTGTTTTCTAACTTCTCCACTAATGCCGGTGTCCCCCAAGGTTCAGTTCTTTCTCACACTCTTTTCCTCTTGTATATTAATGACCTTCTTCCATTGATCAGAAATCCTATCCATAGTTTTGCCGATGAAAGCACATTGCATTCCACCTTCGAGTTTGAGAAACCTTTCCCTGCAAAAACAGCTTCAACCTCTCAAATATCCACTACCAATTCATAAAATGCTGATCTCCAATGGGACAAAGATAACGTCCTGCTAAAATCAATCTTCTTCTTCAATTCTTCTAAGCCGACTGGGCTAGGCGGGTGGGTAAAGTGCCTGCCTGGCAACCCAAAGGTTGCGGGTTCGAATCCCACCTAGAGCTTGGATATCACGATGGTGCCGCACTATCCAGTTGGATCTCATGGCCACAATACACGAAGGAAGCAGGAAAAAAAATCTGGTTCATTCGTGTATTGCTCACATCATACAATAAAAAAAAAAAAAAAAATATTCTAAAACTCAGTCTTGTCTTATATCTTGCAAAAAGGATTCTTCTGCTCCTATGCTTATGACATAGATTGCTAAGCAAGATCATATATCTCTACTGGGGATTACCCTGTCTTCTAATCTCTCTTTCACTCTTGGTATTACTTTTCTTTCAAATAGCTGTTCACGCTGTACAAATCTCAAATCTGTCCTACCATGGAACATTATTCCCATATATGGGACAGTGTCCCCAAAACCTCTCTCAGGCTTCTAGATTTCATTAAAAAAAAGGATAGCTAGGTTAATTAATGACTCATCTCTAACAGAATCTCTCCACTCTCTGTCTCATAGACTTTCTGTTTTTGCTGCATGCCTTTTCTATAGATACTTCCATGGGCACTGTTCTTCTGAATTGGTTTCTATAATTCCTGCTCTCTCTTCCAAAGCAGTCCGAACACGTGCTGCAACCAGTCAACATCATTTTACTGTCCAACTTCAAATTCACAGAACCAACTTTTCTTCTTCTTCAGTTATTTATTCAACTGTCCTGTACTGTTCTTTCATTTTCTCAACCCTCAATCCATATATGGTACTAAGTACTATAGGTTCTAATACTTCTCATTTTTGGGGGTTTCATTAAAAAAAAAAAAACCACATATGAAATATTAAAATAAGCTTTCAGAGAAGTTGCCATGTGCCATTCAAAGATTTTTGGTGGTTCACAAAGTTTAAATAGGACTGCTTGTCGGTCATAGATGGTACTTGTTCTTGGCCTCCCTTTAGCTTCAAATTTCAGTGATTCAGTTGCTTGTTATTTGGTTTTTAGGGGCATTAGCAACTAAGGCCATATTGCTCCGTGAATATGCAGTGGTCATTCCCTGACCTTTCCGCATCCTCCATATTTGGTGGTAACTGGCTCGAACCCCGGTCTAATCAAAAAGCGTGTGCTGCGCACTGCTGCTCCTTCCTACCTGGCTACGGAGCCGCCAATTCAGTTGCTTTTGTTCATAATGTGATCAGGAGTGACTTATGTTTAACTACCTTCAAAGTTAGTGAAATTGTAAATTTTAATGCAAGATTTCAGAATGTAATGCACTACAGACGTGATAATCAGAGGGTTCTCAGTGTGTTGCTGCTGACATTTTGTTTTTTCTCATTTAATGGTGATGAATCGTGGGCGTATGGCTATAACCTGGAAGCAAAGGCCCAGTCGCCTCATTGGCAGATGGAGTCCTTGAAAGAGGACTGAAACAAGAGTGAGCTGTCAGAAGTGGAAAAATGAGCACATATCTTCACTTTGGGGGCTGGGATACAGTAGTTCCTTGTGTTTACTCAGACAGTTAAAAGTCTTTCCCTGGTCTTGGGCAAGAGTTGCATGATTTTTTGTACCAGAAACTCTGGTTTTTCATTCCACAAAAAAAGAAAAAAAATATACTGATGCTTCATGGCCTCAGTTGCCTCAGCACAAATTCTAAACAATCCAACCTATTGTTCATGGAAAAATAAATTTTCTAAGTGCACTGTTTCTCATAAATCAGCTTCAGCTTTCATGCAACATTAATATTAGTAGACAAAGTTGTCCAATTCTTTAAAAACTACCCAGTTCCACAATCCTAGGTGGGAGTTTACTCCAATAATCAATTATTCTCTGGTTGAAAGCAGATTTACACATGTATTCTGCAACCATTCGTTTCCAATTTAATGCAGTGGTGGTTGTTATTTTTGAGGGTCACCTGTCAGGTTACCCTCAAAAATAACGATCCCGCAT